>NW_020455488.1:1689107-1830439 GCF_003342845.1 Nothoprocta perdicaria | reverse complement strand
TCCAGAAGAGGCTTCTCAGCCTGCATGTGGCTGGTAACACACCTGGTTTATATTTTAATAGGTAGTTACATTGTATTGATTCAGGATACATCGCTGATGTTGAAAGTTAATAACTCTCAAATTATATCTATCTGCCTACGTACATAATTGCATACACAGTATAATACTGTAAGAATTTGCATTTTGCTGCGCATTCTTTGTTCTTAAATCTTTTAACACGTCGAATTGCTCCTTTGAAGAAAATGCTATTGAACCACATGTTTAAGGAAAAGATGCTTCCCAACTATATGTTTAAGCAATGAAATTGTTGAGTGAAATACAGGTTTCTTTGTAATTCCCACAAACCTTGCCATGTACCAGCCTTAACCTGTGCATCTGAACTGTATTTTTTTTTCTCTCCCCGTCAGGAGGCAGAAACACGGGAGCTGCTGAGAGAGGTGGGAGCTGTTGGTAAGTTTGTTTAGCTATGATCTTCAGAAACATTTATTGTGCTTTTGGATTCTTTGGATACTAATTGAGCTAGGAAACAATATCCCAGCTGAATGTCTCAACTCCTTCCCTATTTAACAAGCTTTGAATATAGAATTAAATTGTAGCCATCATTCTATTAAATAGTATGGCTTAGAAGTCAGTGAAAATAAATAAAAAATTTAAACCAGGTTATACTTGATGCCTTATATCTGATTCCTTTTCCATTCAGCCATCCTAACAATGAACTCTTTAAAGCTTTTATTTTTGATTCCTGAGTGACATTATCAAAAATAATTAGTAGAATCAAAAGTAATTAGAAAGTTTGAAATAATGTGTCTAAATATCTCTGATTCCTACTTCTAATAGTAACCCAGCAGTTATAAAAAGGAACCATTATTTATTTATTCTGTGATAATTTAAAAATACAGAAAGATGGATTATTTACGCTAGCAATTCCTACTTTCCTGGCCTATCTGAGACATGACATAAAAAGAGATCGAACTATTGTAAAAAAATGAAATAATATTAAGAAAAGCCCCCAAACCCTGCAGAGGGATGCACACAGACAGAGAGATATATAGCTGCATCTGAACATTATTACATATTACATTAGGGGATTGTTAAAAATTGCATATTTATAACCTTATAATTAAAATACATTCTTATCTCTCTCCTCTGAAAGGTTGCAGCTTTCTTGGAAATATTTTGAGTGCATATTTTAAACTCCATGTTTTGAATTAAATTAAGATGAGCTGCTTTACACAGTAGTAAAATACTTGTCTGCTTTCAAGGTTTAGGTTTCCACTGCCTGCTTATCAATCTCCATATAATTTTCTTTACATTTCCCCTCCTTATGGTTGCAGATTGTAGTTAAAATGATGTGATATTAGTTTATATCAAATTATAATTTCTCTCTGTAAGAAATTAATCAGTCTTATGCAAAATAATCTAGTACTTTTGATGGAAGGAAATTTGTGTGAAAAATTTTCACGTTAAAGAGTTAATGCTAAACTAAAAACTTAAAAGCAAATGGATAACAACAAACAGTAAGAAAAGATAGGTCTACTCTCCCTTGACAAGCTTGCATTATACCATGTTAGGAAGCAAAAAATTTTGAATCGAAGACTGGTTTTAGTTTTTAATAGGAAATAATTACATAGAATTTTATTTCCACAGAGAACATTCCTTCCAGCTACAGTGTTTAGCTTTGATCTAAGTATTAACTGGTAATAAAATAACCATATTTTGGATCCTAAGCATATTGATGCTTCAAGGAATGTTATGCTTTCAATCAAATTCTAACATTAGATTATCCAAAGGTATTCATCCTTCTTCTGTCAGAAACCAATTTGTTCTTTGACTCTCCTAGTCACCCGCATATGTTTTAGTACACTTGGTTATTTTAGAGCAGAATTTTGCATCATCGAGGTGGGAAGCTTTTACACAGCCCGAGATCATGTTCCACCCGTGCAATTTGTGCTATTTATCACACGGATCCCCAGTTCAACTGCTCTTTACACTTGTTGTGCACCACCTCCATCCCTCCTGCCTGTGGACGGCTCCTGCACACAGCTTCTAAGCAATAGTTGGTTTTATATTTTCAGATTTTTTTTTTTTTAACCCAGAGAATCAATCATTTGGACCCATCCTGGACAATTAACCTCCCCTTTATACTAGAGACCCAAGTGCAGTGCTTTATAAAGACATGAAAAGGCCATCCCAGACACTAGAACCTGAGCCTAAGCTTGTGACGGGTGAAAAAGGAGGGAGAAGAGTTTTTATCTCTTCCCTTCACAAACTCTTAATAGTTCTAAGTTTCAGTGTGACAATAAAACAGTTTTGATAACAAAGCTCATGGGTTTCTCTGCCACATAAAGTTTTCTTAATAATAAAAAAGAAGAAACTTTATCCCTGCTAAATTAAAATAGGGCAGATGTTGGATATGGTTCATATTAGGCAGCCTTTCACCCTTTTGCCCCTGGCACTAAAATTCTGACTTTTGCTTTATACTAGGTCTGTTTCTAACTGAAAGGTATTATTCCTGCCCTAGCTCTCTTCTCATATTTATTTTTTCAGCGTCTAAAATTAAACCTATTCATTTAGTAACATATATTCTACTTCAGATTGCTAAACCTGGCTAGAGAGGGGAAACGTTTTCCAAAAAGTGATGCACCACTGACCTTAAAAGAAAATACAAGGCAGGGAAAGCTGTTCTTAAAAGGTTTATTTCTAGATAGGTTTGTACCTCCGTTGACATTATAGGGATAATGGCTGCATTGCAACTGGCTTTCAAGGCCCAAGAGGTTTATGTTTTCTTCTGACCATAAGTATAATAAAAATTTAAAGGTGCACAAAGTCTCATCACTTTAGTTATTTAAAGCTGCGCCGAGAAAAAAACTCGTGAAACATATATTATGGGGGGAAGCCTTGGTGAGAGAGCAGAGGGTAGACAAAAAGAGAGACAGAAAGGAAAAAAAATTAAAAACCAGAAAAAAAAAAGGCTTTTCCATACTAGTTTTATGACAATCCTGCTGTTAAACTCCTAGGATAGTACAGTGCTTATTTCTTTTTTTTTTTTTTTTTTCTCCCAGGATTAAGAAGATAGAATTTATTGTCCATTTGGAATGACCACGTATAGGCTACTAAAAGACCCTCTGTAAGCAAAAATGCCAAAGTTGATGTTTGGCGCAGTTTTCAAGGGTAGAGTTTATATAGGAGGGGACTCTACCCTGTTTGAAATTACTCATATCTCTGCAGCTGAAGATGATGTGACACACAGAAGTAAACGCTAGTAGGCAACGGCTGAAGGTTAATCAGCATTTCTTTCTGAACTAGACATTTAAAAGCAAAAAAAAAGTGAAAGCTGCTCCCTCTACCCCTTCCCTTTTCTAAGGCAGTGCTAACTTTTATGATTTTTTTTTTCTCTTCCTCTTTTACTATCTGTCTTTGTGCCTGAGGGCCAGTGAAAGAACACTGCAGATTCTAGATTGCTTTCAGAGTTTCCCTTTGCTGATGATGGATTACCATGTCAATTTAAACGGCATAGGATTAATTTGTTTCAATGATTTCTCTTTAGGCTGAATGCCAGTCTTTTTTTTTTTTTTTTNGCTTTTAATATCCCGTATTAAAAAGACAATAATAGAAATAGACAAGTTAGGTGTAATGTTGCAACACAGTCACAGGTTTGAGTGTTTTTATCTTAGCTGATGATTGGATTACCATGTCATTTTAAACGGCATAGATTAAATTTGTTTCATGATTTCTCTTTAGGCTTGAATGCCAGTCTTTTTTTTTTTTTTTCTTTCTATCTCTCTCCTTGCTCTTCATAATAATAAAAATAATAATAAAAATAATAAAAGCTTAAACCCCCAAATGCTTTTAATATCCCGTATTAAAAAGACAATAATAGAAATAGACAAGTTAGGTGTAATGTTGCAACACAGTCACAGGTTTGAGTGTTTTTATCTTATTCTAAGGGGCTGGAGCATACAGTCAGTCACATTAAAATGAAATTGGATCCAACGTTTATTCAATAAATACTTGTCTTGTAGGTAATCCAGAGCAGAGTGCTTTTGACACATAAGGACTTAATTTGTCTTGGATAACAAGTTATTAATATGGCACATTTAAACTTGCCACCTACAATAAGGTCATTTAGATCTATAATATGACTCACAGGAGAACTTCATGAAGTGAGAAACAAAGTTGGAAGGCGAGTTCTAGAGCGCGGCTGCCCGCGCACAAACACGGCTCGTTGTTCGCAGCGTTTTGGGAGAAAATTCAGAGCCAGARGGGCCTCCCAGCCCCAAACGGTGCCACACCGGCTCTTCCTTTAAAGCAATAATGCAAAGAGGAGAAAAAGAACCCAAGCAAGCATTTTAAATTGAATARTCTTTAAAGTTGCACTGCTTCTGTGGACAAACTAATGGTAGCTCTGAAAGTGAAAAAACAAYGTTTGGATYTGAGTGGAAATTCACTTGCTTTTGCAACCTACCCCTTCCATGTGCTTTGTAATTTACTTACATTTAGTGCTAAGCAAGGAAGTTGGAACCTAATCCACCCATGAATGTTATTGCTGTAATTTGATTGCGTGATGTTTGTTCATGCATTAGCCGTATATGTAAAGAGAAGTGGGGATGCGTGGTGGCGATCTGCGTACAGCCTGAACAAACAGGGATGCTGCAGTATATACYGCATTTCAACCCCCCAAACATTCCATGGTTCTTTTAACATTTGGGAAGCTGGAGATAGGGCACTTCGCTTCAGACCTGTCCTAACCTTCCCTAACCTAACACGGCCCACCAGAGATGCATGAGGACAGGTATATTGTGGGCAGGTTACACAGGGTGGGTTTTGTGGCTGCCAATTCAGTCTCCACGCTGCAGGCGTGAGCTTTACTGTGCTGCTTTTATGTCTGCAGCTCTTGGTCGCTCTTAGCCTGACAGATTATGTCTCTTTAAGTAACTAAATCTTATTTTTAAGCTCTTCCTGGGGAAAGGATGTTACACATGACTAGAAAAAAATGCACGCAAGAAAGGCTAATTGAATGAAAAGAGGGAATTAGGTTAAAAATAGAGTACAATCTAGTATCACATTTTCACTAGTGTAACCTGAAATGAAGGTGTCTCTAAGTCCCTAGTGATGCCAGAGTGTTTAGATGTTGGGCACAGATGGAGACACCTATTGAAATGTGTCTGAAGAAGATTAATAGGACTTGTCAGTGTTGGGAAAGCACTGCTTTGCTGTAAATTTCTACTAGCACAAGATGAATTACCGATGAATGCTCAGTTATCAACCCCATCACTATCATTGGACACTAAATCAAATTGAGCAGTTATCTACAATCAGAAAATTTCTTTTAAAAATAGGCATACACCTTTAGGCTTAAACTCTTTAATAAGACAATATCCTCTGTGGTATGTGTGTGTTCACTAACGGATACATTTGATAGTTTCTACACAAAAAGCTTTTTAAAAAGCTTTTTTTTTTTTTTTTTTTTTTTTCCCCCCCTGGTAACAAATTCCAAATTCTGTGTGAAATTAGGCTTTTCAAACAATAAGAAGTTATTCAGAAAATACAAGTTGTACAATATAACATTCTGCTGTGGACCTCATCCAAAACCATTTTTCATTCATTTCATTAGGCTTTGGATACGGCCCTATTTGTGATAGGTTTATTGTCAKCACTCCCTTTATTTTTGGGGATGCTAATAAACCTCTCCCTACCATAAAGGCTGAGCATCCAAATCCTATATTAATGCCACATAGCTGTCAAGACTGAGGCCTTACACATGATAATAATACTCCCCCAAACATATTTAGGAAATGACAGCTTAATGTAATGAAAAATATGGTAAAAGAATCACTGAATAGTATTTTAGGTAAGAATATTTCCTTCCTTCCTTTTTAAAAATCTTGCAATACTATTGCAAGCACTTACCAGCCCACTGGAAAAGTATATTAGCTGTATTTGCAATGAGCAAGTGACAGTGATTCTATATTCAATGGGCATTGTGTATTTTTAGTTCTGAAGATTTTTCTCTCTCTCACCCAGGCACCTACTTTATCCAAGGGGATTTATTGAAGCATGTTTTTGGAAGTTGGTTTTTCCCTTTTGTTATAGACAAGTGCGGCTGTTTATGTTTAGGGAGGGAGACAGGTACAGCGCCCTTATCTGATCTATACCCTCAACCACAGCCCTGTTCTTAATCAATGGCAAATTCCTGTCGCCCAGCATCAGGCCCCATCTGGGCTCTTGCTCAGCCAAGGGACACATCCTTCCTTCACACATCTCACCTGGGATGTAGGTGACTTTTTGAGAAGGGAAGAATATGCTATTTACCACCACGAGCAGCTTCAAAGCCTTTCTTCGGCTTCAAAGCCAAACCTTATTATTTACCACCTAAAAAATTAACCGGTAAGGGATAGTAGCAGCTATTGCCTTCATTTTTACATCCTAATTTTCACRCAGAAAATGTCCTGCACGAGGGCCAGCTTCTCAATCAGATGGAAGTTATTAACTTTAAGTAGAAGAGAGCCGGGMGCAGGCAGCCGCAGTCCGTGCCCTTCTAACACGGTTCCTTTACAGCATCCCCGTGTTTATTTTTTCCTTTGGAGGCCATGATTCTTTAAACATGTTTGTTTTACAGRGAGCAGCGGCGGATTCTTAACTTCTTTTTCCTTGCAAACATGTAAAGAGAATATTCATACAGAATATTAATGGGGTCGAGTGCAGCAAAATGCTTTTTAGACTGTAGTAGCTGAGAAATATGAACTAGTGAACATAATCCATAAACTCCATTTGGTTAGTATAATATCCCAATCTGTATTTATTACAAGCCCACTCTGATGCTTATACAACTGAAATTGCTAGATTTATACAGGCTAATGGCTCCACAATAGGAAAAACCTGTGTTCTTTATCTTTCTTTTCCTGTCCAGAATAACCCCTTCCACACACACTTCAGGCTTCTCTGGCCCTTGTCTGGGTTTAATCACAGGCTGTGGGACAAAATGTGCATTATTAAGAAATATAAATATTTTCAGAAGCAATCAAAGGGTTGAAAGATTGATTCGGCATGTAGATTGGATTTAATTCGAAGCAGCTTTGTTCTAATGAGGACTACTGGGATACAAAGACAGCAGCCGCTTGTGGCCACCAGTTGGGAACCTCAATGCTTTGCAGTAACCTGTCAAGAATTTCAAGAAACTGCTAGGTATTAAGCAACCAAGTGGTGGGGAAGCTGGTGGCCTTTTGTTTCCAGCCTCCCTCTTTAATGCATGGATTTGTGTTTCCTAGTCCCCGTCTTGCCAATGACAGTGACGGCTCATTCCTCGCCGCGCATGGGGCCGAAWTCGGCAGCCCCTTTGCTCAGGCAAAATTCCTACTGAATTCAGAGAGGGTTCTGGCTAAAGGAAAGGTGGCAGAATTTGGCTGAGCCAAAACTGCAGGAAAAGCCAAGAGATCTCTAGCAATTCACACTGCCTTGAGACCTGGTGTGGCTGTTTTCCCGATTCTCTTTCTCTGCTAGAACTTGCGCTCATGGATGTGATGAGACCTTTTGCTCAGCATGGTGTTTTTCTTTTTTTCCAGAGCAAAGACATATAGAGAAACGCAGCTCTATGTTGGCTTGGCAGCTCCCGTTGGATGGACAAGACACTACCTACTTCCCAGGAAACCCCTGCAGCGTTCAGCAACCCCCCTTGGCGATGAACCTTAGCCAAACGGGACACCCGATGCCTTCCCCTTGGACTCCGAGAAGCTGCTGCTAAAATCCCCGCGTGCGCTGAGGAGGGGGGTCACGTCACAGGTACTTGGGGAACGCAAGACCCCGTCAGCTTTCCTAAATGTCCAACACAGAGTCACAACCACAATATACACAGGATCAAACACTGACTAGTTTCTCTCTCCCCTTAGTGCTCTCCCCCCGCCTTGCTACTTTTGTCCATAAAAGCAATAGAAAGGGAGAAAGCTTGAATTTTCTGAACTGTTTCACCCATCCACAGCTGGAATTCCAAAGTGAAATGAAAATGCCTTTAAAATCAACCCTACATGGGAGCCTGAGAGAACAAGTTTTCCTTTGTTGTAGGGTATAGTATTATTTGCTGTAGGTTTTTGATATACATTCTAAATTAGGCCTGCAAAGGAATGCTTCATCTTTAATTCATCACTCTCAGCTGAAAGAGATTAGCAATGTCTAGCACGCACCCTTCGTATGGTGCTGACCTCATCAAGTATGGCCTGAAATTAATTAGCCTCATTCATTCCAAATGGAAAAGGATAATGGAGCTGCATTTTAGAGATGACCATCACAAATTGTATGCAGCATATTTAAAATCCCCCCCTCCCGCAACCCACCACTTGCCTCCCCATTTAAAAACTATGTAGATTAAAATTCTTTCCAGAACTTGCAATATGTCAGAGTTATCAAGGCAGTAGGGGCAGAAACCACTCACTTTTTATTTGTGGAACTGGGAGCCACATTTTGTACGTGTGGCTGTAAAAACGGCGGGTCTGTCTTAATGGCAGAACACCTGGAATTAATTTGATATTTCCAGGTGCTCTGGCATACTGGGGCATCAAGGCACTTGATGTTTAAACATTCTTCCACTCGCTCCCTTAAATCAATATGAAAGTGGTGTCCCTTTGTCATTCATACATGCAAAGTGCTAGCACAAACTCCAGCTTGGCTTTAGAGTCCTACATCACTCATAATCTAATTAGAAATCAGAGCAGAGCTGAAGCAGCATTCTTTGTGGATTCTTGGGCAGCAAATAGGGATACTTCTCTTTTGTTTCCCTCCTCGAYTGCATCGCTCACAAGCTTTCACGCCAGACCGCGAAAGGTGGTTAGGTGCCTGAGGATGTTGACAGGCATGAAGGACAAGATTATTAAAGGTATTTAGGTGCCTACCCTGGTGGATTTCAAATGGAATTAAGCAACTGGACATTACAGARAGGGCTCGGTGGGGAAAGAAAGAAACAAAGGAAGAAGAAAGCTTCCACTGTGTATGAAAAGGTCTAAGCTGGTGTCCCAAAGCCTAGCAACACGGCTGATATTTTTCCAGGGTAAAACTGTCTGCAGGGTAGTTTCACTAAGTCTGCTATTTTTTACCCATATTTGTGGGCATTTAGCTCCTTAGCTTTGAGCTCTTTCCTGGCTGGGAGTTGTGGTAACGTGTGCTCTGGTTGTTTCCCTAGGGATGGGGAGAGCAATAAAGGACCTAGGATTTCCCATAGGAATTTGGAAGGTACTTATCTCTAAGACAATGGTAAGGATTGGGCCAAAATCCRGATCTGGTCTGGATTCCTCTGTTTGAGTATTTCAGTCTCAAACTGTTTGCTGATGGATCGTAACGACATGGACATTTCCCACTCCTTTTTCCTCAGCATTCAAGAACCAACAAATTCTGAGGCAATATTATGAACAGGAGACACGCTTTTCTTCTCACCAAACAATCCACTGTGAAACTTCAGATTTTGAAGCGACAAGTTTAAGATGCCTACAACAGTTATTCTAGAGGTTAGAGAAYAGTTCTGTAGTTTTTATGTCCAACGGTGGATATATAGGAAAAGTTTGTGATATTTGCTAAAATCACATGTTAACCTGAAAAATTTAAATTTAATTATTTCTCTTCAACCCAAACAAATCCTTGACCTCCAAAGACTCTTCATTAAGACTGTCATTGAACCTGTGCTGAATGCACCATTATTATTACAGGAATTTACATTTGTCTACTATGACCAAAGCTCTGATAAACCAAATTTGCTCAGGAAGAGAGAACAAGCAAATGTTAAAAGCAGCAGGTGAACTCATACCATAGTTAATAAGCTTTCTTTAAGGGGAAGCACAGGTTAGATTAAATTGTTATGTTAGACCATGTTGTGAGTCCATGTCAATTTTGTTTGAGATCTTATCTTAGCTCAGAACAGTTTCCTCCTAAATTAAACTAAATGCAGAAGACATGAGGAGTATATTGACCCAAAGATTCAAAAGTTTGGACTCAGCAGCCTTCTGATCTTTTTGTCCACAGAGTATTGAATTATAAAACTGTGGAATATTAAATAATCATGATTATCTTCAACTTGCCTAAGTTCATTTGTCAGGCTGAAACACTGGCATGGATTTCCCTTGCTGGTTTCTTTCAGAACAAGTCTTTGATTCTGGCAGGAACCTGGTTTGACTTGCCGCAAATCTTACAGACTGTGGCAACATATAAGTATATATAAGTATATAGTGACCAGATTTGGTGATGAATTCAATCTCTGTTGCTCTTAATCTCTCTTTTCTAAATATCATTGTCCAATAACCCCCTTCTTCCACAAAAGAAAACAATCAAACAAATAATACCCTCTACCGAAAAAAAAACCCTTAAATCCCTTTTAAGAACCAAAATACTCTAGTACTTTGTTTAGTTACTATCACTCACCAGCAATTCTTGAGATTCAGAAATGTCATGGAATTCACCTGGGATAAAAAATCATATTTAAAAATGGTCTGGACAAACATTTTAGGAATAAGTTAGTTTCTAAATAAACCATCTTTTTAATTCCACCTTTTCTGTATTTATATACTATAAATCAATACATTCTGCACTTGAAAGAACCCAGATGGGTTTGAATTGTCATAATTAAGTATTTTCTTATTTCTTGCAGCACAGGCAAAMATGGAATTTTACTTCTGACACACACTGCTTTTCTCAGGTAGGGAGAACTTAGTACAGAAATGATTTAAGCTCCAAGTAGTTCTATCATTTTTTTTAGAAAAAAAAATCTTTACCAAAATACCTAGCACAGTTCATTCCTGGTGTCAGAGCTGGAGCTATAGAAGAAATAATATTATTTAGTTGTCTTTTAAATACATACATAATGATGATATATTAAAAAACATGATGTATTGAGACGGACTTCTAATTATCTATATACAAACTGTGCATTAATTCATCACTTCATCCACTCAGCTGTAATGTTCGCTAGTGGCAGACACTGACACTAAGCCATAAGTTTGAATAGGAAGAAAAACAAGGGGAGTGCAAAGCTATATATTAGCTTAGACAAGTAGGATGTCATTGCCAGCATGAATTTGTTGATGACACCAGGCATTAAGCAAGTAAATCTTTACCCACTCAAGCAACAGTTCACTTTCAGAAAAGCCTTCCAGGAGGCAGTGCAGCAGATTTACAACAGGAGGTACCTCTGTACTAATAGTGTCTCAGAAAACCTAAGTGAAATAAAGGGATTCAAAATGAGGCCTCCACTTTTCAATGAAAAAAATCATCATCTTCTATTTTAGTCTCACTTTAGACAAGGAAACAATTTGAGGTTTTTTTTTTTTTTTTCAGGTAAGGAAGGATATTTTCCTGTGAGGTATCAAGCTCACAGAGTCGCTTGGGATATAGTTTTTTGCTTTCATCTAATGAAGTCTATGGAGAAGTTCAAAGGTACAAAGAGAGCTGACAGTTCCCAGTGTGTTCGGTGGGGAGCTTCAGCTGAGGGCTGAGGCTTCACAAACTCATGTGTGTGAGGTCTCATCCTCCTCTGGGTTTTTGCTCACTCCCTTTTGTGCCTGACATTAGCGACCTATAGTGGTTTCTCCTAAATCCCCGGACATTGCAGATCCACACCTACCTGGTGAGTACAAGTGTGGAAAATGGATGTGAGCTGCTAGCCACTGCAGAAAGCAGTTCTTAAAGCCAGATAAATTATTTGTCTCTGCTTCTGCAAGATTTTCTCCCCATACATATTAGTGCTCCTTTCATTTTCACCTCGTAACAACATAAATGAGTTCTCTGTCTTGTAATTACAATACTACTTCTTTTACTGCAAATGTTGGAAGGCCATAACCTGTAATTCTCTTTTTTTTTTTGAATACTCTTCTTTCAGAATAATTTTTTTTAAAATGCCTAGAACCTGAAAGTTAGACTTATACAGCCTTCCCCTCAGCTTAGATTTTAGAGCTGTGTTATATCTCTGCCCTGTTTGGTGCCTTGTTCAGCACACACCACTCTCAGAGTGGTTCCAGTGTCAGAATCAGATAGGATGAAGTAAGACATGTCCCAATCTGTTTAACTTATGGCAAGCTACTATGAAAAAATAAGGTTTATTGGCTTAGAATGTTTTTCTCATTATTCCTCTAATTTAAGGGCAAGCAGTCATTTGGGGCAATTGAGGGCATTCTCTCTCTCCTATGAAGCTGCCATATCTTTTGTAACAGTCCAACATCCTTCTCTTCTAGGGATGAACCCTGACAAGACCGTGGCAAGGGCAGAAAAGCACAGGGACCAAGCACACACTGACATGACGGATGCAGCTGGGGCTCTGTCCGCTGCCAGGTAATGGTTCAGCTCTCAGTCACAGCTCCGAATACCGGGGTCCGGACAAGGAGGGGTTAAGCAGCTCCTGTCTTGCTCCTGCCTTGTCTCACCCTCTTCAGTGATTTGAGCTGTGTGAAGCACTAAGACAGCAGCCAACGTGAGTGCATGACCAAGCATGTATCTGGTGCTCCCATGGAATATACCTGGAGTGTGAACTTTCAGCCTTCGCTTCTGCAGGTAGGAGTGTATTGTGTAGAATCTGGTTTACAGATTTAGTATTAGTGATGAGTAAGACAATAATGTATGCAGCCCATACCACCCCCCATCCTCTGCTAGAACTGACACTGTTTCATCATTTTCTGTCTACTTTCTGAATGAGTAAACCAGCATGAGCGGGGCATACTTGGACACATCCTTCTTGATAGTCCAAAAGAATGAACTGACAAATGTTTTTAATAAGCTTCAGCTTATCAACAGCCCAGTGAATACATGGAGATACTTTCCACTGATTATTCATGGGCGTACATGGATATGATGATAAACTGCCATTGAGTCCAGAAACTGGACATATATAAATCACCAGATAAAGTATAATTTTTCTTGTGAAAATCTTTACAGAATGTGTTCATGTCCCAAAACACCACTGGAATTACACACAGCAATGCTTCCTGAGACCTGTCATCTCTTGTGAGAGTATGGTCTGCCTAGCTCTGCTAGTACCTGTGCATGGTTAGCAAACTCACAGCAGTATCAGAGCAAGCAGAAGACTGTTTAATAAGGTGAAATTCTGTGACTACTTCAAGCTTTATCAATACTTCAGAACTGGATTCCCCCTCTCTGCTCACAAGCTGGGCTGTTGGAGCAAGCACGGCTTGCTGGAGGGGCAGGAGAACATTGTGACTTTTCTTTGTGGGGAGGAGAGCATTTGCAGTTATCTCCCACACAAGCTGATGCTGCCACTGCTGCCTGCTGATCAGGAAGGGTCCTGATGTATTAGCTGTTGCATTTCTTGATGACACTATATTGCCTTCTTCGTTACTTTACGTGTCCCCTGGTGCGATGCAACCCAGACAGTAACTGGAATAGAGAGAGTGCTCTGAAGATAAAAATCCCCCTGTTAATCAAGGCTGGCAAAGGGCAGAACATTAGCTGGGGTAATTGTATTTCTGATGGAGTCAACAAAGCCAGGCGAGTCGACGCTAGCAAAAATCGCTGCTCCTGCCTCTTTGCTTCTCTCGCTCTGGCAGACGCTGTGCTGAAATCACTGGAGGAGGGATCAGGCCAAGAATGAGTGGCTGAGTTGCAAAGCAAATTAATTCCTGCCAAAAAAGTTCAGCTATGCTTAGAAGTATGTAAAGTGTCTGATTTGAGAAGTGTCAAGTAGCATTTGTGACCAATTATCCAAGATGAAGGAGGCAGAGCTATGTTTACATGTACTAGTCTTCAGCCAAAGTTTGAAAACTCCAATTCATGGACACGCATCAAATTTCCTTTCCAGGCTTTGGCATTTGCCTGCACGCACACACGCACATTGCTTGAGGATGACAGGAAAACATGATTACAATGTGCAAATAATACCAAAAAATAAAACCAAAATTGAGAGGAGCTGCCATGCAGCAGCATGGTAATTAAGCCTGTACTATGATATGCAAAAAAAAAAGTTGTGGATCACTGAAAAGTAAAATAGCTTCATCAGCTGAGCTGAAATATTGTGTGTGATGTGTCTGTATTATTATTTTTCCACAACCTCTGAAACCCTGGGAAATGATCCACACAAAAGAATAAGAATTGAAAGCTGCCTCTGCCATCTCCTGTTTAATTAACATAGGTATACCCAATTAATGCAATTAATCAAGATACTATGGATTAAAGAGTAACTCATTGCTGACATTGACAATGTTATCGCTACTATGGCACAAGTAGGCTAGAAAATGATTGGGATGACTAGAAGCACTGTGGGCAAAAATAAGGTTGCAGGAGTTTTGTGTAGGATTCAGAGCTTTCTGCAGATTTCTTGAAATTTTGGGGTAATTGTCTTTCACTTGGCCAAGTATTCACCTGTCCCTGTCCTTCCTTTTCTCTTCCCAGACCTTCCACAGTAACCCTCAGAATGGAAACAACCTTTAAAACAATTCTTCTTTTTTCTTCTAACAGATTCTTGATGTTAAAGATTTGACTTTTAAATGAGTAAATACATGGAGAAAACAGCAAGAATGGTTACTGGAGTGAACTTCTGGCCTCCAACCCTTTTGAATACAGCTAGTAACCAGCACAGTGCTCTTTATCTGAGATTTCAACTGTTCTTGTGTATTTATGTGTTGATCTGGGGAGAAATGTGGCCACTCATACCAGCCCGGAATTCAGATTTCTTGCCTGTAGGAGAGGCACAGCCTGGTTTGCTACAGAGCATCTGTCCACATGGATGTACTGCAAGCCCTGATGACCTGGGACCACCATCCGTGAGTGAGAAGATGACTCAGTTTCCTGAGCTTATTCTCTGCCCTTTGTTTAAGAACATTAAATTGGGTGATAATGAGTAGTGACCATGTCCCTTTTAATAGTGGGGTTGACACTTGCCTTCTAGTAAATAGACACAGAGATGACCCTCCTCATTTCACACAGGTCACCACACAGCCGCTGGGATGGTGAGGGATATTGGTCATTTACCAAACTCTGTTTGACATGGGTTCATGGGTGAGAGCCCAAGGCATGATATTGCATTAGCAATCCCTGGGTTACGGGGGATTCTTCTTCTAAAGAATCTTTCCATTAGGCAAGGCAACTGCCAGCCCATAGGAATCAAGGAGGTAAGGGGAAAAAATATATATATTTTATATATTATATATTATATATAAAATATATATATATAAGCAATTGCTAATGTTTCCTTAGGATACATGTCTTAAAGACAAACTGAAACTCCCTGTTACAGTGCTGCAATAGCTGCAGTGCTCCCCACTTAATGGTGGGGATGTTTTTCCAATAATTAATCTCCCCTTCCTCCCAGTAAAACATCCATGAGGTTACTTATGATGTTTCTGTCTCTGCTCTGCTCTGTTCTACTCCATCTCTCTGGGAAAACGATCCACACCTGTGGACAAGCTCAACATACTGTGGGAACTGCTTCACTTTCTAATAGCCTGAAAGTCTAGTCACCATCTGCCTTCCACAATGGTTCCTGGATGAAGCAGGCAGCAAATGCTCTGGTTTGATGGGATACATTGTTTTTCATATCAGAATGAACAGGGTAGCCAAGGGGACATTCCATGCAACTTCTGAAGCCCTTCGTTTTTGAGGGAAGAGGAGAAGGGAGATGTTCTCCTGAGCTCAACCATTCAAATAAAATCCTGGAGCAGAGATGCTAAGCTCATTGTCTTGGCTCTGAAGGAGTAGTCTTTGATAATAAGATAGTCAAAGTGCTGCCTTTTTGTAAGCCACAGATGCTGCCCTAATGTTATAAAAGTTACAGGAAGGAGAACGTCTGTTGCTCAGACAAACTCAAACCCAACCCAACTTTCTTTTGATTTCAAAATGCAGTGTTGTTTCAAACTCATTGCTACTGTTCAAAAATCCTCTTTGCCATTTCTTCTATCTGTAATATGAATCATGAGATATTGATAAGTTTGCATATGCTGTTTGCATGATACTTGATACTTTCATATTGTTGTGATAATTTGTCTGTTGATTCAGCTTTTTTTTTTTTTTTAATATATCCCGTTTCCAGCAAGTTTTGTTGCCCAGGTCCTGCTCACAGCCAGGGAACAGCTGTAAGTCAATGGAAAAAATGAACAACAGGAAGGTAAGTGAAAAGAACAGTAAATACAGTCCATTCACGTGACAGGATCCAAATTATTTTTATGCTAGGGAGATTTTTAAGTGGGACTTCTCCCAGATCACAATGCTCAAGCCTTGGTTCGCTATGAAGACAATACATAATTTATTCAGAGTTTATTATTATTTTTTATCACTAGTTTGCCAGTCACACAGAGTGAGGGCATGGATGAGATCAAGGCCCAGTTTTCTTGCTAAGTATTGTACAAACTCCAAGCAAGAGTCCTACAAAAGGAGGTATCTGCTTTACAGAGGCAAACGGATGGAATTAGGCTGAGAGTTAAAATAACTGGTTCTCAGCAGCTGAACTGGGAACCCAACCTAGGACTCTCTATCCTGGGATGTGCTGCTTGTTGATTTAGACATCTTTTCTTTTTATATTTATTCTGAATCACTGAAATGACTAATTGAATAAATGCCATGCCCTTTGGAGCACTGCTTATTGTATTTCTAGAGAACAGATTACCTATTCTGTCAGTCTGTTGGAGGTATTAAGAGTGATACACTCATCAAGAAAAACTGTAGGTTGGGTGTGACTGAAAACTTGGTCTTTTCTCCTGTAGGGAAATCTGAACCTCTGCTTGTGGTGTGATGGACAGATCATGAAGACTCTGGGACTACCACATCATCCCATTCTACTCCGCTTTCAGGTTGCAATTAGAAGTTGCATTGGGAAGAAGCAACTTCCATGTAAAGCTGTGAATGAAACATCAACATTATTCCAGTGTAAGTGGATTTTTATTCAATTTGTGTTTTATACAATATAAAAGTCTGTGTTTAATTCCAGTCTAGTCATGAAACTGTGTTCGAGGATTGCCTGTTCAATTCAATAAAACATACACACACACATAGCAACACCATTTATATTTCAAATTATTTTGCCAGGTCAGTCTTTTGAGATTTAGCATTTCACTCAAAACAGAGTCAGTAACACACACTAGTTGTAATACCTTTCTACCTTTTGATGAATTGACTGATTCAAAAAAAGGCTATTTATATTTTAGTGTACTGTAACATTTCTCTGTGTTCTTATTTGAATCTTTCTTATTTAACTGAAGCTTTTACAAAAATAATAAGATCAAAAAATAGCTCTAAGACAGAAAAGACACACATTACCCTATTCTCTTTGATACTTGGGTTATCTTACCCAATCTTTCCATGTTGGCTAGAGTTTTACTCTGTGGTAGTTTTGTTGAAATATAGAAAGTAGTGATAACAGATAGTGTGTATTATAGTTGTCTTTGCAGATGAAATCAGAAAAGTTTCCCAAAGTTTAGAGACTGCTCAGTACCAGTAGCATATATGACCCTCTGTGTTACAACTACTTTGAACCAATTTATTTAGTCATTTTGGCTGTAACTGCTTGGATGCATTCACTCCTGCTGCAGCTGTTGTGATACAAGGCAGCATGTTTTAGATCATGCAGCCATTTCCATCCTAGATTTCACGAGGGAATTATTCTATTTCAAAGATCAGTCATTCAAATATCATTCCAAGTTTTCCAAGTGAGATATTAGGCGCTTCCAGAATGGTGCTGAGAAAATTCTCGACATTGTTCTGCTTAGTCAAAAAGCTCAGGACAGACTGGCATCTTTGGAGATTTTCTGCCATCAGAAAAATGTAGTTGAAATCATTGTATTTACTTTACCGACTGACCCCAGAAACAGTTCAGAAAATGTCTGAAAGAATCTACTAATGATAATACTAAAAGGATAATTAAGTTTCTTTATGGGGATAAGAAGGTAATCTGTCTAGCCAGATCTAGGACCTCATATTGAAAACTGTAGCATCTGCATGTTAAAAATCCTGAGTAATTTCATACCAAGATTTTATCAAGATTGTAAATTCAAGGAGTAAAGAAGTAAGTTTGCTTAATATCTCTATCTTTCTTTAACTCATTTTCTTGTTCTGATATTTCCTTTTGTGCTCCTGGAAAAAGAAAATCTTTCATGAAATCTGATCGTAAGGGTGCTTTAGCTTCATTGCTATCTTCTCTCTTTCTTTTTCCCCCATTGTGAATATTTCCCTTATATGATGATCATTACTATAGCTCTGCTAGGCCTGCTGGTCTGCTGTTTTTTTTTTTTGTGGGAGAACAGTGATTTTTTAAGGACTCTGAGGGAGCCAGACCTCCACTCTTCTGAGGCTCTTACAGATGTTTTCGTACTGGCATGAGAAATTGCCCAGGACTCAAAGTAAACCAAAGGGGTTTAGGACAGTATTTTCTCTGCACCCTTCTCTGCTGAGCAGAAGAATTGCTGCACTGTAAACAAATGTGCCTTTTGCCTCATCCTTAGATGCTGTGAATTACACAGATGCTCTTTGGATGAAATGAATGTATAGATCATAGTGACGAAATGAATTTATTGATCATAGTGACTGGATCCCAATCTGGTAGATAATGCTTCTTGAAAATGTCTAGGTAAAACAAAGAACTTTTTGAATAAAAAGTAGTTTTGAATAAAGCTCATAGCTTCTGCTGATTTTCTCTTTAAAAAGATATCTAGTTTTGGTACACACATCATTCTGAATCACTCAAGTTTTAGACGTATGAAAGAGGGAAGGAATTAATTTTATGTATTCCTTGTCAGTGACAAAATGGCTTGTCTGCTCAGAAAAAAAATGCACAGAAAATGCTGAGAAACTGCAAAATTTCCTCAGCAAAGTATTGGCAGTTTTATCTAGCACTGTTTTAGGATACTTTTGCTCATATTCACTTATATTTGAAGGACTTCGCTTGGATTATCAGTTTAGTTTCTATTTAGGTTCAGCTATTGCTGCAAACTCCAGAAATGGAATATAGAGATTAGACATAGAGATTGATGAGGGCATTGATCATATGTGATTATTATGGGCACTTTTGGATAAACCCTCTGTACCCAGCCCCACTGAGGCCAACACATCTGTGTAATTCAGGTGCTTTTGAAAACCCTACCTGGAAATGTAAAATTGGCAACTGTTTTGGAAGACTTTGGCTTATGAATTTTACAGGGGCTCAGCAGGTCCTAACAGTGATATTCAGGGATCACTGCAATCTGTGGAGATGATGTTCAGACTATCATGACTGCCCTCAGCAGAGCCTTTCTTTTAGCAGCCAAGGTTCAGGTCTTCATTATTTGGTATTAGGTATCATAAAAAGGAAAAGGTCAGGAGTAGATGACTCAGGAGACAGTACTGACCATGGGATAGAGAATGGCAAATTATTTTATGTTTCCTTGCTGTACTTTTCCTGTCAAAGAGGAGCTGGCATTGCCTGTTTGCTCTGAAAAGAAGGTAGGAGGCTCACGGCCTGGAAGTGCTGTGTAAAACAGAGATTATTGTCACCCTCTTGGGCATGGCAAAGTTACCTTAAAAGTGATGGTCCTTAGGTGACATCTACATGACACATGCTATAGTGTCCACAGACCAGAGTCTACGTATTGTTGTTCTAAAACCAGAGAGGAATAACTAGGGAAAAAAAAAAAAAAAAAAAAAAAAAAGAGAGAGAAACACCAGGGAATAAAAGTACTTTTGAAAGAGACGAAATCTACATTTCAATGAAAATCCTTTCAAGGCATTTCAAATAAGAGTCTGAGAGAAATAATTACAAAGTTTGGAGAGAAAGAACGTTAGCTTTGATATCTTTTTCTTCTATGAAGCAATTAAAATAAGCAATTTTTCAAATACTAAGCAGAAAATTACTAATGGCTGAACCCAAAAGCTTTCATTTCCTTCTTGGGGCCTTTATTCTTCTAAAAAAAGACAAAAAATGTGAAGGTGGTTTTCCAGATAGATTAATGCATAAAGCAGTCGCTAGTTGGATGTCATAAAAACTACAGCAGCATAGAATAGCTGAGATTAAGAGCTAGATTTAAATCATGCAACAGTCCAGTTAATATCGATGTCTAATTAAGAAATGCATAAGAAGTCTGTAATGTTGATTTGATGGAGAAAAACTCTAATAGGGTTTCTTTTGGAATTTTCCATTTCAATTGCTGCATAGACTTTTAATGGATGTCCTATCCAGTCTTTGGTATTAGCAGGAATCATCCTCAAATTAAAATCAAGACCTAAAATGGAACACAGGTAGACAAATTAGCTTGTCTGGAAAGCAGTCTGTATAGAATGACAATGTGAGCTCAAGCTAAAATTTTAGTACAAATAAGAGAACAAAGGTCTCAGTTCCAGCATGGAAACCCTATCTGCTTGTCATTTTAAACAATTTTTAAAAGCCTGATTTAAAAAATGCAATATTAAATCATTTCCCCACCTCTGAGCCTGCAATTTATACATAGAAATCTACAACCATTAGACATTATTAATTATTCTTTTTTAAACAGAAAAGCTTTTTATATTTATGCATATTAGTTATACGTAGAGATGGTCCTTTGCTTGAAATTGGATTTAGAGCACACAGTTTCCCATCCCTATTGATATATTCTATTATTTTTCCACTCCTTTTTGGCTAACTAAAACTCTTAAACACCTTGAGCAAATCTAAGCCTGGACATCTGCTATGACACACAAATCATCACGGATGTTTAGTCTCCAGGTACAAAAGGGATATTGGTTTTAAGCTGCATGTTATTGATGCCCTAAAGTTGCTGCACTACGAGCAGTGTAACTGTTAACATGTACAAATCCACGTGGCAAAGACGGAGAAAGTACAGCACTAGATTAAAGCAGCAGTGTATTTGTTACCAGCACTTTGTTGTTGACCCTCCAAATCCGGAAGGATTTATCTCAAGAACCCAGGAACACGGCAAACTCAAAGTAACCCCTCTGACCTAGGGAGCAAGCACACTAGGGAGTCATTTTTAAGTTCATTAGATCACATTAAAATACAATACACTGGCCATGGTAAAATAAGGCATCTTATTCCATCTGTCCACGTATTTCTTTCCAGAACTAAATCTATCCAGAGACCTTTTGGAATTGTATCATTAAGCCTGCCACTGCACTTAGCAAACAAAGTGGAAAAGTCTGGGTATAAAATCAGAATAACTGTGAAAGTTCTACACTCTGAGACACCCTTATTGCCTGAAATATCATGGTCTAAACTCAGGCCTGACATTACTCCACTGGCACCAATGCATCATCCTAAATACTGATATCATGGCACCGGGGATGCCCTAAGGACTTTTCTCCTTGGAAGAGAAGAGGACTAGGACAATCTCAGCGAGGCCTCCACAGCTCTGAATGATACACAAGGTCTAACAAAGGCAGTGTGGTGACATTCACGTTATCATATGAGTCTGATTTTTTTTCCTCCTCTTGACATGATATGCCTCGGAATGTGTAGTGGACACAGATTGCTTCTAGATGATTGCTCAAAGTAGAACATTGCTTTAGTGCCTTGGTTTAAGTGCAAGTTGCTTGGGATTTATGTAATACTTTAAAAAAGGCTATGAACGAGGCTGCTTTTTGCAATAAAAATACACAACAGACAAGAAAATCCCACATCTTAATTTGTCCAACAAACTTGAGTGGCACAAATTATGTTGGTTTTACTAAATGATAGGAATTCTTTTACTTTTCTGCACAACTGTCTTTTTATGTATTACTAAGCCATGACCTCACCACTGTTTAGGTATTCCTTCTGAGAAGATTAAAATAAACCAGTATGCCAGTGATCTCATTACAGTAAATCCAGCATGCAAAAACAGTGCTCTTCTCTGTGAATTTTCCTATTGATGTTTCACAGAGAAAGAAAACTGATGATGGGATGGTAGCGCAGTTCAGATAGTGATGGAAAAGGAGTGATTAAATCTTGGTAGGAAGGGAATATGAGGCACGATGCCAGAGACACATTTTTTCCAACTTGAATTTCCATCTTGGATCTGTCCTACCTGATTCCTGCCTGTCGTGCCCATCATTCTTTTAGTTGTCTCTGTGTTTATTCTCTTCCCTTTCTGTCCCCTTTATCTATAACTTCCTTCTCTGTAATGAACCCTTAATACATGTTTTTCCATATACCTCTGATTATTCTTTGAATATATACACCTACTAATCTAAATGACATGCAAAATACAATTTGCAGAAGGCATGCGTACCATCCTGCCTTTACACAAAAACATGCAATCTATAGCTTTTCTGTCTAAAAAGTGTTTCCCACATGATTATACAATTCTGCACCAAAGGAGTCATTAGGTTATGATAGATCTGACCTAGACTGGGAGCTTGAACATGCTCTAACAGGACTCAGCAAGGTAGGTAGGAGAGACACTGTTTTCTTTGATAGAAGAATCTATGAATTAGTGCTCATAGAACTGAGAATGCCACCATATTTTTGATGCCACTTTCTGGGGTGCAAAACAAGAAAATCTTTGGAACAAGACTACAGTGCTGATGAGGTAATCTTATCTCCGGGCTCCTGGGTATGCCTCAGCTTTGCCTGGAGATCATGCAGTTCAGTGACGAGGTGATAAACTGGTTTCCCTGCTCCAGCTGAATGTCACGTAGCCACTAAGGGGCCAGTTCTGACGAGGGGAGCGTGTTCTTCCACATCCCCTCCTTTTTCAGAGAGAGATGTGCTAGTGCTACTGGATTCTGTTTCCATCCAGCAGGCCTCCCATGCGACTTCTGCTCCAAAATTCCAGGCAGGCGGCAATGGCTGCCACCTCTTGATCACTGTACACTTGGCAGGAGGAGACGAAACTGCTCATTTCCATCTGTGGCATTTCTCAGCCAGGAAGAAAGCCACAAGGCATCAAACTGTAGGCTGGGAGGCATCAGAGCAGCCACCTGTTAGACACTGACAAAGAAAACTCAGAAAACCGCAGAGCTGAATTCCCTGGACTAAGGGAAACTGCTGTTTAAGCGGTGACGGCCTCTTTCTAGCCACCCAACATTATTTTTTTTTCCTACTAGATGAGGCAGAGGACACAAACACGCTCTGCATTAGATAGATTTGTTTTAGTGAAGACAGCACCGCTAATAGAGGCTGCAGCGTTTGAAGTGCAAACAGCCCAAGCTGCTGCACAGAGCATCTGCTGTCAGCAAGAAGACGGTGCGTGAAAGGCTGCTGTAATTCCTGCACTTGGGAGCCTCTCTGGAAGCACATAGGGGAGTCACAGAGCACTGGATGGGTGAAAAGATCTCATCTCCCCAAAGATTCACCAGGTCAGCTCAGCCCAGGCCAAAGGAGCAGCGACTGGGTCCTCGGCTCTATTTTAAGTTCATTGCTCTATTGATTATGAATAGGTATTTATTGCCTTTCAGGATCTTGAAGCAAGAGTGGCCTATCAGCTAAAGTTGTGTGAACTAAATCATATATTCCCCAACTACAGCTAAAACCCATTGCCAATTTTAGCCTAATCTTCACTTCTGCCAAAGAAAAGAGAGACTCTTTGAGGTAAGATCCCTTGGATATATTTCTTTCTCTCTAGGTTAAAGCAAGGCTGTAGCTAATACATATCTGAGCCATAATGTGGATTTGCACCTTTCCCATTAAATATAGTTGATTTGTATCTGCAATGTTGCTTCTATTACTAATGCATGCTTTTATCTTCACAATTTCTATATTAGCTGCAAGTGTGAAATGCCAGATGATCCACAGGTCTCTTACTGTCTGCAGGAGAATAATACAGGCGAAAGACCCGATTCTCAGAGGTGAGATCATTGCCAAATCCATTTGCACATCTGCTTTGCTAAACAAAAAGTTCCAGAGATGTGCAAACCTCTGACATGCACAAAATGGAACTAGCTCACTGATCATTTCACTCTGCGTGCAAGAAAATGTGTGTATTTCCATTTACTCTTAACAGGTAGGTTGCAGAATTAGAATCTCAGTACAAGGCTCTGCCACTGTCCACAAAAAAACAGCATAAGGACAACAGTACTGCTCACTTCTCTGCTCTGCTGCTTTTGAAATCTGGGTGCTTTGGGACTTTTAAATACTTTCAGGTGAATTAAGGTCCCACATCCCCAGACAGATGTTTTTACTGCAGTCATTTGGATAGTTAGTTTTCCAAGGCAAAATATTTTCTTGTTCCATGGTTTTTGAAGTATAATGTAACAGTGCAATGCATAATGCAAAATCTTGGAAGGTGTTTCCTGACACCAAGGCAATACAAAGGAATATATTGCTGGATATTGGATATAATTTTATAGCATACAAACCTGTGTCGAACTTCTACATACTGTAATACAAATAAGTATATGCCAGTTCTCTCCCTTTACTCTTTTTACTTTTTTTGTAAGCTGTCTTCATCTACTGTAAATATTTGGTCATTTAATGTCATCACAATCCAGGTTATTTCAGATTTATGGGCCATTTGAAACAAATGCATCTAAATTTAATTCATCATTATGTATTTTAGTTTTTCTCTCTTAATTGACTGTATTCCTAAAATTCTTTTTGGGATAGTGGGACCTTAATACCTGAATTGAGAATACGGAGACTTGGTCATCATCTTTATTAAATGGAATTTAGACATATCATCCCCATAGTGATTTGAAGCAATTAGTTTAAAAACAAGTGATTTCAAGAATCCATTTCATAGTGAGAAAATCATGAGCATAATGCATAGGTCAGAGCATTTTTCATGAATGTCCGAGATATTGGACCTGAAAATATACTACTTGAAATGTGTATTTTCTTAAATGAGCTGTTAAAAAAAGTGATTTTCAAAAGAATCAGAAGAGATGCACTTTTTATGCTGCAGAAGGGAAACACTTTTGAAAGAAAAGAAATGCTGGAAAGGACTCATTATGCTGATATGTTAAAAAAGCTGCATTTCTGTAGCAGACTGTATAGCTTGTATTGGATTTCCATTCAAGTGGCTGTTGTATTAAGAGCTGTCCTTCTCCTCTGGAAATTACACTAAAAATTCAGTGGGAAAAAAAAAGTGACGTTTCTTCAGACTATTTTCATTACCTACTGACTAATAGAAATTATATTTATTTCCTTGGGCTGTGGGATATAGACATAATAAAGCCATGTACAGAAAGGGGAAAAAATGGAGATTCTCTAAGGATGAAATAATGTTAAATAATTGGGTTTGAGAAAACAAAAGAGTGTAACATGCTCTGGATTTTTAAAGAAAGTTGAACTTTTCTCAAACCCATGCCTATTAAAGCCTTATTTTCATTTTTGTCATTTATAATTAAGAGAAACCTACAGAGTACTTGTAAGAGTTTTAGTTTCCATTAAGAAGTGCCTTTCCCAAGATTATTCTGCACAGTATTTCTTTAATCTCATGCGGATAATGTAGGCAAGGTATATGTTATATGCATTAATATTTCTGCCTACCACACCTTTGTGAAGAGAAAATATCAACTTATACATTCTCCTTTCCTTGGTCCTTATTTCACAGGGAATAGTCTTGATTACTGGCAAGACAGCTTACTAGTATCTTGTAAAGTGGCACAGCATCATTACTGCGATGACTTAAACCTGCTAATAATCAGATCATTGATTTTTAAACCACAATATTTCAGGTTCAGAAGCTGCAGTTCATTTTTCTGTCTACAGAACCTCTATAGGTAATGGTACCTATTTTTGGAGAATTTTACTGGCCCTTTTATTCTAAATGATAGAGTTGCTGAAAACAAAGACATTATTTTTAAATATTTGCACTGCCCAATAACAATTCCACTCTGCTCAACTCTAAACATTAATTTCAACAACTGTGCATCAGGGTCATACTCCAGAAGTATTTAAAGGGATTCTATAGAATACAAATTCCAAAATATCTCAGTTGAGGAATAGGATCACTGTAATCTGGCTTCTGTTTTGTGATTATAGGTATTTTGTAACCCATGCAGGTTTATTCCAAACTCCATTGAAATAATGAGAATTATTCCATTGACTCCAATGAACTCCTCTTTGTCACTGTCTAACACTAGCCTAGGTTTCTTAGGGAGAAGCTCCTTGCTGGATTAAGGAAAACATTTGTGCATCAAGATTATGGGAGATGACTGGTTAATGAAATGTGGGCAATTTTATAAACACATCAGTGATGGAAATACCCAATAGGAAAGATGTCATCTAGACATCCAGAAATTATACTCTGCTCGTAACAGAAATACAACATGATATGTTTACTAATGAATCACGAATTTCTCTATAATTGTTTCCACATTTGGCGCAACTTCTTCCTAAATCATATACAGAAACACTGCAGTTTAAGGGAGTTTTGATAATGGTTATGAGAGAGTAAGATCAGAACCATATCACTTCTAATATATGATAGAAATTACATATATTGGGGAGGAATATTTTTGGATGCTCATATTACTTTTCTGAGGCTTCATTTCAATCTTTCTCTCTCCTTTTAAAACTATTTCCTTATCCTTCTCATTTTCTAATATAAAAACAGGAGTTCTTATCAATTTAGAAGACAAATAAAACTAAATAAAATACAGACAGAACTGTAAAGCATGATCAATTTTAAAGTTCCAGCTTGGATAATAAGAGACTCTATTAGACTATTTGCACTGTACTTCTGTCATGGACTCAGCTTTCTATAGTGCATTCAGTGTTGTTATAATGCAAATCAAGTATATTTTTTAATAACTTCTTCCATTAAAATGATCTATTAATGTTTTAAGACTCTAACACTTATGAGTATGATTCTAATTACATGATTTTGCTTCAGGCAGGCTTTAAAGATTTGCCTGATCTTCAGATATATTCACCTTTAGGATTAATTATTGTTATTATTATTTTTTGTAAGAGCTTCAGTCTCTCAACATTTGGGTTTGATGATGGTTGTCCTGTCCATAACTGTAGCATATCTAGTTCCATGTGAGGAGAAGCTGTGTGAATTTAGAACTCCTCAGCTTGGTAAAGAGGTGACTAAGATTTGTAAAATGACAGTTGTTATGAAGAATGTTGTGAAGAGAGGAATGCTTATTTACCATTTTAGAACAAGGACCAAGAAAAGGTTTAGAGGGAATGAAACAAAGTGTTGTTGCACAGCACATAATTAAGTAACAGGAATAACTGTCACAGAACAGTGTAAATATAAACAAATTCAGAAAGGACTAGAGATACATGGAAGATAGTTATCTGATATCATTAATTATTATGGTTTTATTTAACGTGTACTATCAGCCTCTACCTAATTCACCAAGTGATAGGAATGGGGAAAATATATCTGGAGAAGAATTACACAGGCTTGATGGACTTTGGTCCATCAGCTACTCCTACATAAGGAAAATGATTGTTTTGAAAGCTTGCTCCTCTATCCAGAAGCCTGCTCAAAAACTCGGGTTTTTAGACAATCTGCACTCCTCTTGTGACAGTACCCGGGTGTTATCAGTAGAGCCAGGCTCTTGGCAACTGGCACGCTGCCTTTCCGTGTTGTACGAAAATTTCCCCTGAAATATCAGGTATGCTTTTCTTATAGGATGGAATCCTCCTAACAGGAAAACTTGCTGTGGATTTTACACTCTGGCAAAGACATAGTTGTGCAAAGGTTCCTCAGACACATTTTTACCTCAATGGAAATATTTTAGATCAGTCCTATTTGAGAGGAACAGAAATGGCAACGGACCATATATATGCAGGCCTCAAGAAATGTGAGCTTTTACATCAGTGCGCAACAGAATGGATAATTTTAATGGCGTATGAAATTTTGAATGTTGGATTGACTCAGTCTGCCAAGTTCTCAATAATTTCACCTCAGAAGATATTCCAAATAAAAATACACTCAGATACTGAAAAGATGATAGCAGTGGATTATGTGCAGAATAGAAGGGAAAAAAAAGATGGCTTCAGGTTTTCACTTAAAACGTTGTTTTGGAAAATGCCAAAATATCAGAAAGGCTCAGAGGAAACAACTGATTTTGAAGAAGCATATAATCCAAATTAAAATACAAAGGATGTTTAAAAAGCAGTTTAAATATCCAACCAGACATTTTCTACATTACCAATATTTACTTACATTGAAATATGCTTTAGTTTCATATTTTAATTTAAAAATGAAAGTTAAAAAGGGAATTAGTTTGAAATTACTGAACTGAAATATCTCAGATGACACAGTCTGGTTTTTTTATCAGTGAGCCAAAGAATTAGTTGGAAAAAATGGAATCCTAAAAACACTCAGAGGACAGAAAAAATATTTTCCTGACATTTATAAAATTAGAGAAAAAAATGGCATTTTTATTAGCACAAAGATTGTGCAAAATACACACTTTTTTTAGCCAAAATTCCATAAACTTGAACTCAAATGCATTTTAGTTTTTTTTCATTCTCACCATTATGTTTGTATATGGTAAGCGACAATACTTTTTATTGGTCAGATAAATAACTGGATAACCTGAAAAAACAAGGTTACATGTGTAAGGTAACTCTACAGGAGTTCTAGGGCCTGTTTCATACATTGTCACAGGAAGAAGTTCAGGAAGCCTGAGCAGGGAATTTTACACAGCTTTAGTCCACAGACCAGTGTGTTTAAACAGAAAATGATGATTAACTCTTAAGTAATTTGAAGATGATAACTTGGGCTATCCAAAGAGAAAGACCCCTGGGCCCCATCAAGGGCCGAGCTTGGGAGGAGTGGAGGAAAAGGGAAGTCCTGCAGAGCTACAGTGGGATGTAACGGATCAGAGCAAGAACATCCTTAGATGCCTGATAATTTTTGAGGGAATTTCTCTTCTGAACTATTAAACTATTACCCTCAGCTTTCTCTAGAACAGCCTTAGTCTTTTATCTGTGATCTACCTGGAAGTCTAGTGTCTGCCCAACACCTCAGCTGAGCTGCACTAAGAGTCAGCTAATTACATGTAAATGTTTTTCCTCACATTTTTCTCAAAAATGTGCATGTGCAGGCAGGCACGTGAGTAAATTTTCACTTGTACTGCAACATTGCTGGGCTGTGTAATAGCAGGGTACCAGTCAAAGCAATATCAAGCCTGCTGCCTTCTCACTGCCCTTTCTGTTGCTTTCCTCCACCAGGCCACCTCCAGCGCTTGTCATTCCTGATCTGCAACATCACCTGTTGTTCCAATACGAAGCTCCTCTAGACCAGAAACTGGAGCAAAGAATAGAAATACGTGTTTGTCATTGAACTGAACTGAGAAGAAGGAAGAGCAGAATGATAAGATCATAGCCTGCAGCACTTTGTTTATGAGAACATCCTTCCAGTGATATATGCCTGCACCAGGTGAAAGTATTGTGTCACCCTTAACATATTTTAAATGCCAGGGCTGTCATGCAAGAAGACAATGATGAACAAGTTTAAACAGAATATGGTATTGTAGCCATGTACTGAGTGTTACCTTTAAAGGCTTGCACTGGTAGCGTTCCTTGGCAAAATGTTTCCTGTGTTGTATTTCCCTGTTGAACCTCTTTCTCAAAGCAGTTTAGACTAAATGTAACTGTTTTGACTGCAGGTGAACCAAGAGTGATATGTAAACTAGTGCATTTTCTCACACAGGTTTTTTTTTTGGCTATTCCACATGGTTTCCTTATCATAAATACACGAGCTTCTCTTCTTGGGTAGGGATCCCACTGGGCAAATAGGTAAATAAAAGCATGTCTACACTGTGCACTGAAGTGAGTGCACGGCCTTGTCCCAGGTCACTGCGTGTCACAGGTTTTCTTGGACTAGATCTAGTGTTTGTCCATGAACTGAAAGCACTTTAGCAGATGGAGCTCCCGAGACCGCATACTCTGGTTTAGTTTCCATCCAAAGAATTTAGCCCACCTGCTCAGAGATTGCTTCATATTGTGGAGCAAGGTAAGAGGGACGACAGGAAATGTCATTTCCAAAGGGCACTCCTGGGCCAAACTGAAATGCAAACGTCGAAGCACCTATTGTCACAGAGCAAGTATGCAGAGTTACCATCTACATGGCAGTTTTCTTCACTGATATTTATCTTGAGCTCAACTGCACGAACACACTCACCACATTACCGTGCTGTTTCACAACACGACTCGTTTGCTCAGACTGATGACCTAAATTAAGCCTTGGGAAGACCAACATCCAACACGTGATACTGGATGCAGGCATGGCCATATTCACCTCGGATTCAGGTAAAAGAGTTGTAGTTAGGTATGTCACAGTAATGAACGCAACTGTGTCACCAAAGAGTTTTATATTTTTGAGACAAATCTGAGCCATCCTACAAACCACTCAGTACAATGTTAATAATACTTTACAAGAGGAGAAAGGGCATTTCTGATTGTCTGAAAAAAGTACAAGCTGCTGGGATTTCTTGAGCACTTACGGAGGTCCAATTTGGGCTTCTCAGCATCTCCCATTTGTTTTTCTTTCTGTAAAATTGAGACACCTGGCTTTTCTTACAAGGTTATCAAGGTTTTCAATTAAAGTTCTTTATAAATGGAAATGCCTTGCAAACAGTATTTAATCACTTGACTAAAAATGGTCTGCAATGTCTTTAGGCAGTACATTTGTTTTCATAGGGACTAGTCACAGTGCTCAGCTTCACGTAAGGCTGCCGGATCATATGCTGCATCTTTAAGACGTAGTTTACTTCTGAATCAGTAAATGTACTAGACAAAGCAGCCATTATTTATGCATTCCTGCATACATGGCAAGGTGAAAATAATAGAATAAACATCATATACTTCATTATGATATCGGTTTACACTTCCAGGGTACACAAAAAGAGGCCATTTCATCAAGCTAATTGCCTGAAAGTAAAAGAGAGAGAACTTTAGCTATTAGTCTATTATGGGGCTTTTTTCTTAATCACAAATAGGGGCCGTGTGTCCCCAGGGGGATGTGTATTCTAATTTACAATTGAACTACAGATCAGAGCAATCAATCTTGTGCAGCACTTTTACAGTGTAATTGCTGCAACATAACAAATAAAAAAAAAAAAAAAAGCCTAAGTCGAGTTTCAGCTTGAGGTGGAGATATTTACCAGGCATTGGGTTCAGGGTGGGAGGGAGAGAGGAAGAGAAGAGAGGCGCCAAAGCCATGAATATGCAATGAGGGCTCATTAGTGCCCCAGTGTTGCCATGACGAATGGCATTATCCCCAGACTGGTGCAGCCTAAACATGAATTTTATAATGACCCATTTATCATGACTTGTCATGGGTTTCTTTACTGTACTTTCTACTGGCTCTCACACCTTCCACCATTACCACCTCTGCATTCCTTTCTTTTATTGTTTTTTTCTTATTTTAGGTTAGTTTTTGGTGTTGATCCCCAACTTGTAAAGAGAAGATGATTGCAAACAGTAATCCTGGCATTCAGGAAAAATTCAGAGCTTTGTAAGCTGAAGATCCAGTGCCAAATATGTAGGTGGTCTTCAGTCCACTTACTAGTGGATAAATGTTCTTTTTGTCACGAGTATCTGCAATCTTGTCAGTTGACTCAGCAGAAAGGTCTCAGATTGACCGAAAATCAAGACAACTATCTTCCTATTCTGTCAGATGTGATGGATGAATCTGTTCTGTTGACCCAAGCCTGTCTAAAAGTGCTCCTCCTCAGCCCATTCCAGCTATGTGCACAGTATAAAAACCTGCCCCTCATCCTTACATTGAAAAAGACACTAAATTGGGTAATTGGACAAAGACTGCTTTTCTCCACAACTTCAGTTAGACAAAAGATGCACCACATGTGCAATCTAAGTAGTAAGAAGGCCATTGATGTTCCTGGAGTAAGATATAATAGTCAACTGTAAAGGAAAACAAAATTACTGCAAAGCAATTAGTGTGTCTGCCTTTAACTCATTTTTGGTCACTGCACGTTGTCTCTATTTTACTGCTGTCCTTTTGGCCTACCCAATTCCACACTTAATATACCACTGCTTATAAAGAAATCCCAGTGGCTCCAAAGGCTGAATTGCCAGTGCCTGAATAGGCCCTGCTCTGTGGTATATAGAGACTTTCATCTCCCAAGTTATGAATCTGACATCTCATGGCCAAATCCACACCAGTTTATTTCTGAGAAGTCTGTCCTCATTATTTACCCCAAATAGTCTCACTGCCAGCATGCCTTCCCCCCCACTATGAAGTAGCTTGAGTATCTCAAAGTATCAAGACTCCCTTTGTGGGATTTTATACTTTTGCTATTACAAGAATTTGTCTTCGGGGACAGAAAAATCAAGCAACTTATTTCCAGCTATTACTCGGATAGGGCTTCTTAAACAAGTTGTGAGCTCCCATGATCTCTAAAAACAACTCTCCTGAGATCTTACAGCAGGATAGTCCTACAGCTCTTTCATTACTCTATAGGAGGTTTGAAAATATTAAAAAGCATCTAACATCCCAGTCCAGCAATTTATAGACTCAGAGCCTGATGTTCTAGCCCTCAAAGCCTCTATTTCTTCAGCAAAATCTGCACTTTGCTATCTTTGCTATTATTGTCGCCAAGACAGCCACGTGTTTCACTACAGGAGTAATTTGTCAAAGCAAAAGTCCATTATCCAAAGATTCATCACAGGTTCCTCCTTCGCTATAGGATAGACTAACACCTGGATATAAGAAAGTGAGGTGGAAGGAAAGCTGATTCTCAAAATGTGTATTTCATAAAAGGTACAACTTGATTAGGCTGAGCATAGCTGATTAACATGGTGATATGTTCTCATCATCTCTTTTTTTTTTTTTTTTTTGTTATTCCTGTCATATATGTATCTGTACCTTGCACAACAAAGCCCTGACCTTTATTGGAGAACCCCAGGTTCTGCTGCGATATAAACTCCACTATCAGGAGACTCATAAAATGAAAAAGAAAATCCCTTTTAACAAACAAAAGGAACCAGAAATGAATGCTAGTTGCAGCCATGGTCCTCACAGGAACTCAGGACACCAGCAAAATTACCAGCATTCCTAAGAAGATGTACTGAAGCTATGTATTAGTTTTACTAAATGAGTATTCCAACTTCTGCAAGTTGAAATAGCTTCCACTATGGTATAGGTGATTTAGATTACCTATATGGAGGGAATGGAGAGTCATCAAAAACAGTATGGCACAACAACATTTTTCTTTAGCTCCTATTAAGAGTTCTATAGTAAGTCTGTAAGGTCAGACTGATATGTCTGATTGCAGAGTCTTATCAGAAGTTTATGTGATGGAGTAAGGAACTTCTTGTATGAGTTGGAAGTAATTTTTCAGAGGTTCCATGCAATGAGTTGTGATATTTTATACAACCACTTGTGAATCTCTCATTGAATCTGGCTCTTTTCTTCCATTAATCTCCAAGATAGATATGGAAACAAAGATCACTAAAGACTAGTCTATGTAGGCAACATCTAGCTCCGTCACCTTGGCCAGTAGTACTAGAATTATATAAAAGATTTCTAGATTGAGATAAGTCACGTAGGAAGGTTAGTCATATGGGCAATGGGTTAAGGCAGAAGAGCATTTACTGTCCCTTACTCAATCCACAAACAGCAATTGTTAAGACAAAACAATTACAATCCTTAAAATATTAAGTAAGATATTAAGTAAAATATTAAGTAAAATATTAAGTAAAATATTAAGTCTTTGGTTACCAATAGGCCCCTAATCACAGGAAGCATACCCAAATTCCAGGAGGAAAAGCTTGCATTGTCATAGGAATCCAGCTTCAAACAAACCAACAAACCCCCAAACAGGCGGGTGATTGCTTTAAAGACATATTAGGAGCTATAGACAAAGTTTTAAGATGCAAGATTATTTTCCCCACCATTTTCCCAGCAAAAGAAGATTTTTTTAATCATTCTAAAAAAAAAGATTGCTGATCTTTTCCTCTGGATTTCAGTTGCAAGGTTTAAGGCTTTCTCCATCTTTCTCCATTTGGAGCCAATGGCTTGCTGCTTTCCACTTTAAAACAAACAAACAAAATACCCTTTCCCTCCGCCTTCCCCTACCCCCCACCTTCTTTAATGACATCTTCAGTCATTAATGAGTTAATAAAAATCTCAAAGTCATCTGGGAATAGATAAGGGGAAAGAAAGAAGAGTATTGTACACATAATGACAGGCTCCCTGCTGGCCCTAAGATGTCATGGGTCAGCCATGTTAAGAATGTGTGTGCCCAATCATCTGCTGATTTTTATCAGCAAGGCCTCAAGCAGAATCTGACACGGCCAGTTTGGGAGTTACAATGAATAAACAATGACTTCTTGGATTGTTGGCGGCTGTATGATAGAGTGAGAGGGTTTATATATACTAAAACATGATGACATTAGCAATCAATATACCAATTACTGGACAAGTTATTGGACGGAGAATGCACATGTCTTGAGCTCCATGCACTTTGAACATGCTTCTGGTGATGGAGACCACAGTAATAATGTTACTTAACCCTTCACGAACTAGATATGCTAATAGCTTGCAATGCCTTGAAATTTCTGAGACCATGTGGTAACGACAAACTGCATCTGATTTGTCATATTGAGTCTTTCAAATACAAGACATAAGCCTGAGGAATTTCTCTGTCATTAAGAGTTTAAGGTAGAAAGGAACAGATTTTTCAGGTGAACAGTTGGATACTGGAACAACAGCTTCGAACAGATTTAAATTGATTTCCCCTGAAATTTTATAGAGAACCATTTCTTTTCACCCAAATACAACTGGTATGTTACACAAGCTTAATCAGCAAGATGTTAGAACATTTTAACTCCTATAGAATGGTTAAGCAGATATCCTAACAGCTATTACCTCCCTACTCTGTTCTACAACACAGAAAAGAAGATTAAACATGAACATATTTTCTCCTACTCCCTTTCTACTACAGATAAATCTTTGCATGTCCTCAGTATCATCCTCTAGCTTTGTTTAGTGAACACCATATATTCACTGTCTATGAGTTTGCTTTTACTTACTGTGGAACTGACTGTGAAGAATTAGTGTTAGTGTTATAACTTGAGGTAGAATTAAACATGGTAAAAAAAGTCATCTAAATGCAATTTAAAGCACAAATTTTGAGGTCTTTACTGAGATGAAGTTTGACATGTCATGCAGCTCTGTTGTATCTGGGGGAGCAACAGAAATGCTGTCTAGATTGAAGTTAGACAATTCTGGCCACAGTCCGGTGGAAAGCTCTAGCGTGTTGCTCTAAGATGCATCATTAGAAGGATATGGAAAAGTCAGTTTTTACGATGATTCTACATCCTTTTCTACGAACCTTTATAAATGATTATTACTGCTGCACTCTGGAGAAGCAGCAATCCCACATTCTTTTTGTCTTTAATTTAGGTGAGAGCAAACAAGGCAGGGCATAAATATCAAACAGACCTAACTTTGTCTCCCAGAGCATCAGTCAATGCAGTGGAAATTGTGCAAAAAAATGAGGTGATAGAGGAGTCCAGTTAGGTGGCCTTGTGTACTTTGTGTGGATCACAGGCTGAATAAAACCTTAAGATACATCTCTATTACAGATGACTCTTGTAATGTAAGGGCTAGATGTAACTCTAAATTACAATCAAGTCTGTTCCTGCTACTGAGATCATTGAGCGCTCGTTGGAGTTTTGTGTTGGATTAGTAATGGCAGAGGGACAGGTCTCAGACACAGGGAAATAACAGATGAGGCTACATCTGGTTTTAACAGCAGGAGTTGTGAAATGTTCAGCTGGATCTTCTCAAATGACCCTTTCCTTCCCATCAGGAAAGTTCTTGAAAAGTTTAAAAGTGCATTTGTCCAGCATGTTTGATATAAATAACAAAATGTTTTTAAATATAAATGTTTCGTAAAACAGCACTATTACCATACATTACTGTGAATACAGTTAAGAAATAATAATCCCTCCCTGTAATTTACAATTAACTTTTTGCCTCAAGGTAACAGTTACATTCACAAAAATAATGGTAATAGATTGACCTTGTTATGAATGGATAACAAGCTGGAAACAATATAGTTTGTCACAGAGCATTAACTATTACTGTTGAAACTGTAAATAATGTGCATACAACTTGCAATGTAAATGGCTCCCCTTAAAAATATTAATTATGTCAATTAAACACTTGATACATAATAGATTATTCTGAAGCCTATTTAAGTCCATGTCAGACTGAATATACACCTTTCTAAGATCCCATTCCCAGACTACTGGAAAAATCTATGGCTGGGTTCAACAGCTCATGGTGGGACAAAGGACTTACAAAGAAATATCGCCTTAAATTAAAGATGTATGGTTCTTTCTTTTCTTTGAATTGCCTGTCTTCTTTTTCACTAAATATAGTATCTGAATATTAGAACACATCTAATATGCCGGACTCTTCTGAGATGCTTTTTAGCTGTTTTGGAAACCGATGAAAACAGCCCTCATTCAGCAGTTCTGGCTACTCGCTGGAGGATCTCTGTGGGTTACAGCACACACTGCTGGCTATTATGCCACATTTTAATCACTGGTAATAGATTAAGAATACAGGTAAGTTTTACATCTGGCTACTTCCTTACACAATAGTGGTGTAACTCATTATACATAAGCCAGGAAAAACTGGGAGAGATGATGCTGTTTAGCTGATCTCCTCTTAGCATCCTCCTTTGGAGCCTGGGCTGTGCTTATCTGGGAGATTGCTATCACATGACTTTAGAGAGTGGTGCAAAACTGGTATCCTACACATGGCACAGAAAGATTTAGACTATTCTCCCAGTGCCTGGAAAACATTAATTCATGGCCTGGAGACTACACCATATATTTGTACTCTCTAACCACAATAACTGCTCCTCAGCTGTAGCTCAAGATGGGACTTAACAGCACAATACTTCAGTGTTCTGGCTAATTACCATGTATAGAGTGTTGCATTATAAAGGAGGGATTCCCACTAGATTACCCACATACAGAAAGTGATATTAAAATGACAAGCCACCAAGAGGTCAAATAACCAGTTGCTAGAAGTTAGAATAACTAGACTGTGGAGCAGCAATATCTGAGGATCTGGCATGTGTCCCAGGACTGGATGTCATATGAAGGAAGAAAAGACAGCTGGAATCTTATTGGCCTGACTGTTATTTTCTGTGAACATAGTGTAAATCTTCCACTTTGGTCTTTCAACCAAACTCCTGAAATGGGAGTCAAGAAACTGGTAAGTGATTTTATACCTATTTTTTTACATGTTTTAGCTTCATCTACTATGTTTTGTTTTAACATCTGGTATCAAGGACTGTTCAGACAACCTGAGCATAAAGAGTTTGTCTGTAGCTATAGTTCATCAAAAATCCGGTAATCCAAGCAAATATATTGAAACTACACCTACAAAAACTAAGCTTTCGCATCTGGGAAGAAACAAAGTAGTTGTAGGCATAAAACCAAGCAAGCATCTCTTCCCCCATGATGGGGGCAAAATTCCAGCTCGTGACTAGTTGTTATGAAACACTCATATTTCTCTCCACCCGATACTTTTCTCTTGGCAGCTCTTGTTTCACCTCAGTTACAGTTTAGCTGTGTTTGCTATACATTTGGTACCATCTCTTCAAAGATGTACATTTGAATGGGCAAGAAAGTGAGGGATTAGCAATGGGCAGAGGTCAAGTCCATCAAGACTCTAAGCATGTCGTTGGTTGTAAAAAAGATTACATTACTGGCAGCTCTTTGCCAGATCAGTACTTCGATGCCAAATGTTAATCCTTACTGGGGACATGATGGCTTGTAAATGTTATAGGAGAACATTGCTTTTCCTGTAGAAAATAGGCATTTATGGTTAAAACACAGGGATTATTTTCTCGTGCTTACATTTGCATTTCATGCTGACTCACTCTTGCTTACCATGAGCTTTGTTTCAGTACTTACATCTAATCACTTCAGATCTTTATTTGTATAACTGAAGGAAGTATGGATGAGTTCTTAAAGCACTGCATAGAAGAAGAGCTAGAGTTCACCTTCAATTCACCAGCTCATATCACCAAGAGCTCGGTGATATTGGGTGAATCCTTTTTGCTTGCTGAACCATAGATTATCCATCTGTAAAATGGAGAAATATGCTAAAAGAGTCCCATATAGCTTGTGCACAACTGTCAAAGGAACAGTGTTACTGGATTTATAAAGCATATCTACCTATTTTAGTGTTGCTACCTATAACTTTGCCTGGGGTGTTTAATATCTGACTTTTCTACATTTGGATAGGTTTGTGTTAGCTAAAATTTTCAAATCAGATCAGATTATATCAGAATGCCCAATGCACAAATCAATACAACATATTAAAATAACAGAAGACTCAGCTGATATAAAGTTTATTCTGTGTGAAATCAGATCATAACAGGCAACTGCTTTTAAATGGGTATGAGACAATACATGTGACTAAGCATTGTTAAGAATTTAATATTTCTTGAGTAGTTTTTTAGCATCTTACTATGCTTCCATAGCTATATGTCAGCAGACAACTTGCTAGAACTCCTTCAGCTGCTTAGGGGGCCCTGTGTGAAAGGGAAAGGGAAGCAAATTTTGGAGCAAACTGTGCTCCCACTTGTTTTGGGGATCTTGAGATCCTTAGTGTCTCTGTGCCTCAGTTTCTCATCTGTGTTTTGAGGGATAATACTAAAACCCTGTTAGGTATACAAACAATAAAGCTGCAGGTTTAAGAGTTTTGTGAGGTTTAAAAGACTAGTGGCCCATACACTTTGCTTCTAAAGGAAAGGGGAACCCTATAAATTCCTAGACTGTTTTGATAACGAAGTTGACCAAAATAAGAGAATGAAATTCAACCTGGGGAACATGGTCTTCCAGTTTTCATGCCACATACATTTAGTAGCTATAAAATTATGATACTCTAATATAAGGGGATTCAATATATTCTTTCCTAGGTGTAAGAAATGGTATACTCCACACTAATGGACTTTAAACTGCATTAGTTTGGTTTTGTTATGCAGATGGATTTTTTTTCTTTCTCTTTTACTCTTAGAAATGTTTTGAATTAAAATAGCTTACTCAAGGTCACCAAAGGCATATGGTCCTGCTCAAAACTTTAAACAAAACATTAGTTTTTACAACCTTTTGTAATTTGGTATTGTATACAACATGGTTATAGACGGAGTTTCTATAATCTTTGCAGTGGGTGACAGAAATATGAGAGCCAAATTTATAAGCCATTTAGTGAAGCATTTAATCAATTTCATGCATAGGAAATAACTCTGATGGCTTTGCTTTATCAATCTTGCTTTCTTACAGACCTGCAGTCACCCCAACCTCAAAGCTCTTAAGTGGGGGGAACCATATGCAAAAGTCTAATGTTGTACACAGAGTGTCAGGAACTTCTGAGGGCTGTTTAAATTTAGTTGCCAGCATCAGTAATTCCTCTTAAGGCTTTTAATATTTTTCCAAAGGAAGGCAGAAATTCTAATATTTATAAGAAGTTGCAAGGCCTCCTTTTACAGTTCTTCATTAAACACCCTTCATCTAGAAAGAGCCTTTGACATTGTGGAGTTATGCAGATTAAGCTTGTCTCTAATACCAAAATGTTTGCATATGTCACCTTTAATCACTTACAAATGCTTAAGAAAACCTTCCATGCACCACATCATTCCCCATTTCTGTGAATGGTGTATCGTATGACAAATTTGGAGAGGCTGAGATATTACTGCTTATCGTGGCTGTTAAAAAAGAAATCAAACACATTCGAGTCTACACTGCCTCCAAGCTCAAGAGTTCAGAGTCGTGCTTAGTCATGGCCATAAACTGGAGGAAGGTCTAGTGGATTTATCTTGCAAGAGATCAGACTATTTGACTAGAATAGGCCTTTTTTTTTGATCTTAAGATCATGGTTCTGGATGGACTGCCTCAACCTTGGATTCAGGCAACCACAGGGGAGTGTTATCTCTCACACTAGTGAACTGGAAGATCCTCGTCGCTCTTCTTTATTTAGTGGCATCCGAATTCATAAGGAGTTGGCATAGGATCAGTCTATTGGTACATGCTAGTGCAAATTATTGCTCTCTCTACAGAAAAGAAAGGAAAATATCACCCAGGATGACTACTTATCCTGCAGTCCCTACCTGACACAAGAGGTAGGTCTTAAAGACTCATTCAGAAATAACGTTGCCCATAGGTTTTGTGAACTCTTGAAAAACGGGATGTGGTTTGTCCTGCCAGGACCCCCAGCAGCCCCAAATGAGGCCTGTGTGCGGCCTGTCCTGAACGTCCATCCGGTCTCCTGGGGCAGTGGAGAGGGACCAGGAGGAAAGGCCAACGGCAGCTAGGAGGTATGACTATCTTCCATGTTTGCTTTGCTCAGGGAGTTTGGCCCCCTGGATAAGAGAGAGGAGGAAAGAAAAAGGGAACTAGGCACTAGCTGTGGAGAAAAAATAATCATTTGAAGTGATCAGGAGTGTAAACTTCAGTGCTTCAAGCTGTGGGAAAAGTGGAGGCCGGTAAATCAAAGCAAACGGCCACAAACATGCCAGGATACAGCACCTTCTGACTAGCAAAGCCCTTCACAGATGCCTGCAGGACAAACCCAAAAGCGGCACAGATGAAGACAAGGCTTAGGTGTGCCCGGAGTGAGGGAGCAGCTTCCCCAAGGCTCCCTTCGGGGCCCGGGCCTAGGGCCCCTTCCTCTCGGGAAAGGCCCCTCTAGGCTGCGGGCGCCATGTTGCCCTGGGCCTGGCAGATCCCCTGTGGGAAGGGGGCCATGGCCTGGGCATCACGCTGGTAATTTACTCAAAAAATAACCAGCAATGGCTCTTTTGGATGCTTTTCCTTCTTTTTATTTATTTATTTTTGTGCCTAGCCCCATGCATGGCTTGTGCTGTGGGGCCTGTGCAGCCCCTGTTCCGCCCAGAGTGGGTCTGCTCTTGAGCCACTACAAATATAAAGCTTGTTAGTGAAGCAAATAGGGCATATTACCCTATTTTTGGACCTGAAATAAATCAAGAAAGGTGTAAATGTGCTAGCTGTGAACTGTTTTATCCCTTGGGCTACTTCCATGAGATGTTTCTTCCCCCTCCTTCCCTGCAAGCTCACTGCTTTGGATGGCATACATTTATTGGGAGGTTTTTTTTTTTTTTTTTTTTTCTGAAAATAGGAATATTGAAAAGGCATGTTTTTTTCCTGGCTCATCTGGAATATTCTAGGAGGGATTAGCTTATTTAATTCTTCACCCCATAAATTTAGGATTCCCTTTCTAGCTGTGCCCTGCAGAAATGTTAAAGCAATAAAAGTATAAGTGAAAGAAGCTGCAATTTTTCTCTATATAGTGATACGCCTCTTGCAGGTGATCTGCTTTTTTATTATTATTATTTCTTTTTTTCTCTTTTCTTTCTTTCTTTTTTTTTTTTTTTTCTTAATAGCAACAGAGAAAAACCTAAGGATTTTGTAGGAATGTCCACTTCCAAGAATTTTTTTTTTGCTCTGTCGTCTGTCATGTTTTTGGGAAAAGGTCAGGCTCTTTCCCTCTCAAATGGATGAACAAGACAACCTTATTCTGTTCTTGAAAGCAGAAACAAGAAAAGTTTGCAACAAAACTCTGACATGACTTTTGAGATGTCTGACGCCTGTAGGCACATTTATTACGGATAGAGAGTACTAAAAGTTCATAAAGTGTTAAAAGTTCATAATGTGTTGAGTATAGCCGGGAGATTCACAGTTTGCTGGTTGCTTCCCCCCAAACTTCCCTCTTGAAAAGCCATTCTCTACTTTTCATCCTCTATAACCCCTAGGGAGCAGGGAACTCGGTTTTGTCCCTTGTGTGCTCATGAACATGTGAAAAGTGAAGTCTTGGTCAATAGGCTGTTTCTGGTGAAACTGTTATTTTTGATAACTCTGTTATGGAAATGATTTCTTCTCTACTCCTATATATTAGAGGATTCTTTTGGCTGTTCTCTGATCCTCTCTTGGCTTGGTCTATAGTTACTTATCAAAGTAAACTAGAATTAAAGAAATGCTATGGTTTGCTCACTTTCTGAAAGTTTTTTTTGAACCAAAATAGTTGCAAGAATTTGACAAAATGTCAGTCAAGTATTCTTTTTTGTTTTACTGTTTACAAAACAGTTTTATGGAGGTAATTTACACATGGAAAAGAGAGTTATTCGCAATATTATCTTTATCTTCTAGACATAAATAACAAACTACTGTAATCAAAATTTACGGCAGTTGTAATGGATTTTGGCATCACGTATGTATCGTAAGGAATGTTAACGCAATGTTGACTTTTGGGACTGTGGCCAGATTTTTTGTTTTTTGTTTTGTTATTTGTATTTTGTTTTGTTTTGTTATATCTCTCTTAGGTTGGATTCATTATGAAAAAAAAAATACAGTGTACAATGCTTTTATGGCATTCAAGAGATTAATTCTCATAAATAACCCTGTTTATACCTCCTTCTAATCAGAAAGTTGAAATTATCTGTGACAATGTGAACACTAAAAAGTTGTATACTATGAAAATATTCAAATAATTAATGCATGCACTATCTAAAGCAATTGACAGTGAGGTCATAAACATAATGGGCCATCTGTGTTTGATTTGTATCTGAAAATGCTTAAAGGGAAAGGCAGGTAATTCAGGCTTCTCTTGCAAATGTAGAAAAGCAAGATTTTTCACCTTCTCAGAAGGTTGTTGAACCATTTCATTGCTTTACAGAAAAAAAAAATCCTTCCAGGCTACAGCATTTTAACATGCTTGCATTTTGCTGCTGCACTTCCCAGGCAAGCAGAGCGCACCAGTGGGACTTTTAGTTTTCTTTTAGAGTACACAGAGTATTGTCATTCTCCTTTATTTACTTTATATTGTTTGCTCTATAAAAAATGTCACTTCAGGCTCCCGAGCAGTCCCACTAGTTCATTTTGCATTCTGAGGCATGGGTTTAAATAGCTTTTCCTTGGACCTTTCCAAGTTCAAATCTGCACTGGTCTGTTGAAAGACAGTGAAACTTTTATTCAGGGATCTGGCTCGTTGTACCTTTATGACCCTTCTCTGGATATGTCCCAACTTGCCTCCTGAACCTTCTCTCCCTTGTGAAAGTCAAGGTTCAGGTTACGTGCGTATCTTGGATTTAATTTAGTGCTAGAGATCTGTGCTGTAATGTGGAGAAATGGATTGTCCTGCTATCGTTAGAAATAACTCTTTATCTCTGAACCTATATGCATTGGCATAAAGCCAATATCAAGCTGGAATGACTCAATAAATAAACAACCAAATACCCCTCTTGTTTTCACTGGCTGATTTGATGACAGTCAGACTTCTGCTTTTGGCACCAACTGAGGCTCTACTAAAGGAAATGCCATTATCTTTCTCATGCCAGGCAGAGATTAATAAATTCTTCGAAATTGAATCCAGAGAGGACTTCTAAATGATTTTATGTGACCTCCTGTATATCAGAGCTATTAAGTACTACAAATTACCTACAATAAGCCCAGAGATTGCAACCTATTTAAAACTGCTTGAGAATTTTTTTTTACACTCTGCCCTTCCTTGTTGCCCAGATATTAACTGTAGGCAGAGAATAGGTCATATCAAGGTAGCATAAAGAGCTAGGGAAACTGGCTGGCTGAAATATATCTAAATAATCCCATGCTATACATGACATAACTTTGTCAGTTTTTCATATATAAACAGCATGGTTTAGAACACAGGTACTTCAGAAAACCCTGCTCAGAACTCCTCCCAATATGAAGACTTGAGTATTTATTCTTTGGATCATCTCATCTTATAGCAGCTCAGTTTCTTGAATAGACTTTGCTTTGAAGTCTTCTTAAAACGTTTTTGACAACTCTCTGTACGCTTCCTGGACTAGATTCCATTTATTTGTTGAGTCCTTCAAGGAACTCCAGAAGAACTTTCTCAACGGGGATCATTGTAGACCAGAGAAGGCTGCTGCATAATACTTGACATTAAAAATTGGCCTGTTTACTTGGCTGAATTTAACATCACTTCACTGAAAAGGAAAGCCCTAGCTTTCTATTTAGTGCCATGGTCCAGCATTCAGGATATAGGGGTTATACTCCTTCTCTGCCAAAATATCTCTCTTCTTGAGCAAGCCATTCTAACCTTCTACAGGTCGATGGCTCTGGGGTATAATTGTTCGTTCTTTTTTCTCTGTTTAGCTTATAAGCTTTTCAGAATAAGGATTGAGTATTTATATGCACAGCTCTTTAAACCATTTTGTTTGGTAACTGGATAATGTCGTAATCCAGGTTGATAATGCATTTGTTGAGGTCAAATAGTTTGATAAGAGTATTAGGCTACTGCTTGTAATTGAGCTGTATTTCATTCTTTCCGTTAATGTATTTTTTTCTAATTTCTAATTTGCTAGGTGAAAATCTGTTCTAGCCACTAAACCTACCAGTGCACTGTAAGCAGTATTCAAATTCTGTGGTATTTTGAGTAAAATTGTTTTACTGATATTTTACTGTTTTAAAAAAGCTAATTGGACTCCAGCATTAATAATGGCAGCAAAAGCAAAGGGCATTTTTTAACTGAGATTTTACTGAGGTGTGATAATTAAGAAATGTGGTGAGAAGAAAAACCACAGTGCCTCTGTGCTGGAGATGTTGGGCCTAAGAGTCTGAGTAATGGTCAGCAACCATGAAAAAGAAAAAAATCCTATAAATGAAGAATATAAGATCAGATCCAGGGCTTTGCCTCCCAATTATGTCAGCAGCTCATGGTAATATCCAGTGGGGTTACCCATCCTTCCTGCTTCACCATTTAAAGTGACACTCTCCCTGTTTTCACTCTGCATCTATCATAAAGACACATTGATTTCCTTTCTGAGGAAAACACATATTTCTTCCCTCCTGCTAAGAAGATAAATCTGACAGATTTTAATCAAATGTAGTTGTTTGCAACTACAGAAATGTTTCCAGTGTCGTAGACGAAAACCTTTCTTTTCTTTTCTTTTTTTTTTTTTTTTTTTATTTTGGGAAGGGAGGCGGTTTCTGGAAGCCAAGTTTATTTGGAGAGTACACCTGTGCTAAAAATCTAACTATATGCACCAGCAGTTAACATTTCAGAATGCCCTATGGGCAGGTTTAACTTTACTGCCCTCCAACATAATGCCTTTCTTGTAGTGGCAACCATGAATACTGCTATAGTTAAGGGTCTGTCAGTGCTTCTGTCATAAACTCCCCTGTTTCTAGGGGTTTTATAACTCAGCCATAAAATTTCTCTCCAAGCTAAAGCTTAGCTTACCAAGGCAGACCTGATTCTGATCTTGGAAAGGCAGATGATACATGTCCCTGTCTCATCTGAAATTAGCTGTGGCTCATGAGGAAGGACCCTTGCAAACCAAGAGTGACATATGTGTCTAGCTATATATGATAGATAGAGGAATAGTGTCTTAGCTGGGCTTTGGTTCCTCTTAGAATGGCTAATGAATTGCCCTTAACATTTTAAAGTAAAAAGAGTCAAGCAATGCAGCTCTTTCCAATTTGTTTTTACGTTAGTATTTCTTAAAAAGTAACTGTGAGTTCATTATTTCTTAGCCTGTGCCATAGGCTGCAGTTTGATATTATTTGAGAATATGGAATATCATTCACAACTTAAGTTATGTATTAGTTTTAGGTCAGTGGAGCTGAACATAGAGCTGGGTGTCCCAAAGACAAAGAACAGCCGAATCTGAGTAGAGATGCTCAGTGTTCAGAGAACAGAGAGAAAACAACTACTGTGACCCGAAAAGAAAGGCACCTTACAAATGTAGAGTTGCTGTGCTCTCTGCTTGTGGCTGTAGACTTAACTGTCTGTACATGAGGCTGCCACAGTAAGTGCCAAAAAGTAGGTCTGACATTGGTATATAGTGGTCGTTTTCCATAGAGGTAGCTATTATGGACTTGGAAATAAGTTAGAGAGCACGAGCATCCTTCAGTGCTGCTAGAAGGTGGTAGAGAGATGCAAGGCATGTAATGGATTTGTAGAAGACATGTCTTGATGCTTTGTCAATGGCCACTAGAAATAAAAATGCAGCAAATCTTCCAAGTACCCAGCAAATCTTGGATACTGGAAGCAATCCTGTAGGAGCAAGAGGAAATATTCAAGTCTGCCAGCAGTTTCGTGCTCTGGTGATTGGCAGCTGCTGAAGTTTGAGGTTCTCCAGGCCTCTTTACTCTGTTTCTGAGTGCCCCAAAGCTGAACACTCACTAAACATCTTGAATTTGAGCCTGCATGTACATCTGGTCAGCACTAAATGGAAAATAAAACACCTTGAGTGTGACTGTTTAGATCAAAGAGCAACAGGGCCATTCTGAATCCCTAGCAAAGCTGAAGTGTTTGACTAACACTGCCTAATTATTTGGCTAATAAAGCACACCTCTGATCATTTCTGAACCTGTGCTCTTTTGTTCTAAGTCAATTAGAGATCTTTAATAGTTTGAATTTGTTGCAACAGTATTTTTCCTCCTCAGTCTGATTTCAAGTATCTCCAGCTGGCTCAAGAGCCAGTAGTATAAATGGTTGAATCTAATGCAACCCGAGCAACATTTACATTAGAAAGTCCAGTCCTCCTAGAAAGTCCAGCGTCTGCAGGCATATTTATTCCAAATGCTGATTTACGTCTCAGTATTTGGTATTTTTATTAAAGTTTTGTTCTCTAGGAGTGGCAAAATAACGGGTCAAATCGTCACTTCTCCTAAGGTTGTTCCACTCCTAGGCACCGTACAGGGTGTGGGGTATCAATTGCAGCCATGGGCATGTGAGTGAGGAGCAGACTGACTTGCTCTACCCCATGTTTTGTCTGTCATTTGAGTAGAGCTGGTCTGGCGTGAACGGGGGGCTGCTGTGGGCCGCGCAGGGAGCTGGCAGTGCTCGCTCCCGTCAAGGAGCAAGGCAGGAGCAGGATCCACAATGTGGTTTGGTCACAAATCATTCCCTGTTCTGCTCTTCTGGCAGCCGATCTGTTCAGTGCCTCTGATTTCTTCATGCTCTAACCCAGGGGAGCAAATGAGCAGGAGGAAATTACTGATCCAGCTCTTCCAATGAGCAGTTTATAACAGCCTAAGAGGAGCTATGGAAAATGAAAACAAATGAAATAGGAAGGGGAAAAGTGCTTTTTATTTGCTATTTCTACACCGATAATGGAACATTAATTTAAACCAGGACCCTTTTTGGAAATGAGTCAGAAGTAAGCACTGGCCAAAGCGATTCTTACTTTTAAACAGTGTTTCTGCTTCTGTCTTGCTCTGAGTTTTTATGACTCCTGCACCTAAGCCAGAGCATTAAGGCCTTACATTTCTTTAGATCAAGGCCAGCAAGATGATCTTCTGGTGACCACACTTTTTGCTAATACTCCTGCCTTTCTGAATCATCTTTCTCCAAGATCTCAAGGAAGTTTCTCCCTTTAAGGGGTCTCCCAGTGATCTTGTGGGGGATTTGCACATTTAACTCCCATCAAATGCTAATAGGAATTCTGTGGCCAAATCCTCTCCCCCATCTCTCTTCATGCCTCAGTGGGAGAAAAGAGCCATTAGTGTGTTTGAAAGTAAATTTCAAGGTTTCCTTTTTGTGCCTTCCAAAGGCAGAGGTTTATTCCTTTCGTCCTTTTTATTTTATTGTGAGGCACCTTGAGTTATTTGCATGATAAGACACCCTGTAAATGGATTATATTGTAATGTATTGTGTAGGTTTAATGCTGACAACAGCTTGGTTTGGAAGTAAGATAGCAACTCCGATTTTTAGTTTCTGATGTGCCATGCAGAGAAATTCCTTTTGAGAAGCATGAGGCAAAGCAGGAGGGATGAGGAGGAGGCAGCATGAGTTAAGTTGTATGAATAATGCTAAGGAAGGCTGGCATTAAAAAGAAGACGAATACATTAACTTCTCAGGCTCCAAACAGCAGAGAATCAATGGCATAAACTTGTGTTGTCCTCCTGCTCCCTTCTAACGATTAGTGATGTTGAGTTTTTTTCTTTCCCCTCTTTTTCCAAGGACAGCAGATGAATGACAATGCTTTCTGGTAACAGGCGGCTATGATGAGTGTAGCTTTGCAGTGACTGTGCCCAGAATATTGTGTCATTATATGCTGTCTTTTTAGAAGCTGAAGTCAGGTCCCTAGAGAAGCTCTGTGTTTTAGAAGAAATGGTGAAACAAACCAAAATCAGCGGGGATGGGTGGGTAGGAAGGGGGATGGCAAATTGCTCTTGGCTCTAACTGGACCATGTAATGAGTGCTGGTGTGGGAAGTTTGGTATCTGAGCATAAAGGGTAGAAAACCTGGGCTCCCCTGGAACGGGGCTGTGAAATGCTGGCAGAAGCAGCTTGGCTTTTCCTTCCAAGGTAAATACCCAGTTTGCACTGAGTAGGCATTTCAGATAACACTGTAAAAACACAACCTAAGTGTGGACACTAAAGGGTTTGTAGTCATCTCTGAAGTCCTGCACATGACTGCGTTTAGTGTTACACACTGAAGGTTCTCTGAGCGAGTGGCATAAATATTTCCCTTGCTCCCTGCCTCCTTCGCAGTAATCAAGTTGGCCGGCCCTTTGTTGTAGGCAATCCAATGCTTGAATAAACTGAATGTAATTTAAATAAAGAGGAATACTCGGCTCCATTTAGATCTTGTTGGCTTGTTTCTGCATGATGTATGGTCCCCTTGGGCTGGTCTAACAAAGTTCTTGAGCCCCTCTACCTTTCAGCGTGCGGGTGGTGTCATTTCAGGTTCACAGAGCTATTCACACGGTTAACTTCCAGTTTGATATGTAAAGGTAAATACTTCACTAAACTGTTCCTTAGCTGCAGTGGTCGAGTGCTGGAAGTTTATACCTACCTTAGATTCAAATGCAGTGCTACTTGGAATCACTTTGGGTTTCATTTTTTTAACTCAAAGTAGTCATGAATACTGTGTTTAAAGGCACTTTGATCACTTCTCTTTTAGAAAAAAAAGAAAAAAAAAAAAAAAAAAAGGAGGGGGAATATCTCCTGGAAAATGGGGGAAGAAGCCTTTGAAATCATAAAGTGTAACTAAACTTAGTCAACATACTGTGCCCTGTCAGGAAAAGACTGATCCTATTAAAGCTCCACTGCATGTAGCCAAAATACTTTAAAGGGAGTTCTATGGATTGCTGTGTTTACTGATGTCAGCATGGCACAAGATTGGCCGCTATGCTTATTTATAGAAAAAGAACTAGAAGAGCCACCAAAGCACTCCTGATCTGTGCCACTGTGCTGATGACAAAGCACTTTCTGGGACATATTGTAATTTAATACAGCCTGCTGAATTTGTAAAGCAAAATCGCCTGTTGTTTGAATAGCCACAAATCCATTCATTTTAATTTAAATATATAGAGATTCTTGCCTTCCCAGCTCTAAATTTGGATTCCCTCCTCAGTTTGGAGAGAATAATTGTGCCCTAGCTGACGAGTGGCAGGTAAATTGGGATTAATTCTAGAAAACTAGGGGAAAGAACACGAGGATACATCTCGCTTGGGTGAGTGGTCTTTATGTCATCCCATTTCTACATGGCTAATGATTCTTTAGAACCCCATAGCTGACAGCAGACCCAAAGCAAGAGATTTTTACTATTAATTTAAAAGAAAACAACTCATGGCTTAAAAGAGAGGAAGAGCTTCTCTTTTGTGAAGTAGAAAGACCCAAATCACTCGGTGAAGATGTCACTAACAACTCATTTAAGCTCTTCTAATAGAAGCGTGTTTGTGTTCTGACACGGAGTTTTGCAATCTGGAACAAGAGGTTATTGAGTGGCCAGATTCGGTCTTGGCTATTCTTGAATGACTCCAGATTTAATTTCATTCATGTCAGTGTTGTTTTTCCAGATTTACGAAAGGGTAAGAGATCACACTTAGAGAAACTGGCACTGCCGAACTATTACTTGATTAAAAAAAGTAGAATCTTCTGTTATTCCTAGAAACGATGCCTTTATGGCCTTTTTGCAATGAAAAGTCTGAGCCAGGTGAAAGTCAAGCTCTGTAAGGAATATTTTGCTCCATGATAATATTAGGCATGTGCAGCACTCTTTCTTTTTGCTGATACACCGTTTTTTGTGCTGTTGGAGTTGACTATTGCATCTGTGAGAGAGCCTTGGGTGCAGCAAACACATTGTAAAATAACTCAGCACGCATTTGAAATCAGAATAAAATTGGTATTGATGTACAGAGATACAGTGATGTAACACTCCTGTTACCCGAAAGAAAAGCACTGTGATCAAAATTGATAATACATCTCCCATTAAGTGACAGATAAAACTTAATAAAGACAACCCACTTCAAGCTCATGCTTCGTCGCTGACTAATTCTGACTGGCAAACCCACTAATTTTACCAAACATCAACTAGCAACTGTCTGTAGACTGCAAGATCCTGATTAAATGTGTGCCTGCGCTTGTGTATATATGTGCTCATGTGGCATCTAGACAAAAGCCAGGAGGGCTTGTACGTACCCTGCAGCATGGAAACGCAGGGGTGTCTCACATCTAAACAAGGTGTCTAAACACACACGTGCCTGAATCTCTCGGTGAGACTGGGTGCACTTAGCACACATAAACATTAGGAAGGCAGTGGCTAACGAGAGCTATTTGTACAGTAGGTGAAACACACGGATTAGCACTGCTTCACCTTATCCTTATGGCCAGGGACCTTCGTGAAATGTGTAACGTACGTTGCCTCCTAAGAAATCGAGGCTCAAGAAAGTCCTGTGCTCGAATGACCCTCTTTCCGTGAGCCTGGCTGTACAGGGAGGCCCTATTCACGAAGCTCCATTTAGCACGTAGTTCAACAGCACTGATTTGCTCTATTTTTGCGTGCCGGAGCTGAGGCCAAGCAGGTGGAAGCCAGGCTCCACCGCAGGCCTCGCCGTGGCCCGTGGCCCTCAGGGATTCAGTATGTTGCTTGTCCCACAGCCAGATCAGATTGGAGTGTGGGGCATAACTCCCTGTCCAATTTCTGGGGGTAGGGTTACAGCGCTGGCATTGCAGGAGAAGTGCTAAGTGGCAGAGGCAGCTGGACATAATAAGGACAACTTTGGAGCCTTTCAGCCCTGTGGCTCAAGCACTTGGGTTATATTTTAGCATCCAAGATGACCGTTCTTTACAGATATTAAGAATGCAGAGCTTGTGAATAGCGGAAAATTTAGCATTTCATGGATATCACAACTCACACTCTTTTTCAGTAATACTAGTATGTGTTGTAATTCTTTTCTGCCCTCGGTTATCCTTCTGCCCTGCTACAATATGTGCTTTCATCTTTTGGAAATGACCCTCTAATGTAGTGACAGTAATGATTAATTTAGGACTTTTTATTGTAAAAAGTGTGAGTGATATTCCAGAGGAATGTATTCCAGGGGAATAACACTGGGTGTTCTCTATTTATTGTGACTTTTAGAGCAAATAGGCTGTTTTTAAATAAAATTATTCTTTTTCTCACTGCTTGGCCTACAAAATCTGCTCCAGGCTTGCAGGTCATTCTCTGTTCTTCTTGAGGTCTCTGCTTTTGCTAGAAATGTGACTTCTGCCTGATAATTTTCCTGTTCAGTGATGGATGCACGGGATCTTCCAAGCTAAAAGAAGCAGGAAGTAATTAATACTTATTTTTGATTGCAAGATGCAGAAAGAAACACAATTCTGAAGCATGTGGGAAAAATCTTTTGAGAAAGAAACTGCTATTTTTATAATGGATTTTCCAAGTATTGGAATTTGAATTTTGAATTTTGAAGGAATTCTTGAGAATTTTTCACATTCTACTGTGAGTGACATAGATCCTCCTGTGTGAGACCTAATATAAAAGTGGTCATTCGCTCTCATCTCTCAGAAGCTTTCAAGCAAAGTTTAAATTGACCATAATTGTGCCTTCTTATGGTCTTAATACCGAATTATTGAATTGGACTGTAGCGTCTGGCTGCTTTTTGCCTATATTGCTATATCTTAAAAAAAATTCACTGCATATCAAGGTTTTCTTCCATTCCAGCTACTGGTTTTATTGCCTAATGCTGGCAATACACATGTATCTTTATATCATCTTGATCTATGCTTTTTATTTGAGTTGCAAAAGACCACAGTCACAATTCAGCCTAAGAAGATAAACTAAAGTAATTCAAGGCAAGTGAATGGCTTTATTCTCTTGTATTCATACTTTCATAACTTACTACTTGTCTGATTCATTTTCAGCTATAATATACATATAATCAACCTTTTCAGACTCCCCACAAGAAAAGCTTTTGTTCACTGTGCAGTAATCAGTATTAAAGGCCTTTAAAATAGTGCAAGTCAATGACACTGGGGCATTGTCCAGATGCATTGTTGTTGATGTAGCGGACTGATACTACTGTGAAATTCCACTTTCATCTCAAAGTTCTTTCATCTGTGGTGATCACAACATTTTTCACATATTGTTCTTCACAATCATATAAGTTGGTACCCACCTCTGATATTTCGTTCTAAACTTTCTTTCTTTTTTTCTTTTTTTTTCCCCAAAGATGACCTCAAAATGCTTTGATGATTTTAAAAATCATCATATGACCTCAGTCCATGAATGAAGTCTCTACAGACAAACCAATATATCTGGGCTATATAGCACTGAACGCTGCATAGCAATTAAACCAGTGACGACAAAATCTTATTAAAGAAGATACTAGATTACAAATACGATCAAGTCACTACTGGATTTTAGGTCTAAAGTCAACTCTTTAAAAATGAGTGAAATTCTCAAGTTATTTATTTTTCTATGTGATCATTGTATTGCATGCATCATTATAAACCTGACTCTGCTTCCAGAGATTTCATATCCTTTAATATTAAATTTGTGATTAGATGCTTCAGTTTCTGGAATCTTTAGGGAGAGCACCATATAGTCTTCTGCCAGGTTGTAAATATTTATTTTAACCCATTTCAATGCAGATTTCTATATGACATATCAGATCTCTGAAAAATGGAGCATCTTCACAGACAAAATCCATAAAATTTTATGAATTTTACAGATTTTATTCAACTCATGATGGTCGCCAGTGCTTTGTTTTCTGTTGCTTCAGTTGAAACGTGCAGGCAAAATCTGGGGTGGAGAACATCCTCTCTTCACCCAAGCTGTCCCATGGAGGAAGAAAACACTACCTGGTCTCCTTGGCCCCACTTGCTTTCTGGTTGTCCTCGGGGTGCCTAGCTGCTAAAAGAGCTTTTATTAGTTTCAGTGCTCGGAGGCAGTTTTGGAGATGGTTAATTTGGGGGCCCCTTTTTGGCTGAGATGCACGACGTGGAAGAAGGGCTTACAGAAGGTGACTTTTAACATAACTTGTATCTGACACAGAACAGAGGCAACATTCAGACCTTGACATCGTGCTAAAACATTTAGATGGAAACACTGCTACTGAACTGGCAATGGCTGCTGCTTATGAGAAGAGAATAAAGCAAGAGCTGATCAGTTTTTCCTACTTCTGTTTTAGCTAACATGAGAAATAATGCTTTAAAAATATTTTAATTCATTCTACAAGAAAATATATGATAGCTTGTTTCTTTTCAATCTTTTTTCCCCCTTCCCTTTGCACTCCTCATCTTTATTCCTCTCATTGTCCTGCTTTCAGACTACTTCAAACCTAAGTCTGAAGAAGTTATGGAGCTAACAAAAAAAATCTGAAACTCTTTAAAGTGGTTGGGCGGGTTTCATTTCCTTCTGCTGTTAAAAGTTTTCCAAACCAAGCTGAAATTTTGGATAATGTTCACTTTTCAACTCAAGGAACAAAAAGAAAACATGAAAGAAAGTGGAACAAACCAGTTCCAGCACTTGCAAAAAAATGATGCAGGCAGTAGAAAAATTAAAAAATTAATTTTTTCCTTGTCAAGGGGAAACCACTCAAGTTTTGATTTTTTTAATGAAAAATTTCTCCCATTTTTCAGCAGCTTTGAGAAATCCTAGGCTATTTTCATCACTAGTGTTACTGCATTTTTGCTTGTCTTAGATCTTGCTGTTACAAGATGCTATCGCTTTTATGCTGTGTCTCTTCTGAATTAACTGAGTTTTTCAGCTGCATATTAAAGTCAAACGTTCATTGGACTCATCAGTCATCGGCCCCATATATCACTAATGCCAACTATGATACTAAGATGACTCATGTCCTAATTATTTGGAATAACAAGTGTGCTCTTGTGATAGAACAATATGATTTTGCTTGCTACAAAATGGATCAATAGAAAATGGACACATAATGCAGAAAAGCAAAATGTTCATGAAAATGTATCTCAGTACAAACTTGCTCACCCCTTTTTTCCCTAGGAATGATTTTTTCCCTCCAGTTGGCCCATTTTCTAACTTCCCCAGTCCTCTGTAGATAACAAGAATTTGAAAGTTTAAACCTGCTAAAATATGGACTTTTAAATTGCTTCTGTGCCGTTGAATTATTTTGCCTGTTCTGTGCCGTAAAAAATAACTAAGCAAAAGATCCACCAAATGGGCTGTGAATAGAACTTTTCCTTTCTGATTACGACTTCAGTTTTTGAGCATCCAACATCTATAATGCAACAGAACCTAGATAATACTACTTTGTTCATCTTCTACCAGTATTTACATGGAATAGAAATCCCATGCAGTTTTGGTGAGATGGATAATAATAATAGCTTGTGTCATACAGAAGAAACGTGAAGCCTGGAGAGACGGGCACCCCTTTCAGCCTCCTGAATATGATGGGTTGTCAGTCGTAGCAGCTCACGAGGTGGCCTGTCCTGTTCTGAGTGGGGTGTATGGAAAGAAATGCCTTGGACTGTAGCTGCTTCTCCTAGTTTCATTTACATCTCCGTGATTGAACACCCTGGTAATTAGCCAAGAAATAGATGCTAATGTCTTGTCTGCTCTCTTCCAAATAGTAAGAGCCTGATATGTGAACTAGCTACTTGAAAGTATCTCTGAACTGTTCTTTAGTTCACTAAATACATCTGTATTTGCAAGATCTAAGCTGGAAGGCCTACTCTTATTTGGACTCTTTAAATATTACGACAACATCTACCAGATTCATATGACCAAAAAAACCCTGGGCAGTTGTTACCTTGTCTGCTGTATCTTGCAGCAGTATGTTCATGGGTGGAAATTACTTGGTTGCTTTTTATTAATCTTCTTGTTACCAAAAGTTTTACTGATACTTTGAGAAACAAGAGGCAAAGTTCTGAGTTAGAATATTTTGGAATTTCTTTTATTGCTTGAGTTGTGAGGCTGTCCAAACCATCTACGTGGTAGGTGGATAAAAATGAAATACTTGAAAGGTTCTGCTCCAGATCTCCAACAGCTGAAAATGAATAGTTGCTAAGACAATTTTGCCTTTGTTTTAGTTCAAATGGAAGACTGAAGACAGTAAAATGTAGAAGAACATGTGGACTGCACAAAATGTAAACAGCTCGCTGATCTTTGGCCTGATCCAAGCAAATTCTGTTGATATAATTGAAAATATGCCAGTTGACTTCTGTGGGATTTGCAGCAGGTTCGAAGTTGGCAACTACCCTTTCCAGCAAACAAATCTTGTCTACTTTTACATTTTAGGCTTATAGTTAATCAAGTTACTGAGACAGAAATGTCTCTGGCATGAATATGTTTCTGTCTGTTCCTGTTCCCTGCAACTAATAATGCTTCTGCAGATATTGCTTTCAAAGGACTCAAAGGCCAGTATTTAGACAAGCAATATCAAAATGCTTGAGCATTAAGCTCTGATAAGTATTTCCTCCTGTTTGTTGCAAAAAGGAAGGTTTTACACAAACCATGTAGTCTTAACTTTCACCAAGTTTAATAGGGGTTTAATAAAAGGATTTTTTTGCCCTTTTAACCCTCAATAACCAGAGTGCATCCTGTGTGACCGTTCATTACATACGAAACGGCTGTAATTTAGACCAAATGGGGTGGGTGAATTCAAACAGAAAGATACCATCGATGATAAAAAGATAACACTTCTCTGTAACAGATGCTTCATTTTATGATGGAAATGGGGAAGCCGAATGCTGCAGGTGCCGGGCTGACACCAGGCCTGTGGAGAATCATTAGAGCCTCCTCAGAGATCTAGGTTTACTCTGTGTTTAATCAGCCACAGTCAGAAGAAATGGCTTCATTTCAACTTGATGAGAGCCAGATTACAAAAGGAAGATAGATGGCCAATAAGGTTCATCACTATAAGCATATTGTCTTAATTTGAAGAAACAAGCTGGCATTCTGTGCTGAGGAAAAGTGAAGTGCAATATGGCTAGTATCAAAAGCCAGTTATTTCAAGTCTCTGTGCTTCTTACAATGAAAATATCCTGACTGCTCTTTCTTTGACTTAATTTTTTTTTAAAAAAGTATTGCACACACTGCAAATGACTGCATTTACTCACAGGATTCAACTGCTTTGGGTTCCAAAATGTTGAAACCTATCAAAGTATTTTGTTCACCTTACCAATTCTCCAACCACTTATTCACACATATACATATAAAATGCATAAATATATTTTTGGTGCATACTGTTAAATAGATTCGAATTGACTATTTATCAAGAAAGATCTCTAGGCATAATATGAACATGAGCCTTCTAAAAGGGTTGCAATGTAGCCATCTATTGTGACCTCCCATGACAGGCACTGGGACAACGAGATGCCAACGAGCACAGGAGGCTTCCAGTGATGGAGGATGGACTTTGAAAGAAGTGGGACCCTCCCCAGGGAACCTGTTCACACAGAAGAGAGACGTAAGTGGAAATGTCTCTGCTTCCAGGATGAACTGCACGTTTAATTTCCATTATTTAGTTTTCCCTTAGTGCTGTTCTTCTTTGCTCTCTTATGCATAGATTGACTTTTCCTGTAAGCTATTTCTTCATTGATCTATGGGAAAAAGACCTCTCTTTCAAACCAAGGGAGTTCTCATATTGAGAGCAATGGAGCCTGATAGGATGTTGGGAACAAGATAATAATTGTTATTTATTTTACTGTAAAATACTGAGGGTTTTATCTAGCCAGAACCTTTTTATCAGACAATCCACAGATATCTACAGCAGTGATTTTTGACCTTTTTTGAAAATGTGTATCCATATGACTTTTTTTCCTTCTGTGTTAAACTTAAACCTCCTAACACTAGATTTAAGTTCCATAATTACCTTTCATAGACCTCTTAAAGGGAGTCTTTTGCCCAGGGGCTGTCGAGACCACTCGTGTAGAATGTGACGTACAAAACTGCTGAGCACCGTAACTGTAGCTAGGGAAACCTGGGCACTACATTTGAAGTAATTTGGGAATGGTAGCAAATGAGCCCTTGCTTCAAAAGAAATGATGGGATAAGAACTTGATACATAAAGGTTTAGAAAATAATGCGTTTTCCACCCAACCTAGTAATTTGATGGATTTTGGATCATATTTTAAAAGTTGAGAAAGTGAAAAACACTAAATAAAAAGGAAAACTGGAAGCTTTAGAAGGATGCTCTCATCAGTGTTGTAATGTGCACAAACTGCTAATTTTAGTGAGCTGATCACAAGCTCCTCTCTGTCTATCTGTGATCAGGTAGAGATTTCCTAGATGCTGCAGAGTAAGAATGTCAGGTATTCTGAGGGATAAAACTATGGTTAATTTGTGGAGTCTGGGAAGCTTTCAGTTGCATGTGTTGATACAGTGGAGAAAAAGGAGAATCAGAGAAAAAATCTAAAACAAAGGCATGATAATGTCAGAAGAGTTGGGCCCTAAGGTGCTCTTGAACAATATTTTTTAACAAAATCACAGAAGATGATGTGTTTCATTTGAGATGTGGTACTGCCAGGTAGAGTTACCATGGCAGAGCAAGTGGATAAAGGATGGCTGGAGAGGTTCCCAAAAGCCTGTGACTGACTAAATATTCCCAGGTAAATAGTATATGTTATTCAGAGTAATATTTTTCTTTAATTTTCTTTGTTTTCATGATAACACCAGAAGGACTACCTTTTTTTTTTTTTTTTTTTTTTTTTTTTTTTTTTTTTTTTTTAAACTCACTTTGTTACTGAAAAACCCAAAACCACAATGTATTTATTCATTTTCACCTTCCTCTGATCCAACATCCCCCAGCAGTACAAGCATGTGAAGATGAAAGGGAAGGAACTCCTACTGACTTTACAGGTCTGTGGGGAATTAGGAATTTGACTCAAATTATAATCTCTACTCCCACACTTTTCCTAAAACACCAAAGAAACGTAACCATGCAGCCCTCCCTCATCTTCCTCGCGCCTGAAAGAAGAGCAGAACAAGAAGCCACTTCCAAGCAGCCCCGAACGCAGCACATCTGGCTTTCTGCAGTACCTGCCGCACTGCTAGTTACAGACAGCTTGAACTGCCACCTTTATTTTATGGCCATTCTGACACAGTCCTGTCGTGAACCATATGACCCCTGAAGTGTTTAGAAAGGTGTGTTTGTGTAAGGGAGACTTTTTCTCTCTGGAGTGAATCAGAGGCTCCCAGATAATCTCACAGGAACACGGTATTGCCTCGTACCTTTCCTTAGGCAGCGTTTTTTTTTTTTTTTTTAGAAAATGATACCCCAAAGCATTCACAAAGTGGAGACTTAGGAAGCTTAACAATTGGTAGAAATATTATCGTCAGCTATCACAGTAACATTATCCAGCCATTCCCACCCACAGATACACATGCATGCACATCGGATTTGGGCTTAGAAAGCCCTGCAAATAACGCATTGTAGGTGTGTGGTCCTCCAAGTGTTTAAATGTTTGAGGATGAAGTGAGCAGGAACATCTTGCATGGAAGAAGGAGAAGCAGGGGGTGGATTTCCCTGGACAGATGAAAATTCTCTATCCTTCTATGTGCTGCCAAGCTGTCTCAACTAGTGGGGGCTTAAACCTTTCTTTTTCTCTGAAGAGCAGATCTACTTTTTTTGGAATGTACCAAATGCACTGCAATTAAACAAGAGAAAAAATATTCCCAAGGCTCTTCATTTCCCTCCTTTCCTCCATCAAAATATGACTTAATTTAAATGTTCCCAAAGTTAATAATGAAGGCGTACTTCAGCGAGTCAAAACGCCGTGCTCAAGCAGAAAAGCACACGCAGTTTTCTGTGCTCTTTCCTTAGCTAATTTTGATCCTGAAAAAATCTAGAGAAATTTTAGGGATGCTGTAATTAATGGTAATTAAATGGTCTGTTTTTTACCCAAAATTGCTCAAGAACTTGACACTTGAACCGCGTGCCTCGTTTGCCTCTGCCGTTGTACAGGGCCTACAGCACAAGGTTAGAAGAGCTGCCATAAAGTCAGCTATTCCAGGTGTGTGCCACCCATAGATTGCCTATAAAACAAAACAAAACAAAAACTGTCTTGTAACATCTTTCCCTTGTAAAAACTGAGGAAAAGTGCACAGAGAATAGGTCAAAGATACCTAGGATTGGGGAATATAACCTCCCGAGTGCTGAGGGGGAGGAGGGAAGGGAGTTGGTTTTTGTGAGGATGCCTGAGAGGTCTGGGGGGAAGGTGAAAGGAGAGAGGGCAGCCTCGACCTTTTTTCCTTCCTCCCTTTCCCCACAAACCTGAAAGGCCTTGGAGAGGAAGAACAGAAGTGCTACAGCTCGGTTTTCTTTTAGTGAAACTTTTTTCTCTTGTCTAAAAATAATTTGTATATAAATCAAAGGGGAAAAAGAAAGGTGATGCACAGAGCAGCTTATTAATTAGTTTGAGATGTACTCAGTGCTCATGTATATATGGAAGGGCCAAAACCTTAAAATACCAAGGTAATGTTCTTGCTGCTGAGCCTGTGGAGCCTTTCTGCAGTGTGCAGACCCCCTTCAGCTGGGTAGTTTGCAGGTAGGGTAATTAAAAAAACAAATGAAGGTTATTCAGAAAGATTTGAGGGTTTATTTTTGGCACTGAGGCACTGATTTACTGACAGGATGAGAGGTGGTGGCTCTAAATGAGCATTTGGCCTTTGTGCTGGATTCGGGCAAGAAGTGTGAGTATTCTCCCAAGAGTCTGCTAGGCACAGATGACTTTTGGTGGATTTTTCCTTCCCTTTCACTGCCCTCAGCAAACTCGTATACTGAAGCCTTCTTATGTTCTGTATCATATTGGTCTTCTGAAGGTTGCCAGGGCAAAACAAGCATTCTTCCCAAGAGGGCCTCTGTTCTTCCCTTTTCGAGCAAGGGTTTCATGGTCTCTACCCAGGAAAGTGAAGGTAGAGTGTACAGCAGGTAAATACTATACAAATCATAGTATTCACCCGCTAAAGGTCAAATTCTGCCTGACTCTAGACTGCTAAACCTTAATCACCCCAAGGACTTTTCTTGCAGCCAGTGCAGCATAACATCATGTGATGTCTATCCCTGCCTTCCCTGGTACCGAGTCAACGTGCTAGCACCAAGCTTGGGCTCCTGCTTTTGGGTCTGCTTTAATCACTTCATTGTGCCTCTAATACCCCTGTGTGGAGCCAGAGAAACCCATGACACTCTAGGCTGCAAGAACGTGGTAAGTGAACCAATTCCAGCAACCTCCGAGAGGACCTGTGATGGTGTTTCAACACAGTGACCTGGTAGCATTTTGATTCTGAAAAAGGCTGTTCATATCCTCAGGCAATGGTTGTAATCTCTGTTATTCTCTTTCTCTCTTTACTATGGAAGACATGCCTTCAAAAAGATCAGGAAAATATCCTGGAGTGCACTTCAGATACTAAATTATGTGAACCAGTAAGTGCTGCATGTACATAATGAAAAAAAAAAAACAAATTTTGCCTTCGTTGTGTTGCAAACAAGTACCACGAACAAGTTATATGCTTCCTTGAATCCTATGATGTTATATGGGTGATAGTCCAATCTCTGTTTGTCTTAACACTCTTCCCCAAAGTGGTTAGTATTGCTGATTAGCTGCAATTTTAAGGAGCTTGTAGCTGGGCTTCATTTTGATGAACATAACCTGTGTAGCAGTAAGGTAGAGAAAAAGGCTACCAAAAAGAGGAAAAATCATTATCAATTTTGAATGAATTCAAGAGCTAATTGTTCTCTTGGATAGGATAAAATTGAGTAGAATTTGCCTTTTAGAAAGCAATGAGTGGGCATGCCTGAATTCATCACTCGAATGCCATGTACCTGTTTTCCTGCTGCATGTCCACTCATTTCTTTGGTAGGGAGAGGGAAGAAAGAGGCTAGTAATTTATGACTCCCATTAATACAGTAGGCTGGATGTGTTGACAATATGTCAATAATTATTTCTGGCAAGACTCTAACAGTACAGTATGGGTCTCTGTAGGATGACTCATTTTACCAGAAGACAGATATGTGTGAACTGAGTTTTATGACAGATGTCAAATATGTCGAAATGTGGTGTGAGGAAGATCATCTTATTGGCAAAGTAATGAGAGGCCAGGGGGAAGATTAATGTTAAGTCTGAATTGTGTGGGGATTCCTTCCTTCTTTTTCCAATCAGAGATACTGGGAAAGAAGAGAAGGGGTGGCCAGAAGTAGGAAAAATTTGGGTGAAAAATCATATTAGCCAATGTGATGCCTTAATTTTCAGGGAGAGGTTAAAAAAGAAAGAGCTTTCAGAAGGAGGGAAAGTTGTCAGATGTTCTTGATAAATGTGACAGTGCTGGGGGAATGGCCAGCTAACCAGACAGGATGGCCTAAATCTTTCAAGGTGACTGCTGCTGTGACAACTTAAATGGGTCTTATTTTCAGGAAGCTCCGAGCTGCCCACCTCCCGAAAATCAGGCCCTCATGTTTCACGCTGGCTGCCAGCGCGCAGAGATCAGCTGCCACCTTGGGAAACATTGACTTCGAGGGCTCTTCCCTGCACCATGCAGGCACAGTGGTGCTCGCTTAGTGCTTTTCTTAGAAAAAGGCAAAAGAAAGAGGGTCTTTTCTTAGACTGTTTGTTACTGGGAGGGAATCCCCATCCCCTGACCCCATCCTGTGGCCACGGTGCCCCAGGTATCTCTGGCATTGCTGCTGCGTGTCCCTTGGAAGAGGACAAGGGGATATGAGGGTCCTTTCAAACTCCTTTTTGGTGTTCTGGAAGCTGTTCAGACACCACGGTGATGGCCGGAAGGGGAGAGCAACGAAGAGCCATGGCAGCCTCCTGCACAACCCAAAACTGCTGCATCTGCATCACCTGTGGACCTATGAAACCACCACTAACATTACAGGGGGAAGGACCTGTCTGTTCCCCGAGATTGTAACACTACTCAGCAAGCAAAGTTTCCAGACCTGTGTTGCAATATGCAGACATTTCTGTCTTTTCTATACAGAAAGGCCTCTTTCATATGACACAGAGGTGCTTCGAAGTATTAACAAGGTCAAACTTGGAAAAAAAAATGATATACTTCAAATAATTGAGCTGTATTTTTAGCCCTCATTTTGTGATCTGTGTCATATATATATGTGTGTGTGTGTGTGTTCTCTTTTCACCAGAGACACTTTTGCCATATTCAGGTCTGCTAGCTAGAAAAGAGGAACATGGGCACTTGGCGAACTAGAGGCACCTCTTGACTTCTTACAGCACACAAAGGTCCAGGGCTTTTCTTGCTTTATCTTTCTCTTGAAAAGGTCGTGATTACCATTTCACCACAAATAGCAGAGTTTTCTCTCATTCAGCTCTAATAGTGGCACAAATTTAACTATATTATGCTAGCAGGCACTGATATATTAATTAAAATATAGTCTAATTATTTACCCTAGTTAGTTCATGCAAATCTCAGTAGTGTAATCAGTGGACTCCCTTAAGGACTTTTGCCATATTCAGTTATAGAAATGGTTTGTCTTTTTTCCTGTGCTCAGGAATAGAGCTGGTTTGGGGCTTTTACTTCCAGGTCACTAGTTCAGTGGCTTAGATAGCCCTTGTTTGAGCAGGGGGATTGTGTAGCTGCAGCCACGCTGACTAGTGCTAATATGTGGATAAAGCCTCCTTTCCTATTTCTTGGAAAATCTGTGCCTGCCATTCAAATGAGGATCAACTGAGTGTCAACTGAACTTAGCAATTATATAGTGATCTCTCTGTCCGAAGCACTGTATGAATGTTAACCAGTTACTTTATACATGGGGATAATGATAGTTATTGTAGGCACGTGAGAACTGAGGCAATGAGGTGAAGTGTCTCTTCTAAGACCTGGCTTTGAGGAAAGTCATGAGCTGACACTTGCTGCTCTCTGGCACAGCTGATCACAGTCATCCAAGACGGTTCCTGTGAGATGCAGCACGAACAGATGTAGAACAGCGTGAAAAAAAAAGTTTGAAAACGTTTAGCCTGTTTGTTTCATAAGAACAGGGATGCACCAGGGAAAGCTGAGGCAGAGTGCTAGAATGGTGGGGATTGAAGCCCTTATTGAAAGGACGAGAGAAGCTGATGTCTAGAGCTGTATCAAAACGTGAGGTGCCCGATATGTATATTTAGGCCTTATTCGATGTCGCGTGTTTGTTTTATACATAGGCAGTACTAAGGTTGCAGAGGCTTTTGTTGGAAAGAATGGAAAAAAGTTCAAAGAGGTGGAGGCCAGAAAAGCCAAGGCCATATGGCACTGGGGCTGTCCCAGTCTGTAACCCGCGACTTCGGCATTGCAGCAGTGCTCTTTCTGCCTCCTGCAAGCAGCTGTCTGCCTCCAAATGCCACCTCAGAACATGGGATATTGTAAGGAATTCAACAATTCCTATTCTTTTTTTAACTTTTCAAAGTTTTCTTTCATTTCCAATCCCTCTCCTTCCTACCTCACCTCTGCTGCTTGTTCTTCCTCAAAGAGAAGATCAAGTAGCACTGAGTAGAGAAAATTGCATTATTCCAGCTGTTATAATATGTATAATATACATATATGTGTATATATATATATGTTATTTTATATATATATATATATAATATATATATATATGTAGCGACGTGCCACAGCCCTTCAGGTATGTACTGGAAAGACGATTTAAAAAATGTGTCCTTCCCCTTACCCAAGAGTATTGCTTGACTCATGCAATTCGGGGCATCAAAACCTGAAGCTGAGGTGTTTGTTGGGGATCTGAGCAGCACAGGTTAAGAGCACTGTGAGCTAAATTCTATTCAGGAATTCTGCTTAATTATATACTTCCTGCAAACAGTCAGGAAGATCAAACAGAAATTACCATACTGGCTGAAGAATCACACGTTTCCAGTGAGATGGTGCAAGACTAGGTAAAAACCTGCTTTAAACAGCAAAGTCATCAGTGTTCCAGGTAATGCAGCCTGAATTTCTTTGAAAATCAGGTACCCTTCAAGCACATTTTCATCATAATGTATCCCATATCCTTTTATTACATTTGCTCTCCCTGTTCTACTTCTGGTTTAACCATGTGTGAACCAAGATAACATGATTAGACACCTTGTTTTTCACCAATCACTTCTACCTGCAGTCTTCCATAAAGTGCTTCAAATGAATTTTAATATGTTGATGGTACTTACTGAAGAGATTAATATTCATAATAAATACCCCTTAGAAATAATTTTCAACAAATCCTTTTGACAGAGGAGTCAGGGCTGCTAACAACAATAACTACTACAAAATGCAGTTTGGTCAATTACTTTAATTAAATTTCACTCAGTCTTCTCATTTATATAGGAAACTATTAGGGGACAAGTACATCATCCTTATTTGCCTCCACTTAAATGTCCAAAAATGTTTCCTTATGTTTTCTGTTAACATTTGCAAGCTCTCCCGCCTTCTTAGAGCACTTGTGATAATTATGGGTTTTACAAATAAAGCTTATTCTTCACCAAGGTTGAGTTTTTCTGCTGAATGTTCCCTCCTCGAATAAAAGCCTTTACTTCATAGATACTAATCTGGTATTTACAGACTAGCTGCTTTTGGGTGGTGCCAGCATTCCAGGGTAAATGGCAGAAGTGTCTACATTTCATCGAATCCTTTTTTAATTATATTGTTTGAAACTGGAGTAAAAAGGAACACAGCTGTCTGGAGATTTTAGTAGCATACAGGTTATAATGAACTCATGAGAAATAACAGCAGCAGTCTTTTAAATGCACTCTACTGTGTTGAACAAGGAATTTTACACTGTAGGCTACATTCTCAGCTGGAGTAAATTGCCATATCTCTGTTTTCTTCCCTGTACTACGGTCTGGTTTTGAGCTCCTTGCCTAAAAATAATATTAACTTGTATTCTCAACAATCTGTATAACAGAACAGGACCTGGCCTGGATTTATTGTGTTGCAATAGCATGTAAATATTAAGGTCACCTGTTATCAGGGAAAAAATGCACGAATTAAGTTAAAATCGGTAACTCTGATCCCAGCCCGTATCAGTGAAATCAATAAAACTGCTTCCATGAGCACCGTAAACATTCATGGGAACAGTCAAAATAAGGCAAAAGGGACCAGGCAGGCATGTGCTGCCAATTTAGGGCCTGTTTTAGGAATGTCAGTGTTTTGGGGAACCCTGCCTGTGCTGGTGACTTTGTAATGCTATAGCAACAAATTTTTATATTAGCAACCGACACATTTTCCAGGGGAAAACAGCTCGTTTTTATTTTTGTTGTGAAAGGGAGGGGAGCACTCCTCTTCCTAAGCATATGTGTTAGATAGTGAAGCACTGCTATTCTTTTTTTTTTTTTTTTTCCCTCTAGTTTCACTGAACCCCTGTAAACTGCAGCCGTTGTCAGTGGGCTTCCAGGGTGCCTGACAATGCTATAAATTTCGTTGGGAAGATGAAGCCCTACAGTGCAATTAACTCCAAAAGTGGTACAAAGCAATAGCAGGGCGATACCGGGCTACAGTACTTAGCACTTAACTCTGAAATTCTGATAAGCCCTATCAACTCAGGGTTGTGTTTAATGTTCACTCCTGCTTATATACCGAAGATACAACCTAGCGGTCACAGTGTTAACACTCCCCAATATCTATTACAATTAGTTTTTGATTAAGAGGCCTAGCATGGCTTTGGAAGCCTTTTATGTTGTGTCAAATGGCTAGTGATGGAGTGAGATGCACAGACACCTCCCAGTAACAAAGCGTCTTGTAAAAGGTTTCAAGTGAACTATTTTATCATCCTAATGGAAACCAGATGACTCTAACTCCCCCTTTAATTTCAACTATTTACTGAAGAGTCCTTGTTTTGAATTACTTAAAGATTTATTCCAAACCACTATCTCATGCATTAAGAATCACTAATAACAAAGCCATTCAGAGTGTAGCAAAGCTTTTAAAGAATGTGGCTATGCCATTGCATTTATTCTTAAATTTAAAATGCCTTTTTTAATGGCTTTTACATTTTTATGCTTTTTTTCCCCCTTTCTTGAAATCCTGAACACATTTTCCTTCACATCTTTCTAGTCTTTTCTGCTCTTTCTTGCCTTGATGGGTTCAGAGCTTGGGTGGTGAGGCTGACTGGTGTACACACTCATGGCCTGATCTCCACTCTGTCCCATCCTCTGGAGAGTGTCTATTTTGGACTTCCTCTGTAGGCTTAGCAGAGATAGAGCTGCAAAATGAAGGCCTGGGGGAAAAGCTTGTCCACCAGGCACCGCTTCGTTATTTCAGCTGAGCAGTAAATTTTTCAGAGGACGAAAGTGTCTCTTCATATTAGCTCTTGTAGCCTGACGCCTGGAATTAGTTACCCTGGCTCAGGGATTTTCCCTGTGAGAGAGGGGAGGACCAGGGGTGTCTCTTCCCTCTGTCCTTGCCCCCTGTCTCTTTTGGGCTCATCCTTTCCTTCTAGTCACACCACTCTACACTGCTGCAGAAGAAACCCTGAAAGAACTGGGATTAACTGGATTAACTGCAAACCACGTCTCCTGTCTCTGTTGCTTCAGTATCTGCTCCTTCCTGGCCTGCGGTGCAGGCCTCACCATTTCCGTGGAGCCTTGCAGAGACACAGAAATGGCTCTTAATGAGCAAGACCATGAACTGGTTTTCATCCCAAAACGTGACACTGTTATTTACATGTCAGTGTTTTACCATGCTCTCCCATTCCCTGTGGATGCCACCTTCTAAGATGTTGCAGGCCATGCAGCTGCATCTTTTGCTAGAATGACCTTTGGACTGTAAAGTGCTTCAATATATATGTTAGCTGCATTAAAAGGATTAAAGAACACTGTGATTAATTAAATAGAGAGAGAAATTTTAAAGTAAATTTGTGAGAAAAAAAAAAAGATATATTTTAGAAAGGAGAGGGTGAAGAAATACAGCTGCCCAAGCATAAGAATAGGTTGTACTCTAAAGTGTCCATTAAACGTCCTGAAAACCCCATGGCTATATTGAATAAGGAATTTAAACAAATAGGAGGTGTTTTATTTCTAAAAGCATTAAGCAGACTGTTGTTTCAATGGACATCAATAACTATTGACCTTTTGAGACAGTGAATCTTCTGAGTCACGGAAACAGGCAGTTAACAATTCAGACCTCTGTTCCAAACGGAGAGCTCCTCATCCTTCAAAGAGATTTCTACTGTGTGAATAAGTATTTTAAAAATCTAAAAGTAGGGAAATTGAAGCACAGAAATTTCCAGCTGCATGTGAGGAAGAACTTCTTCACTGTGAGCGTGGCAGAGCCCTGGCACAGGCTGCCCAGTGAGGTTGTGGAATCTCATTCTCTGGAGGTCTTCAAACCTGCCTGGATGCCACCCTGTACCACATGCCCTGGGTGTCCCTGCTTGAGCAGGAAGGTTGGACTAGATGATCTCTAGAGGTCCCTTCCAACCTCAACCATTCTGTGATTCCGTGTGACTTCAGGATCAACCTTTGCATGTGTTGGTGGTTTGGGAAAACTAGAGCTCTGGCCATGAGATGAGGGAGGGAAGATCCCAGCATGGGGGATGGAGCTGAGATCAGACAGCACAGGATGCACAAGACCAGGCACAGTTGTCATGTAGTTGTCTGCATCTTAAAAATGCTAAGGTCAAGGATATATCTAAATATATCCTTATCCTCTTATCCTACTATAACTAAAATATTTTCGGTATGATGGGTACAGCAGGTATTAACTAGTAGCTAGACTCTTTTTTTTTGCTTTCAGAAAAAGGAGGAGGTTCACAAAAAGAAGTGGTCCCATAGTGAAATGTGGTTTGTTCTCTATTCTTTTGTCATCAGCTCACCACCAAAAGCTCTTTCTGTTTCGCCAGGAAATATTCCATCTGTTCCATCAATTATATTCCATCAATTCCATCAAATTCCATCAGTTATATTTTAATTATTATATCAATTCATCTCTTAATACACCTTGTCTTCTATGACTCTACTTTATGACTGTAACATGTAGATAATCCTGATTGTTGTCATGTTTTTCAATGTTTCTATTTTTTTGTCAATGTTTCCAAATTTTATTTAGTTGTCAAAAGCACATAATTTTTTTTTTTTTTGACATGACCCTAGAAAATCGTAATATTTATCTGTAGGAAGATTTTCCTACACAGTCCTTTAATATATGAATATTAGCCTGCTTGTTGTTGCAATATTTATAAATTCCAGTCCTTTTCAATCCAATTCTTAAAATACTTGAAAATAAAAAGCCAACCTATTCATGCCTGTTGAAGCTGGCACTTCAAATATGCCAGGAGAGACACTGTTAGTCTCAGATTCAGCTGCCTTTATTTCCTAGCCTCAATGACCAGGTACTTATTTACAGTCAAGTCCATTAGGACTAATCGTCGACCTAAGAGTGAGACCTGAGTTCTTATATTTGTATCTGCAGCAAGACCCTTCACGCCCTCAACTGTGACACCTTCCAGTAGTAATTTTGGTATTAATCTGGAAAAAAGACAGGGCTCGGGAAAGCTGCAGCTGAGCTGACAAGCAAAACATGGTCATGAAGAAGGAGAAACAATCTCACTCTTTGGGACTCCAGAGGGAAATGCTGAGACTTATTTTTTTGTAGAAAAAAGGTGTTCGCAAAACTTTTACCATTGGTAATTTGAGTATGTTTTGCTTATAACCAATTTAAGTGATGGAATGTTAAATCCCAATATTCATACATTTGAATATTCTTCCAGTAATGAACAAAAGGAGAAACTACCTTTTTTTTTTCTTATATTACTTTTTATTTTTGAACAGATATATTTGGGGAGGAAATCAATTATTTAAATATTTTATATTCTGCAGAGTTGTCAACCAGACAGCAGCAGCCTGAGAATCAGCTGCAGAATAAACAGATGTGCTATATTTTTTCAGTGATTCAAATAATCTAACTTTCTGTGTATTAAAATACAATGTATTCGAAGTTGAGAGAGAAGAAAGAATCAGAAATTAATGCCTTAAAATTAGGTTCCTCTAGGTTTAATTTTTCGATGCCTTTTAAATATTGGTCCTTGCCCTTTCTGAAGTTATTTCTACCAGATATTTTCCTAAGCTTGCTGTAAACGGCCAGTTTTCCTCTGTGTTAATTATTAATATGACCTGTTTATGTACCAGTTATCCAGCTAACCATTAATGTCTGTTTACTCATTGATGACCTTTGCAACTACATGCCAGGCTCTTGGCCAGTAAATGTCAACACTTTTTTAATAACCAAAAAAATGCTCTTCATAGTTTAGGATTATCTGCACTTGTTTTATTTTTTTCCTGAAGTGAAAAAAACAAAAATTAAATGCCACATATAATTGAGACCAATTTACAGGATATTTCAGCCAATGGCACAATCAAATTTTAAATATATATATTTATATATATTCAAGGAAAATCATCCATGATATATTCATAAAAAATTATATATTTAAACTTACTCTAAGTAAGTCTTTTTTTCTTCAGATTTTATTTTTTTTTCTTCAGATGCTTAATACTAACCTGAACATGAATAAGATATTTGTCTTCTGCCTGTGCTACTAATAGCTAAAGGCTATATTGGGAACACAGCTGCATTAAAACTGAAACTAGTGACACTAATTTTTTTCTCATGATTACAAATTTTGTGCATTTTTCTTAAATTTTTGTTCACTAAATGTGTCTAATTTAAGTAGACAAGTAGTAGCCCAAAATGAAAAAGAATTTGAGGGCACTTCCCACTCAGATGGATGTGTAAAATGGCCTCATCCAATCTGCTGCTGAAATAACTGGAACAGGCAGCTTGCTTCTTCCTTGCTCTGCTAACATCCTTTCCTAGGAAGAGTCCTGAAATATTGTCTTTGTGATCACAATTTGCAGGTCTGAAATTGACTTCCTACTGAAATATTTTCAAATATTAGCATCATCACAGCCATAAGTAACAGGGATAGCATTTACACAGATTGCAGCTTTGATATATACGTCCGGATATGTTCACATTTTCCCGTTCATTGGAGTTCTAACTTCAGTAAAAATCAGGATTTTTTTTTTTTAGTTACAGCCTTGAACATTGCCTGTGACTGTCACTTCATGTTGAATTTATCATACAGAATGTAAGTAGTAAGGCTGAGGAGCCATCTGTCATAAGCCATTGTATCAATAATCTCTGAAGGTTTTTTTTTTGGTTCTGGGTAGGAGGTGAGCTTTCTAGCTCTCTGCCCTTGATTGCATAGACCATTGGGCTCTATAGTATTTTTCAAAGGGATTTGGTTGGGCTATAACACATTTACTTAAATGCTGTGCTTCTGTACGGCATGGTTATACAGTACTCCAAGCATATAAATGCCTTTCAGGTTTTCTGTACTGAATGATAACTCACCTTGTCTTTCTCGGTGAGGGAGGTAATAAATAGAAATCTGGACTGTAACTGAGACATTCTGACTTAGTTAGATCTTCTGGTGTCCTGAAAAAGACAAGTAGACTCAATTACCATGCCAGCAAGTACATAAAGACTGTCAAATTAAATCCCCAAACCTATGTTTAAATAATAGTATGACAAAACCTGAGAAAAGGCAAGAATATCAACCTCTTCTGACATTTTGACCTGAACTTACAGTACTGTGAAAAGAAGAAAGATATCACCGTGAAATGTGTGTTATTGCCTTGATAAACCGAGGGGCAAGTCTTGCACAAATCAGTCTCAACTTAGATACACGGATAAGGCAGTTTGCAGCCATTAATTCATTCTGTATTCCTACTTATTTATTTATTTATTTTTATCCTTTTGATTGTGAATTTCATAAATACATAGGTACGTAACTTAAAGGGTAGGATGATAATACCCTGTGCTTTCTGGAGAACCTTTCAGCCAGCACCTGAATTAAGCCGCCAAAACCTTTATGAGCTGGGTAAGCGTTGAACCGAATTAGCGACACCCACCACTGCTACGGAGCTCGCCCAAGGTTCAAGCACAACATCTGCTTAATAGCCTACAGTGACACTACACACCAGGGTGGAAACTGAAGCAGCACAGCACATCCGATTGAAACGGCAGGGAGACCTGCAAGAGCAAGTAATTATTTCTGTGGGAACTTCCTCACAACATTGGGCTAGCACCCCAGTCCTGCAACGCACACCGTGGAAACTTTAATGAGTTGTCCCAAAGTTGTAAAGTGTGGGTTTTCTTTTATGTATCATTGAAAGACAACAACTCAGCGTAGGTTAGCATCAAGCAAGGAAATGAATGCAGTGCTGACTCAGAGGACAGTGCAGAAACTGGAATCGTCAGCATCCTTCCTTGCAGTAAGTAGGTCTTCCTTGGAGGTCTCCCTTCTAAGCACTGACCTAGCTGGACACATTTTAGCTTGTGAGACAAGAGGCAGGGCTCAGATGTAACATTTCTCTGTGAGCTGGCGTTATATTTTCATCTGCTTCTTTGTGCAAAGCAATGACATATTTAAGCAGAGCTTTTCCCCCTCAAAGATGTATACTATTTACAGAGAACTGTTTAAATTTTCAAGGTAAATATGTGTTCAGAGTCTTTCCAAGCCATATAATGTGATCTATAGATCAGAGCAACTCCATTTGAAATTGTTTTTAAAAACACAAATTTCAATTTGATAGACTGGAACAGCTCTATCAGTTTCATAGATAGCCAGGCATTTATTTTCCGCTATAAAGATCGTAATATTTACCCAGTGGAGCAGAACAGCTCCTTCTTAGCCTTTACTCCTTCTATTATGCCACAATTATTTAAATACAGCTTCCGATGGCATCACTTATTTCGTACGCAGGTGGTTGGAGATCACTTGGGTGAGCGAGTAAAAGGAGCAGGGATGGCTCGTGTGGGCTGTCATCTTCTGGAGCTCTGTGTCACTATCTAGCTGTAACAGGGTGACATGAGGAACTCATGGCTTCCATGGTCATTTTTCTTTATATCGTAGCCTTCAGTTCTCTGTCTTCTTCAGTGGGAGAGCTGGTTATTCAGCCGTGTGTTCTCCACAGTGCAGGTGGGAGATATTTTAAATGCCTCTCTGCTGACAACGTGAGTGGTCAGGGCATGATTTTGTCATGTATGTGTGCGTGTGTGCATCTATTTTTATATATGCATATATCTGTGAAAGCCCAAGAACAATTTCCATGATTGTTATGTTCCTGCTCTAGTTTTGTTTGACCGCAGCAGGCCGGAACATGAATCTATACTGTGGGATATATGTTGTTGTGTTATTTTTCTGTGGAGAGTCAACACCGTGTGGGATGCCATATGGAAAGCAGCGGTGGAGACACATGTTCAGAAGTGCTGTTCGTAGTCGTATCATGGAGACTCGATTGCAGTAGTGATTTCTCAATGTGGTGGCCGTGCTAGTTTAGGCTTTCAAAATATGTGGGGGACTGATTTACCCACCAAGGAAAATTAGTAGCTATCCTTGTTATCAGCGGGCATTACCTTGGGATTCCTTGATGCTAAATGATGTTCATTTACATGCATTTTACATGTCTTTTCATAACAATTTGTAATCTCTGTATCCAGGCTGTCTGCTACTAAAAATACCACATATTAGTACAACATCACATTTTCCTATTTGAGAGGAGGACTTACTCTTCCTTTCATTTCTTTCATTATTTTATTTCTATAATAAATAATATAAAAAGTCAAAAGTAACCATTACAGAATTGAGTAACGCATGTTTGACGCATTTTAACTTATGATGGAAAATGACGTTCATCGGCTTATCTGCTTCTCTGCTTTATTTCTCTAGATTTATTTCTCGTGTAGCAAGTGAGTTTTCACCGCTGTTAATGACCAGGTACACTCCGTGGGTTCCTTCAGTTAAGGGGTTAACCAAGGATCTCACAGGGTGTGATTACATTTTTGGCCTACAAGTGATGATGGCTGAATGGCAACTTTACATCTGATACTTGCTGACTATTATGATGTGGCACAGGCAAAGATGTTGGATTTCATGTTTTATACAATGTACATTTCATCCAACTCTGTGACTCTTTTCTTTCACAGCCCCTTTCTTCAAAGGAAACACCTTGTCAGCAAGTTTCTAGTGCTCTGTCATGTTCTACTCATGACTCCCCTTGTCTAGCTGGGTTAAGTCCAGCACCACTACAGGCCTCTAAAAACACAAAATATTTTCTTTCTTTCCTTCCAGAAAGCTCGTTCTGATTTATATCCCAGATGAAAAAGTCAAAAAGCATATGAATAATGAAATATAGTTTGGATTTTGAAGTTAGACTGAGCTACGAGTGCTGAAACTTCCTGAAATTCAGCGAGTATCTGGTGTGAGGTTTGAGCCAAAGGTATTCTCTGGACAAAAAATGGGATGAGCAAATGTCAGATGGTAAATCTGAGTTGCAAAGCTGAGTCTTATTTCAATCTTCATAGCTATGGTGGAGCTATCATGGTCCATTTATGGTCAGCGTAACTGCACACTGCCAATAAAAGGTCAATCTGGCCTAAGCCAGATATTCTTGCCACCTTTTTCTGTTTGTTTACACTAGTTATAGTTACTTTAACTGGGCAGATTAACCTGACTGCAAGTTAATCTCTCCTTCCCCCAGTGCGGTTAGTTTTCAGACGGTTCAATGAGCTGATCCTGCTGAGTTGGCATTTGCACAACTGCTCGAGCTGATGCAGTGGCCTCGGCAGGGACATGCAGCCAGGGATGAAGATGAAGAGGAGATTGCCCCTTTTGGAACCAGGGAACCAGGAAAGAGCTTCCGACTGGGCTCAGTTTTGGCCAGGACAGCACCACAGTCATGGAAGTTAAGCCCATCCATTAATGTCTGTCTAAACAGGGTCATTGCAGGGTCTGTTAGCGAGATCTAATTAGAGGTCTGTTTTTTCTTTAAAAGTCCTTGCTTAGTATTTCCCTTACTTTTCCAAACACCCTGAAGTAGACAATACATCACAATCAGGTCAAAGCAGAGGGGAAAATAAAAAAATCCCAGCAACCTCAGAACAATGACAGTTTTCATTTATTATCTAGAAATCATGTGAGTTTTAAAGTCACCAATCATCATCAAGAAAAGAATGGAGGTAGATACCTGACAAGGAAGATGCTGTCGGTAGCAGCATAATATTCAATTTACTACCAAGGCTACTGACTTCTGAAGCAATAGGAGAATAACTGCAATAATTGATTTCTTACCTCAAAGGTAATATTACATCAGAATTACACTAGCTATGTTCAGTTTTCTTGTGTCTTTTAAACGACTTTCCTGATTCTCTTTGAAAAATCAGAAGTTCTCAAGGCTGTCAGTCTTGGGATCACACCATGAAAAAAAAAATCTTTCTTCATGTATCAGGGATGTGAAAAAAATCCTAAAGTAATGACTACTAAAAAAAACTACATTACATTGCCTGCCTAAAATTTCAGATGGACTACAACAAAATCTAAGCTGCCCCTTTGGTGTTGATTTTGTTCTGACCCAAAATCAGCAGGTTCTTCCTAAAGTTCTGGGTGGGGGTCCTTGTAGAGCTAGCAGAGGGCATCAGATTTCCTTAACATGTCCCTGCCCCATTCCTGTGCCTATATATTGTCTATTTAGGGAAACATTCCACTGTCCTTGCTCATGCTGAGCAGTCCCATAGATATAAATCATACTGGAGTGGAAGCAGGCACAATTCAGTGTGACTAACGGACCCTTCTGTGCTGATGAACATTAATGGATGTAGCATCATACACACGTATAGAGCTGAGAACAGTGGGGCTGCTCACAGAGCAAAGTGCTACTCGCTGTGAGTAAATGCAGTAATGCCTAACCTATGGATTGTAAACTATATGGGACAGGGATCTGACAAATTAGAGCAATGCATTTTAGTGAGCTGGATAGTTAGGTAAATCTTAACTTATATGTATATGTCAATAACTGTACTTCACAGCTTGAAGAAGCTCTGTCAATGGCAGACCAACAAAATATGTAGGTGCAGTGGTATAATCTTAGAATGTGGTATTGTTTCCCTTGAAGTAATGTCAAACATGATCAGTAAGGGGTGCTTTTGAATGCTCAGCAAGAGGTTAAGTTTGACAAACTTAAATATTTTCCAAAATAATTTATATTTATTAATGGCTACTACAAACTCCATTTGCCTGTAATCAAGTGAAACTTGAAGGTGCTGGCTCTCTTAAGAGCCGAGAGTCAACAATATTAAAGTAAATAGTGGAGGACATTCCAAGATAGTATTAACACAATTGATTTATTGATGATTGCACAATGGGAGGTTATCTTTTGTTAATTGACTCTGTAAATAAGCTCATAGGCGTCTCCAGAAAAGAAAAAAAATCTATTTCTACTGAAAAGCCTACAGGGTGAGGTAGCTATGCCACACGTAAAGTGTCCACTCATGCTGTAGAACTCCTTTGGGCTGGATAATGGTTGAGAGGCATTTCTAGCATCAGAATGAGCAGGTGCCTTGTGTGAGGTGGCACTCAAAATGTTTTTAGCTTTTACTGTGCTGTATGTGAAACAGTTCCCCTTTGATTTCACGGGAAAAGCATGAAGCATGGAAAAGGGATCACACAGATGCACTTCCAAAGGAGGCAGTATCAATACCTCCATATGCAATAATTTTAAAATGCTTAGGTTTTTTTCTAGATTTTTTTGCTCTCTTTGGTGTTTTTTTTTTTTTTTTTTTTTTTTTTTGTCTCTGCTGCCTTCTCTCTGCTTTGCCACATTTCTGTGATATGAAGGGTGCACTTCTGCCCTTGGAGTTCTCACCTGGGCAAACCTAGGCCTTAGCGTGACCTGAGGACCTGAGATACTTTTGTAATCCTAACATACCTGGGAAACATTTTCCAGAACTAAACAACCAGCTGAGCACTGCCCAGGTTAGGTATCACATTTACCATGGGCTTATTTACTTATATACTTATTTATTTATTTTTATTGATTGTTTCAGTATATTCATAGCCATAACAGGGAATTTGCTTACTCACTGATTTTGCACTATCTTGCCTCAAACCTGAGCAGCTCAGTGACCACAGCCTGGTGGCCTCTCTTTCCCAACTTCGGTTTCCATTTACCTCCCAACACTGGTCCTTTCCTTCTTTTTCATCCTTATCGAATTTCCTCTAGAAAACTCATTCCCACCTTCTATGATCCCATCTTTCCCTCAGGATCCAGCCATGATGAGCCTGAACAAGACTTCACTTGATGTGATATTCATGAGGGAAAGCCCTTCGCTCGTAATTCAACCAGCCTGAGCTGTGAATAAATGTATTATCTACTTTGGCCATCAACAGCAGAGAGACAGGTGGAACAGGAGCACTTTGGCCACAGAAAGCTGCTTTTCGGGGGCAACACAGGAGTGTATTTTTATTCCTGACCTCTGAAAAGTCATGAACTTTCAAAGAAATTGGCTGCTACGAGCCCATGACCCTCATGAATCACCTGCCTTGAGTCATGCCCCTTTCCAGGTCCTATCAACACCCTCCATGTGTAGGCAGAAGCCAAACATTCTGTTCCACTTTCCTGGGAGAGCACCCAGGCTCTGGGAACAAAGGCGCTGCTGTTTCCTAATCTCAATAACAATTAAGACATCAGATTAATAGAATCTTTAAATGCTTTGACGTGGAATGCTCTGTTTGCATGACTATAAAGCTATCAGTATCCTTAACATTAAAGGGCACGTGGGAACAGAAAGTAGCAGGGTTGCAAGCAAGACCTAACATGAAGTCTTGCACTTAAAAAAAGAAAGAAGGAAAAAGAAAAAGAAAGAAAAGAAAAGAAAAGAAAAAAAATCAGGTGTCACATTTAGCTTCTGAAATTTCTGCTCTGCGTCACCGAAGCCTGAAGTTTACCTCTGAGAGGATGTGGAATTCCCTTCCCTTATGAAATGTGGTTTCCTTTTTTATCTCCTTCCCCCTGTTCCTTGATGCCAAATTGCATTCGGTGGTTCACTTAATGAATGTAATGCCCTTGGTTAATAGAATTTCACTGCAATTCCTGTGCTCGAACTTGGCATTGGGGCCCAGTGTTCATTTAGTCTTAGCTGGGTATTTTAAAGTGCTATCTGCCTGGAAACAGCATGACGGCCCATTCTCCCAATATTCTGAGTAGTAATCCTTGGAATTACCCTGGATCAGACAGAAATGAAAATCTTGTGCAGCGGACTCAGATTTCTCTTTTGGGATTGCAGCTCACGCGAAGATTAAAGGCCAGATCCACAAAGATATTTAGGCATTTCAATAGTAGTGAGATGCTTGAATATCTTTCGTGGGACTGGCCTTGACTGTATTTAGCACACCTATCTGACAGCCAGAAGTCAGAGCGTTGACCTCCAAAAATGATGGTAAATCCTCACTGCTTCCCTTTAAACCAGCTGCTGATTTTGTGTGGAGATTCTTTAAAAAAGTTTTCCTGGGAAGATGCAATGACTAAAGGGTACCCTTTTTGGACGGAGTGGGGAGAAGATGGTGAATTTTATAAATTCTTCCCTTTTTTACAGGCCAGAAGATGAATTTTGTATCTATTTTTTCAATCATCTGATCTGTTGTGGCTCCTTATGTGCACATTGTGACACCAAAGTGCTTTTCCATACTTAGCATCTATAAAAAGAGCAATGGCATGGAGGGATTTCTGAACAGACTGTTACGTTCCTGTCAGTGTCCCAGGAGGGTTAGAGCTGTGGAGACTTCGAGGCTGGTTCATGCTTTCCTCCTCCAAATAATCAGAGACAATAATCTTTGTTTAGGAAGCCTTAATTTTGCATCAGAGTATCTGGGGTGATGTGTTCTCCCATTGCCTCTGTCCCTTACACCTGGTATGCTCTTCTTTGCATGGTTTCAGTAACTTCTGCATAATCCCAGCCATTATAGGGAAGCATCAGTGACTCCCATTTACGTCTTTGCCACCTTTTCTGCGAATGTGCTCATTTCATTGATCGCGTGTTTAGCGCAGCAGTTGTCCCTGCCATTATCCTTGACCTAATCATAGCATTTCGGGATCTGCCTGGCTCGGCAGAGCACATGGACATAAACTGCCTTGCAGACCTACCCATATAGCTTGCTTTAGATCCATGAGAACAGCGTGCGAAATTCCTATTAGGTTCAGTTTCTTCTGAGCTCGGAGGGCCAAGATAGTTGTGCTTCATAATCTGCTGGAATGCTTCTCCGCTCGCTTGGCATAGCCAGTCCCACAGAGAAAAGAGGGGGGAGAGGATGTGCTCGAACTTTAAGATCAGATGTCGGGCACAGGTGCTAGCAGTGGAGAAGAGCCGGAGCTCCCTGGTATGCACCACAGAAATCACAGGCTGGCCTCACTCTGTGGACCTTCGGAAAGCAGCCCAAGATTGTGTGTCATGAGTTATGGCTGTGATATAAAACTGAAAGCCTGACTGCATCTGTTAGTTAAAAAACTGCTGTGAGAGTTTGGGAAGCTGCTGGCTAAATGCTTTAGCTAAAGCTCAGATAGGGTGGCTGCACTTTACCTTCCTAAGTAAACTCTCTCTTGGATTTGTTACAGAGGTTAATTTTCACTTCCTTTCCCCTTCTTGACCACAAGCCAAAGTGGATTAGAGCTATCAATGGAAACAGCTATTCACCATGTACAGTTTGGATCTGCATCTATATCTTGTCCCATCCCCTGAACGCTGAAACGTCCTTAGACATATGCAGAAGCAAAACCTGCATTTTTGTTTTTCCCAGGTGAGCCACAAGCATGTTTAAAGACTGGAACTGTGCATCCAGCTTTGCTCTTCACAAATGAAGAAGCAGTTTTGGACACAAATGCAGAGAGTACCCGCTTTTACAAGTTCATTGTGATTGTATGTACCGTGCTTTCTTTCTAAGGTCTGGCTGCTCACAGATGTTCTGCTGTGCACTGTTTTATGATGATGTGTCGCAAGTGACGTGTCCGTCCCTGTTCCCATGTAAATGAATATCGGAAGTCTCCTTGGCTTCCAAAGGGCAGTTTCACGCCTAAATGAAGAGAAAGTGGAATGGTGCTAGGATGAGGCATTCCTGAAAGCCTCTTCAGAGATATAGGAAGGAGCACCCATAAGTGCTGCTTTTTCTTCTAACACACTAATGATTCGCTTCATAATCAGAAAGTGTCTATGTTCTCCTGACAGAGAGCAAGCTTCACTTCTGCAGACCTTTAAAATAATTCCTCCAGGCATTTTTTTTCCTCTGTAGGCATTTCTTTTTTTTATAGGAGATAGCTGGTTCTAGTGAACTCTTTTCTCTCCAAATCAGGTCATTGCATCCTGAAGTTGTGCTACAGATGCAAGGGGATATAATATTGCTTTTACTTCCTGCCTTAAACCCTGGTCTCGTAGTCCTAGTGCAGACTGCTCAGGGGTTGCTGTGTCTCTCCACCCTCCTCCTGCACTGGCAACTTTCCAGTAATGGGTGAAATGATCCTTTTACATAGTCTGCATATCATTTTTTTTTTGTTTATTTATGAAACACTCGGGGTCATTTTGAGATAAAAAGCACCATATAAATGGAAGTCCTTCTTATTAGTGGTCTCTTGCTGTTAGACAAGCTAATTTTCATCTCAGATGCCACATGTACAACCTGGCATTATTCTTCTATTTCCTTTATGCTCTCGATGGCTGGATGCACTATCAAAAATGATTTTCTCAGAAATTTTTCTGTCAGCCAAATGTTTTCGGCACAGGAGGGGCCTTGCAGAGTTTAAAAGGGAAGCTGCCTTCCTAATAACTCATAGCTGTTGTGGCTACTATGTAAATCTCTTTATCCAATCAATCAGACATGAAATAAAATACACTGACCTGATGCTTGGCCAGCATGTAGATTCCAAGTCACATGAGGCCTGGGGAGTTCCAGTGCAGAAGAAGGAGTTTTCATTCTCCATTTGTAAGATGATATCTGCTGTGCTCATTAAGGGAAAATATTTTGGGGCCTGTGTCCTACAAGGTAAACTTGCTCTATTGTGCAGAAGAACATTCATTGAAATAGCTAACATGGATCATCTGATGACATTAGCTTTGTAAGTAATTTCCATGATGTCAAGGGTACACTGGAGATTAAAGGGGGATTAAGGCCTACTTGCACAGTCAAAGCATCACAGTAAATTGACTTGACTTGGCAGGCTGCACCTAAAGTTGGCAAGTTTTCACTAACTAATCATATAAAATCCAGGTTTGTGGTGTTAGTTAGACTACACTTTCACAGAGGCCAGGAAACGTTAAGCTTTCAAGGTGGGAGGTTTTAGGGGCTAACGGAGGAAAAGGGAGGGGAGACTGTCAAGGAGAGTTTTGCAGTGTCAAGGTGCCAAGAGGTGCTAAGTAAAATAACGACCCAGTTTTACCAGAGAAGGCTCTGTGTTTTGGGAGCACCCTGGTTAGATTTCTACCCAAACAGCTTTTCCTCCAACAAAGTTTATTTTCCCCCTCCCCGTTACTGTCACAAAATGCACTCTCCTCTTCAAGGATCAGACCCTGCACAGGAACTTCACTGAATAAAGATGAGTTTATATTTTAAAAAGGAAACAGCTGGATTGCAAAAGCAAGGGAGGTAGGCAGCTCTTGTTTCATTAGCTAAGGGAAACTCAGGGCCCCAGAGGAGAACAACTGGGAGAGCAGCCATGGCAGGGAAAAAAAAAGGAAACAGAAGATCATAAAGAACTAATAATGAAAAATGGAAAGTGAGAAAGAGCCAAGAAAAACAGGCAATAAATAGATTTAAAAAGGGGGTGGGGAGGAGAGAAAGGCAAAGCGACAAAGCAGGAAAAGAACAGGGCAGAGTGTATGGATTTTCTAGAAATAAAATAAATAATACTGAAATTTCCCGAGAATTTGGTGAAGAATGTGAAGCGGCTCAGGCTGATCTCTGGAGCTCCAAGCTGGTGCTTTCTTCACTAGAAAAATGAAGGAATTGAGCATTGTGAATAATTGCCCAACAATTTGCCTGCTGCTTGCTCTGGAAGAACAAAGTGAGTTTGGCTGGGCAGGAGAGTCCAGGCTCCTTCCATTCTGATGAATTAGGGTCCTCTAAGAGCACCTTATAAAAAATGTATCTCATGGCTGTTTAGAAGGATCCAATCAACTGTTTATCTGTGCAATAATCACTGGATGATGAGTTGGAGGTTACTTAGGTGTAGGACTGCACATAGCAGAGTCTGAAGTGTTTCAGATGAAGAAAGAGTAGTGAGTGAAGGAAGAGGGGGCTACGAAGAAAAACAGATACTAGTCTGTCCTTCGTCTTGAATTCTGTTCATTGTGATAAAATACATAAACATGGCCAAGACTTCATAGTCCAGAAAATAACAGATTTTTTTTTTTTGGCTGCCCTTCAATTAGATCCATAATAATCCCGCAGCTTTATATGGTTTACAGAAGACACTTCGCCCCGCAGAAATAGTGTTATTCTTTAAATTGTGCTGTGCTCATTAGGTTTTAATAGGAGCAGTTGTTTAAAGGGTGGGTGGGGGTGGGAGGGGGAATGCACTTGGTGATGCATAGTGGAATGTACATTAATCTTGTTAATGACAACACAGTTAATGGCTGGCAAAACATTACTTTTGAATTAACCTTTTTCTTGTGCAGGCTATACTTGAGAAACAGAGCCAGGACACCAAAGATATAAGGAAAGTGCATGAAGACAGGGATACAGGATTTCCTATGATTTTATGTTGTTCTTAATTAGGAAGCATATTGGCAGCAAATGCTAACATGTGTTGGGATGTTTAGCTGTAGCCAAATAAATGTTTTCTATTACAACTCTGAATTCTTTGCCTAGCCAGAGCCCATGCTGTTCTGTTCATGTCTTACAAAATCCCTTTATAAGTCATTTTGGGGGCCAATTTTTTGTTGGCTTGTACTGCAGAGTTACTTCAAACATATGCATTCAGACTCCAGAAAGGTCGTTGTCCTCACAATTTTTTTTAATTCTTTTTTTTTTGAGTGATAAATGGGGAAACCCTTCTTATGAAATGCTTCTGTAACCCAGTTAAACAATAGCCTATAGAGAACATGATCATTTAAAGCAAAAAAGTAGGGAACGGATGTAACTGGTCTTCTACAGTCACATGTATATACATAGTTCGAATGAATAATGCATAATGAATCATTTATCTGACATTTAATCTCTTTCTCCTGTTTATGAATGGCCTGCAAATACTTTGCTGATTTTTTTTTGTTTTGTTTTGTCATTCAAAATTATTAGTTAAATAATTTCTGATCTGGTTTGTAGGTTATTTGCGAACAGTTTGCTACGAGTACTCACAATTTATAACTCCTGTTATTCTGATAATGTGAACAGAACACATAACTAAAAGACTGGCTTGAGTAGTACAAGTCTTTACTGACAGAAATGCAAATATAAGCTTTTTTCCTCTGATGATAGCTTGCTATATTTACTTTAGTTATAATATAGATTTTTCGATTATATGTTCACTTTTATATTGCTTAAGAAATTTTACCAATTGATGTTTCCTAATTCTGTGTTGAATCTTGCATGATCGGTCTATTCTAGCATAAATTAAAGTACCTGAAACTTGTTATTGGACAAGATGGTCCCTGTGTAGATACTCATAGTAAGATATAGCTCCCGCCTGCATAAATCAAATAGAAAAAATAAGTCACAAAGGAAACATAATTCTTTTGAGTTACTGTATTAACCTTCTTCAGGCCCTGTGCTTGCTCTAGGGGCAGTTTAAGTGGGTGACCTGATTCCCTCCAACGAGAGATGAAAGATCATCAGTCCGTAGGTGTAGGAACACTGTGACTGCTCTCGGAGAACAAGCAGGTCGGAGTGGAATCTGCAAAGTTTGATTTAACATCCGTTTCATAATATCTTTCTCTCCTCCTGTTCCAAACAACAAAGTTGCAAAGGCAGGGAAGGTAAGAGATAGGTCTTCTTTCTGTGGAGAGCCCCAGTGCTCCTGCTAATTACAGACACTCCTGCTAATTACAGCCTTCAGCACTGAGAGGAAAGAGAAGGACGGAGGGGATTCCCTCGTGGTACAGGTTCTGTGTGGGTCTGGACATGGACATCCTTTCTAAAAGGGCAGAAACACTCCAGAAAGCTGGAGTGGCTTAATATCCAAGAGCAGAGCTGTGGAGGCAGGCTGAGAGAATAACTAGTGGGGAACAGAGACAGCTGGAGTAGTTAATGGTAAGTCTGGCTAGTGAAGGAAAATTAACAACCAGTCGTTAAGAGCAGCAGTACCTCCAGAAATGTCTCTCAACGACCAGGAGCACTAGAGTTGCTGTCTGGATCTAAAGGTAAATAAGGTGGTGTTTGCAGCTTTGAGATAATATAGTTAATTTTTCCAGTTTTCAGGGTGGGAACTTGAATGGATGAATTTCATATTTTTGCCTTTTACAGGGGTTATGGGATTAAGGTTTTACAAACTCTTCTTTGTATTTCTGGGGATAATGGTGCACAATAGAGGTGACGTCCTGGAGCAGAAGTAGAGGAGATTTCTCAGTGCGAAGGGCCAGGCATATGTTTGAAAGAACATATGGGGAACAGGAATATGTTAACAAGGTCAAGGGCTATGAGCAATCAAGGAATGCATAGCTATGAGGGACAAGACAAGAACATAAAACATGGGCCAAAGGTCAAAAAGCTTCAAAATGCAATAATTAAGTATGGCTTTTGAGTTAAAGGGAAAGAAAAGTTGAAACAAAACTTGGATGTGGATAGCAAGAAGTCAGGGCAAGATGAAAGATGAGAAACAAAAATAGGAGCAGAGGAAAGGAGTTCCAACGGAGAGTTAAGTGGAGAGGTGAAAGGCCTCTTTCTACCCGGGGTATGAGGCCTGCATCATCCATACAGGTTCCAATACGGAGTTGAATGCATAAAAAGAAGTAAAAAATTTCTGATTTTTTTAAAAGCCAGATAACTTGCCTAGAGTCTGCCAAGCTTTGCAATCTATGTGGCCAGGAAAAGGTTACTTGCAGGTATCATATAAGCATCATCTTGTCAGCTGCCATGTTTGAAGGCATAAAACAGGTGATTTTCATAGCTTAAAATTGCCCTGGATCTTAAGGGCTTTAGAATATGAACTCTGTTTTCACTGACCCTATCTATGTCTATATGTCAACCTGTTCTGTACCAGGAACACTTATGTGGGACTTCATGCACTGGGCTGGTAGAGATTCATTTCCTCAGACCATTCTGTGTACAACGAAAGCTAACTAGCTTCAAATGAAGTACAAAGTTAGAATTAATGTATCCTTCCTATGTTTATTTTCTAATGCACTGGTTGCCTTCCAGCTTATTTCAGGACTTTGTCTTTTTCTATGATCAGAAAGTCCCTCACAAAATGAGTTTATCTGCCAAGCCTATTTTGCATGGACTTATTTCTTCGCTGCTGAAGGGGAAGGAAGGTGCTTAGGGACTGCCCATTAAGTAGCATGTTTGAAAAACAATGAACAATGGAGCTAAAAACATCTCACAAACAAAGAAGCAGAGTAAATGTGTGTTGCTGCAAATATTAGTTTATGATCGAAAGAAGTAGACAAATTGCAGTATTTAATTACTTGTGAATGTGATTAGGCTGCTTGAAAACTTAGGGACCATATCATATCAAAAATCCCATCCCATAGAAAGAAACTTGCTTTTAATTTCCTTCTTGAGTTGGACCCCATTAAATACTATAAAAGTTTCAAAACTATTTCACTGAAGGACTCGGGTAACACAAGGCTCTCAGGAGGTCGTGCTCACTGATTAGCATTCTTGACCCTCTGCTGTCTCAGTTCTCCATCTTCTGCCTTCCCTCTACCTGTGGTAAATATGCTGGGTCTTGCAAGGCTGCTGTGTTACCAGCTTGAAATTCAGCGTGAGCCCTGTTGTGTTGGAACGGGACTGTTTGATAGAGCAGGCACGAAAGAGCTATGGCACTGACAGGCCAGCTGCCCTGTCGTGCTCAGCTTCAAAGAAAGGTAGAGGTTGCAGTGGGGCTGTTGGGAAGCTGGTGAAGATTATGAGTAGACCTTTGGAGTCCAGGCTGACATTTGCAGGCTTGAGGCCTGATGCAGAGCAAAGAAATGTCAGTCTTTAATAGAGCAGACTGGACTGGTTAGCAGGAAGGAATGTCAAAAAGGAGGAGTTTATAGGTGTCTCTTGAATTCAAAGTAGAAGTGTATCATTCCTTTGATATGTGCCCATTTCTTCTTGATTTACTTATGAATGAACATCACATGAACTAGAACTGATCCATTGATTAACTGATGCTTGAAATGACATAAGGGGAAACATAGAGATGAGAAGATAGATTAACATTTGATGCGAGGCACACATCTTGTAAGCCTGGCTTATACTGGGGTTAAACTGGCCAATCTGATGTGTTAGGAGTTAAATCTCTGCACTTTTGGTTCAAAGATACATTCAAACTATTGAGAGGTTATTCACACCTAAGTCTTTTTAAGATCACCTACTATTATTATTATTATTATTATTATTATTATTATTATTATTATTATTAACAACAGCGAGCATTACTGGGGAGGAAAAAATAATATCATTCTTTCCACTAAAAGGTGAAAGCATAATAGTGAATTAAAGTTCTAAATGATAGGACTGTTAACATAATGCGTTTTGTCTAGAATGAACTATAAAACACACATATATACAATGGAGAAACCCCTGTAAATGTGTAATAGACAAAAAAATATATATATAATAAAACCGTTGAAAGAATGCATTTTCTCAGCACCAAGGCTGAATCCATAAAATTTTTACTGTTTTCCACTATATAACATTATCCTTCATAAAAAATGATATTTTAAAACAAAAAGGTTGGCGAAAGAAACAATTGGTAGTTAACAGAAAGACGGGATTTCAGCACTGTGCCTTTGCTGTGAATGGTGGAATAGAAAATGAAAAACATTTGGGGCATTAGATGAAGCCCAGCAGTCATGCTCCATATGGTTTGAAGAGTTGAGCAGTGCTTGACAAAGATTTTATGACTTCATTTTCTTAACATTGAATATTATTCCTTCAGCTGAGGCCAACTGCCCCATTCCTTCTCTTAATATTCCCTGTTTTCTCAGACAAAGAAATCTGTTTTGTTAGTATGTATCATTTATATTGATCTTAATCCCCTCTGTTTTAATATGCTGGTTTTGTAACATGGCCTTTGCAAGGAATGCCCTGTGATCAAGGGCTGTCGAGGCAAACCTGAGGTGATCTGGTCCATGGATCCTCTGACAACTCCCTATGCAACTTGATGCAAGTTATTTAAACTATTTTGTTTCTCCAAATATAGAATGGAAAAAGTAGTGCTTCTGAACATCAGACCATATAGTGATAATCATTAGGATAAGTAGCTGAAGTCATTCATATAAGAGGGCAGTCAATATTACTGGATAGTTTTGCAGGGCAAAAGGATGTGGTAGACTCAGAGCAAAGAACTTCCTGGCTTCCAAATCTGTGCTCTGATCTAGAGGCTAAAATTTTATGTCTTAGCCCTAATCATGACTTCCAAAAACAAATATTGCTCTGCTCTGTCATAAAATAAAGATTGTTTAGTTATTTATTCTTCAGTCTGCAATCTCCTGCCATGTGTGCTGCCGTCAATAAAAGGAAGTCCGTAATCAGAAATGCATGTAGCTTATTCTTATTTTTATTTGACGTTTTAACCATAGGGCACAACTGGGGATTGGGGTAAACTGTATGCCTCTAATGGTGTGCATTCTTGTCATGAAATGAGAGTTCCTGCTGCAAAAAGTACACCAGAGAAGAAAGGCCACTTGCATTTCACTTGCAAAAAAAGTTTCAACATTCAGGGAAAACCTAGTATTGGTAGATAATATACTCTTCAAGCAACAAGCAACATATTTAGCTACTATAGATGACCTAAACTGAAAAATTCAGACCTAGATCCAAGCTTTTTTAAAGTCTGAGTATTTGGATCTACAGTCCTAGCTTGGACGGATCTCTGAGAAGGAATTACTCTTGTCATTTACTACGGCAATTCACATACTATCCAATATGAAATAGCTCTTTCCTGAAGCATCATTTTTCATTTCATTTATTTTACTTCACTGGGAAAGGCAGCATTCCTCCAACCCTTCTCCTGTTATATATGAGCACTTGCCCTCACATGTGGAACTCACATGTGTTGGTATTTGAAATGGCATGTTCTATATTAGGTGGATAGAGTATCACTGGTGGTATGTTTTATCCCATAGACCCAGTACACTGGAGAGCACTCAGCTGGTTAATATTTCATTTGGATTCTTTTTTTCTTTCCAACCATCTATGTAAACTTTTAGACAGCCGGTCTGGTTTTAGGAGGTGATTTCCTTGCTGTGGATTAAGGATCCATTTGTGAGTCACTCTTCAGGCACTTCAGAAGAGTAGTTTTCAGACCTGAAAGAATGTATTGTAAACAGAATAATGTGCTTTCAAAATTAGCTCACGTACCAAATTATGTATTTACTTAATACACCTTAATGGCTTTTGAAGAAGCCATTAGGCACTATTGCGTAAATAGTGTGTATACCAAAATATGTGTTTAACCTAGATAGGGCAGTTTCACATTGTTAATTTTTCCTCCCTTCTTTACAAAATTTTATCTTCATGGCCTTTTAAATGTCTATTATTCTTGAAGTATTTATCCTCCAGGAGATTGTTTTGGACACGGGTAACTGAGAGGAAGTCCTGAGGGGGTCCTGGGTTTTGATGGGTTCGTTTTTGTGTGATATGACTGCTCAGCCTCTGGACCGTGGGAATGGAGGCATTTCTCTCAAATACTCCTCAGTGTAACAATCCTCTTAAAACAAAAGGAAGAGATGTCCCGAGGCTCTGCGTCCTAATCCCGCTGGAGGGAACAGGATTGGACTCCTGCATCAGGCAGCTTGACGTTTGACACCTGCCTGGTGGCATCTGGGCCCTACAGCTCTCCAAGAGAGGTGCACAGCAGGGAAAGGGCCCTGGTTTGCACCCGCTGCTGCTGCCCAGGACCTGCTGATGCTGGAGGTTCCCTGATGTGGTAGGACCACAGAGCGTTTTTCATATCCCACAGACCCCTAATATAGTGTCCTGTGTAGTCTGACAGTGCTGACCTGGCAGTTCAAAGGGTGCTTAAATTGTGCTGAGACTTTGGGCGAGAATCTTAAGCATTTCATTTGGTTCTTCATCTGTATATAAATCTAGAGAACTGGGATAATGATCCCTGGCAGTGGCTTTGTAAGGATCAGTTGATTAATGTTTGAGATTTGCTTTGAAGATGGAATTAATTGCAAGAATATTAAATGTGAGAGGGCCGCTAAAGCAATTGGGATTGGCAGGGAAATAGGCACAAACAAGCTGAAGCTGCTGTATTTCACTGTTTAACTGCCACCTCCCGTAACTGGCACATCAAGCAAGCCATATATCTGGCGATGTCGCAGGTGTACTCACAGCTAGTTCATAATGGAAAAAGATATCTGTAAATAACTGCTCAGTTACAGCAAAGGCCAAAAATTACAGTGTTATTCGCAAATGATTCCCCCAATCCTTGTCACAGTCATCAGTTCTGAAGTCTAACAAACTCATATCAAAACTCCAGGAATGGGTGTTATCCTGCACAGAAAATGCATTGAGAACTAGCAGCTAAATGCTAAAAATAGAGGAAGGGTTATATGAAACCTTGTAATTGCAGCAAATAGTCATGAAGTGCACAGAGAGTGGAAGCCATTCCCAGCACTCCAGAAGAAATAAATGAATGACAGACAGACATGACCAGTACAAGGGGAGAGGAAATGTTTCCTAAGTTTTAGTGGAACTGACTGTTGAGGAATGGAGTTAAATGTTTTTGTGGGCTCTAGAAAGTTCCTATCTATAATCAGTCTATTAAGATGTATTTGCAGACAGTTCTGATATGAGTCTATACAGACTTCCTAAGATTTTATAGCCAGATCAGCTTGCAGGGTGGAAAAGGGTTAGACTTTTTGATGGCCTTAAACTGGTTAAATAGAGAAACAGTCAACGTCATGATCATGAATCTCCTCCAATAACTGCACACCCACAAAATCCCTTTTCAGCAATCCTCATGTGACTTCAAGCAGATATCTCCAGGTAAAGAACCTTTTGGATATAATTATTATTAATCTGACTTGTTTTATTTAATGTATGCATGGTAATAAAATAATAACATGAAGAGTGGACGATTAATAGTAGGTCTATTAATGATGCAGGTTTTATCAGTAAGCTCTATGTAGGCTTGAGCACCAAAGGATGCCAGAAATGATTTTGTACAAATATATTCTAACATGCAAGCAATGTTGTTAAGTGCAGACCTAAAGAAAGCAATTGGAGCCGTATTGTTCTTTTTAATTGACTTCTTGTTGACCACAGGAAAAACTGGTTTTAAAGCACAACACAGTAACAGTCTAAAAGAGGCAAAAACTTGTAGAGCCAGTTTGGGTTGTAAGGGTGTGCTAACTGGTGACACAGGCTCCATGGTGGTTTTAAGATCATATTGAAACAAAGAAGTTCTGTTGTGCTTTTTGCACACTCCCTTTAAAATAAATCCCACTGTCTTCTCTGCTCTCCTCCTGCAGCTCTTCCTATCATCTCTCACCTATTCCTCATCATCTCTCCTACCTCATCTTCATCTCACCTACTGGGCCCTGCTCTCCTTAGGCTTATCCTTATCTATCCTTAGGCTTTGCACTTTAGTACTGCCCTCTCTAGTACCAAATCTCTTATGTTTTAGGTTACTTGGGACTAATTTGACGCATGAGGCCGTTTTATCATTCTCGCCTCTTTGTGTATTTTCCCCATTTTGTTTATTCTTGCTCTGTTTAGCAAAACTGCTCAAAATTGGGTTTTTCTATTTGGAAATTGACTGAATAAATAAATAATTGTTCTTTATGTCAAAGGATACATTTCTTTTGACAAAAGAGTGGAAAATCTACTTCATATTAGATGAGTTTTACATATTTACAATGTTTTCTGATTTATTCAGCCTCTTGGTTATCACTCTGAAAGAGCCTTAAGTGTATTTCCTGATGATACAGAGTTTTCAAGAAACATGGGAAAGGTTTCACTTTGCATCTAACTTCAGGAAACATTTTTGAGTATGATTTTCAAAGTTGCACAAGAACCACTAAAAAGTATGGCTATACTCCTTATGTCCTCTGTGAAACAATATTTTTTAATTTCAGTGGCGGGGAAAGGAAGAGGGAAAGTGAGCTGTTGCCCAATTTAGAATATGCAGCTTTCACAGCATGGAGTTTTGGTGCTTCATAAAGTTTTTACCGTAATGAGACATTTTATTGATCTGTAGCTGCTCCCTTAACACCAGAGAGTTTGCATTTTTTTTTCCCAGGTACTGTGTAATTATTCATTCCTAGTGTTCCATCAAGCATGTCAAAGACAAATATTTCTGTGTGCATCTATATTCGGCCACCCATTCTGAACGTGTAGTTCAGCTTTTCATGCCAAAGTCTTCTGAGTTAAATTTCATGCTGCATTTTCTCTGGGATTCCTACAGGTGCTATTTTTATTGTTTTTATTAAGGATTGAAATTGGCTTCTCCTCCTAATCAAAAACATTTTTTTAAGACTAATCAGACACTCTGAGACAAACCAATCCTATTAGAGAAGAAGTGCACTTTTGTCTTCAGTAAGGCAATTATTGTAAGAAATTTGTCTAGAAAGTGTCTATCATATTATTGATAACATGATACTTATTCATGTACTTACAGATTTCTTCAGTTTGGCTCACAATAAGTTCTAGGGAGATGATCAATGATCTCTTTCTATAAATATTCTAAGAAATTAGATGGCTTCTATGGCTATATATATGGCTATACAAAGTTTAAGAGAACACTGGGCATTATTTGAAATTATTGTTCCTCAGCAATTCACAAAGATGTGACAAAATGCTTAGACTTGTATAACTTTAGTCCAAAGTATTTATCCAGCTCTAATTTCAACAGATGTCAGGACAACAGGAGGAAAAAAAGATCCCGTATAACAAAACATCAGTGTTTCCAGACTTCCCTTGCTAAAGTTTTATGGTGGCCAGTGGCAACATGCATGTATTTTCTGTCATGCTTTTGTAAAAAACACTTATCTTGTTTAAAGACTTGGTTTCTCCATATGTAGTTTATTGCTGCTGTCTCTGTACTGACTGGTCTTCATCTGTAGGATGAAGATGGTTTCTTTCTCACGCTGAAGACTTCTGAGTATGAATTCCTTGTATCAGCTTCAGAAAGCGGGAAACAAATCCAGGGAAACATTTGGTTCCATCTGGTTAAATGTGGGAATGTTGCTATGTGTGGACATCTGCACAAGATGGTGGCCACCATCAATCAGTTTGGCGAATAGAAGCTTTGCCATTGCTAGAGCCATTGCTCCAGACATCCATTTCCTGGATGTCTGGAGACTTTTGTCTGCCTAACGACCTTCCTGGCTTGTAGTCTTAGAGGCTCTGCCTCTGTCCCTGCTCTCCCTTCATCTTCTCCCATGGAGATTCTCCTCTCTTTCAGGGACAACCACCCCTGCGTTGCTCTTGCGGCTGACTGCGCTTTCCTCAGTAGTATCTGTCCATAGGGGATGTGCAAATCCTGTTGTTCTACATGGTTGTGTCACCGCAGCCGCAGGCGTTTGTCTGCACATGTCCCTTTTCGGGAGGGAGGAAAGTGCTTCCTCATGCCCGTGCTTGTAGCCTGTGCCGTTGCCTCCCTCCCCTGTTCTCTCCCAGCCGCATGCATCCTGCTGTGCTGCCTGCTGGGCATCATGGCAAAACACAGGGAAAGGGAATGGGATGGGGTGATCTGGGGTGTCAACTGCTGGGCGGTTCAAGAGGAGGGAGGTTGAGGAGCTAAGGGGAGCAAACCTCCCTCTGCCTCTGTGCTGATGAAGTGCAGGGCAGCTGAGCATAGAAGTGTCAGCTTGGAAAAGGACCTGGGCTGTATTTGAGGTCACTAATGTTGAAAACAGCACGTGTTAGGGCTTTAAAAACGATACCACCTTAGTCTCAGTTTGCTTGTCAAACCGTATTTAGCAGTGCACACAGAGCCAGTTCTTTGGACTTCTCAGAGCCAGGTGAAGATAGGTGGCAAAACCCCCTGAAATCAATGTATCAGGTACTTTGATTGATGGGCAATGACTTAAAACCAACTCAGTCCCTCTGTACACTGTTTGGTGCTATATACTTCCATAGCTGTCCCATAAGCACATGCTGAAATTCCTCAGCATGTGCGTAAAGTTAAGTACTTAAATGCTTTGCTGAATAAGAATTGACTGAACATGTGCTTAAGTATCCTGCTGAATTACAGCATTAATCATTTTTACAGCTGACAAAATCACTGCCCCAGAAAAATATCTTCCAATTAGAATGAACTGGATTATTTCTTTCATTTGTGTGAAATAAGTATGTTCCCAGTTGTACTGCATGTGTTCTATTTTCTATGATATTAGAAATCATTTTCCATAAGATTTCACATTGCTCAAGAGAAAACTTGAGAGATTTTGGAGCTGATCTGGTCCTTGGTTTGGGGTTTATATTGAGAAAACATTGTAAGAAAAGACATATTGGGCCAAAAATATGCACTCACTTTTTTCATTGACTTCACCTAAGGCCAGAACTTGAGCCAGGGCATATATTAATTAATCCTTCTACTAGGGAGCTACTTCTATCCATATCTGATTTAATTTGTTTGTAGATACTGAATGTAGTTTTTCATAGAATACAGTGACCCTTATTCTTCCTTCACAGTCTTTTCATAATAGAGTTCAAAACCAGAAAAAAAAGCAACAAACCAGAGACCTATGTATGAACAGCCAGTTAAATGGATAATAATGGTAATTTTTCTGCTCTGTTAATGATGATAATATTGATATTTATCAATAATACATAGCATGGAAGTACCTGGACAAACGGAGTATTTTGCACAGTGGGGTTTTATGTCTGCACATGAAGCCCTGTGCTCTGAATGCTGCTGGCAAGCAAGTGATGGAAGCTGAGCATGGAATTGCCTCACAGCAGAATGCCCCGGAATGGCAGAGGAGAAATTTTGTCCAAATCAAGAATAGAATTAATCTCAGTCAAAAAAGACACAGAATCTCTAATCCCAGCATCTGGACGAACAAGGAACAGGCATGGATGGTCTCAGCCAAGTGAGTCCTCCCTCTAAACTGCATGGGACTCCCTGCCTCTAATGGGGAAGAATGAAGGCCCGAGGAAGGCCTGCTGGCAGTCAAAGCTAGGCCCAGGCAGTCAAAGCTAGGCCCGAGCAGCCTAGACCTTTCAGAAACACCGTGTAGATTGCTAAGCAATCCCTCTGGCGTTCAGCATGCTTTATTTTACTAAGTCTGCAAGAGGGACTTTGAGAGGCATTATCTACAGCAGATAAATATACAGCTGCTTAGCTTCCTATATTATGTTTACATTTTGAACTTGTGTGCCTGAATATTACCTGTTGGTAAATCTAACTCTGTAATTATTGATTTTGAGGCTTATGTTTGTTCGCAAGACAAGGGAAAGGGGGGGCAGGAAGGATGATCATTGAACAACCATCTTTCCCAAGACCTTCAAAGGTGAATCATGCAGAAACAGATGGCCTGAGTCCTGAGCAACTGCATCAGTGGCCATGAAGCTTGTTTGCTTCACCCAATTTAGGATATAACCTTTCAGTTTCATCACAGCAAATGACTTGACATGTAGGTAGAGGCATTTGTCAGGTGTGGAGGCCCTGGCTGAACAAAAGACCCTGTTTGGGGTGGACCTTTTGAGCATGTCTGGGTGCTAAAGCTGGACACGAGGGCTGCTGCCATCTCCTAAAGACATTTCTGGCTGGAGAGAGCCTAGAGACTCACTGGTATTGCAAGTGGCTCTGACTTGGAGCATGGCCTCTGGACAGCTGTTAGCATGGACAAGGCCAGGATTGTCCCTTCCCAAGGTCCCACACGAATCAATAGGAACCATTACTCCGATCCTAGCCACATCCACCCAGATCCACTGCTCTAATCGCAAGCCCACACTTTGTTATGCTTATAGTGAGTGCCAGACCCAAAGGAGACAATATTACCTTTTTAAACAAAACAATAAAGCAATAAAAAACAATAAAACCAACACTCCAGATGTCTTTCCTATGTTAGATAACATAAAAATAAAGAACAGCCACATATTTACACATTTTTCTATTTATTGTTTTAGTATCAGCTACAACTGCAAAATTTTTCAATACTAGGATCCATACTAGAAAAATATCCTAACTCTTTGGACCAGTTATTTGTAAATTCTATTTTCTTAGGCCTCTATGTATTTCCTAAATAGCATAAAATGCTTTCAATCATATTTGTTTTTATTTTAATTTTCAGCAGCCGCACCAATAATGTGTTCATTCCACTCCTTATGTACGTTTCCTTTGACATCTTTCATGTTAAAAAGACTGTGTGAGAGACTTTGAAAGGTTTTATCTTTGATAGAGGAATTTATGGCCATTTTCCTATCTACCGTATGTTTACATTTTGAATCTGTGTTGAACATTTGTTATACTCACTTCTTGTGTCTTGTCGTAAATTAGATCATAAACATTTTGAGGCAGGGACCATGTCTTGCTGTATATTGCTTGTTTATTTAGGCCCTACTGTTATGGATATGGATCTGACTGGGGGCAATAGTAATCATAAAAATTATATTCCCAGAAATCATTTAGTCCTAGCAAAGAAATGGGCAACTCCTGTTATCATTTCATATGAGAGTAGGGTGCTCAGAAGAGATGGTGCAGTAGTAATCACCATTGGAAAACATTTGAAGCTTAGTGTTAAGAAGAGGGAAGGAAAAAAAGTTATGCTTTGATTTATGGAAGTTCCTGGCAAACTTATTCTTTCCCCAGAACTAGCTGCCAATAACCAGATTTTGCGCATAGACTTGCATGTGCATCTAACAAAGATTTTTGTACAATTACCCCTAATTGCGCCCTTCTAATAGTCCGATGAACAGAAGAATCTTCATTATAAGAACACAAGGCTTGTAAATGAAAGGGCTGAAAGCTCATGAAAGGATGGAGGCAGACCATACGTCATCCCACACCTAGGCACAACGGGATGCATTAAGGAAGCATTTATGGAGAGGCATTCCATCAAGTCAAGGTGTCAGAGGACATATGGTCTCTTTCACCATTAACTCAGTGAATTTTCATACCTTTCTGCAGTCCATATTAATCTCACTTTGTGATGGTCAGTTTTCCTTGATATCGTTCAGGCTTTCCTCAGAAGATGTCCAATATGCGCATGCAAAATTCATAAAAGTAAATAACTAAGAATCATTTTGCTTTGCCAAATAGAAATTTAGAATACAGCAACATTTTGTGTGATTTGAACAGAAAGTAACCCATACAAGTATGAATATGTAGAACTATGAATATGGATAGGTGTGGTATGGACAGGTATCCGAGCCTGCCTAGCAAAAAAGTTATTATCTTTGAAGTGTAGTGCAGCATAATGGTCGAAGCTTGTTTGGGGTGTCCAAGTGTATCCTTCCATCTTAGTCACTAGTGATCCCACAGCTATCACTGAATTGATGATAATTTATCATAAAATAAGTATATAGAGAGGTTTCTGACAGGTAGTACCGTAGGAGGGTGTAGAGTTATGTTGTAGGTGAGGAGACAAGATGATCCAACCAGGAGCTGAGAGTTTTCCCTCTTGTAACATGGACCTACTTCCTTCTTCAAACGCCTTTGCTGCCCTTGTGGGCTTACAGAGAGGCTGAAGGAGGGAATCTTCCTTCTTTACAAATCACACTTAGTCTTTTGTGTTCTTTTCCGTGGATGTTGGTGGGAAATTTAAATTCACATAGAGGGGTTTGTGCTAATCCTGAACTCAAAGTCCACTTTCCCTCCTCATGTGTTTAATGTTATCTCAGAAAATATCAAGTAGATATCTTTATAATCAAAAAAAGAAGCAAAAAAGTATTTCATATGTATAAGGTCAAATGAACTAGAAGTTATGATTTTTTTTCTTTTAAGATGCATTCTGTTTTCATTTTTGGCACATCCTCAGCTAAGCAGGTACCGTAGCCCCAAAACTCTTTGACTTCTGTCAAGAAAAGCTTAAATATAAGGACATTGTGTTTCTCATGTAAATTGAAATAACGCTAAAAAAAATCCAAGAAACCCTAATGTTGGGGGGAGGGAAGGAACCTGTGAAAGTGCTAGGTGGGAATAAGAAAGCTTTTAAGACAATCATTTTAATAACACCATCATAATAATGCCTTTATCTTAAAGAGAAAAAAAAAAGAGGAAAAAGAAAAAAAAAAGAAAGAAAATCATCGGCCAAACAACCAGCACCAAACCTGTAACTAAAACAATCTCTTTGAATACTCAGTTATCAGGAAGCACTAGATTTTACTGGAGGAAAAAGATAAAAAATGTATGTCTTGATTTTATCGTAGCATCTTGTTTTTCCACAACACTTTATTTCTGTCTAGGGACTTCAACTACAGTCTTTGAAAAGTCTTGTTTCTCAGTCTATCAAGAGGCTTTACACATTTGACTTCAACAAAATATTATTGCTTTTAATATCATAAATTCAAGAATTCATGCATGAATATTTAGAAGTTTTGATATAGAAGAGAGGGAAAACTCCCTATATAACCTTATTCCACCAGATTTTTCCTGCAGAGAAAGCACTGACAGGGTGTACTGCTTTATACCTCCTAGCCCTCCAGTATATTTTGTATATGTACATACATATGTGTTTAATATATACAAAATCCCCCAAATGTTTGCACAAAGAATGGTGTTATTCCCTGTACACTTTTTTTTTGATGTTTACCAGAAACAAAAACCCAGTGGAATGAAATTTGAAATGAAGAGAAAAATCAAATGAACGTAGACACTAACAAATATATCCTTTTACTTAGTCTGGATGCTAACGACATATAGTCCTGTGTTTTAGAGTATATGCTTTTAGAAGATCAAGCTATTAGAGAAAAATCCTCCATCCTGAGAAACAGGCTTATCACTGAATCAGGAATTGCCCATAATGTCTCCTCTGGGATGCTCATTTTTAAATGGCCTTTTGGGAGGCTTTTACGGCTACATCTACATCAGCGCTGTGAGTCAGAGCAGTGGTGCCGTTTTGAAGCGAATCCCCCAACCTGTCCCATTTGCTGTGCAGTGGTTCACTTTGCAGAGCGGTTTTGCAGCACCTAACTTTGATTCTTTCTGCAATGAACTAAACTGGAAGCTTTGATCCGGGCATGTGCCAAATGTGCTTCAACTCCTACCGGGTCAAAAAAGGAGCCCAAACCAATGACTAGCCCTCCAGACAGCTTGGAATGACATGTGTGCTGGGATGCTTCAGTTCAGGGATTCAGCCTAAATTCAAACTTAGTGCAACCCTGTCCCTCTACCTCTACCATGGTGGAGATAAAGAAGTCTCAGCAGCATCTACTTTAACCTATAGGCTGCATTCGCCTTGCTGAAGTAGATGTAGCCTATGACATCTTGAAAGTGTTCCAGATTTTACAAATGTTTTTTATGTTATGTTAGTTGTTTTCCACTTCTCTGTTGCTTGGATATGGTGCAAATATTCTTGAGCGAATTTGAAATGATCTGAGTTTATGCCCATTTTTTTGTTGCAAACTTTAAGATCAATCCTTTTTTTTTTTTTTTTTTTTTTTTTTTTCCCCAGAAGTTCATGCTGTACTATGAAGCTATTTGGGTGATTTCTGGGATATTTTCATCTCAGCTGAAATGCCTTTTTATGGAGCTATTTAAGGCAATGTTATGCATTCCTGGTCTCAAAAAAAAAAAAAAAGTTTTAAAGGAATACAAGAGCTATCAGAAATATTGCACAATATTTCTGTCCTCAGGTTTTCACAGTCCTCTAGTATTGCCAATTGAAAATAACCAGCTCTCCAAATCTACTTTATGCCATCAAGCACCGAAGCATTCAGTCAAGTTTACATAACTTCTGATATTTCCAGCTTTTGGTAGAACATTTGCTTCGCAGGTTGTTTAAAATGTGATTTTTAATTTAGATATTCATCTCTCTCGTAAGTTTTTCCTCTTGTTCTTGGCCTCATTAACCTGTCCAGTTGACCTGCATCATTCTCCTGTTGACAAAGATAGGCGTTATGAACCTTAAAATGTCATAAACACCTCTAAAATGTGACCCTACTTGCATGCAGTGGTGAAGGTTTGACAGCATTACACCAGTCATCTGATAAGCTCAGGTCAAAAGTCTCCCAATTGCTTGCCTTTTGTTTGAGTGTCAAAGAGCCAAAAGCTTTTCATGTTTTTAATAAGCAAATTAACGAAACACTTAGAGAACATTGCATACATTAACTCTTAGGTAGCTGGGTTTCTTCTGGGGCCATCTTTCCAAAGGTCAGAGGCCATAAATGCAGTTCCAGTTTTCCAGGAAACAAAGAGGACAGTATGTTTCGGTAATCTTTTCCCGCATGTATTTAAGATTCCATTTTTTTCCCTTTGGCTTACTTTCTAGAGGCAGAGTAACTCTTGCCAACTAAGCCAGATGTAGCATCTCAACCAAAAAAAATGCACCGGATGCATGTTCCAAGTTTGCCAATGGCTATGCATGAGGCTGGAATGTCGGCAGCAGTATCGGAGGATTAGGGAGGCTGTGTTAGTGTTACTCAAAGGAGAAGGAGCCCAGAAAATGTCTCTGAAATTTCTCTCTTTCAGCCACTTTTCTTCATAAAAACATGTTCTTTTGGTAAGAGTTTAGTGCTACTTGCCATCATTTGTTACAGCATGGCTTACGTTTTCAAGGCAATATACAGATATTAACCAATTAGTCCTCATGCATATGTGCCCGAGGAGATTAGAAAGCCTGATTTCTCCCTCTTGGAAAAAGAGGAAACGGAGAAAATAAACTTTTGCTTACCTAGGGTGACACTAAGACAATGTCAAGCTGGCGTTAGAACATCTCTCTCCTTCTCCAGTCTAATCTATAGTTTCTTATTTTTTCCAAGCTAAATCCTCAGTCCTTTAAAATCACTGTTAACAGTATAACATGGATTGGAAAGTTCACCCACAGCTGATTTTCCACAGCTGAGTAGTGGCTCTTCTCTATGGCTTCTTTTCTATATGGTGTCTGCCATCTGACAGGCCAGTCTCAAAAATATGCTACAAAATGGGGGAGCACCTTCAGGATCCTTTGCATTTTGGGAAACCAAAGATAGGAAGTTATTTGAAAAGCTGGGGTAATAGACCTTCTGCAGAACTTTAGCAGAGAGACCTTCATTGACTTCCATGGATGTCTGATTGGACCTTGTCTGAAAACATACTTGACTCAGAAACCTAATTTTCTATTTCCTAAGTTAATTCACAATCTTTATTTTTAGTATAACAACTGTAGTTCCTATATTTACTAAATTCCACTCTCAATTAGGATTTGTTTTAACAGAAGACCAAAACCATCATCATTGTAAGTATGTGCCTTTGCCTTTCTGGAAATCCTTCTTAAATTTCTTCTGGTGCTTTAATTCTAGAATCACAATGTTTCACACTATAAATATAGTCCAAGATGTGTTTTACTGAAACTCATTGGATGCTGTGAATTTCTATGAGGTAGGTTGCTGGAAGTGATCAAAGTTACTGAAACAAATTGACCTGTGATTGGGGTAGAAAGTCATCTCTTTTATTAAGCACAGGACTGATGAGAAGGGCAAAGTCTATGGAATATTGCAGGGGAAAGGGGAAGATGCTCAATCTTTCACATAATTAAGAGTCTCTAAGCATCTTCAAGCAATGCTTGGCATCTGATTTCATAAAGGATTCATTTTTTGCATCCAAACCAGCAGCCACAAACTGTTTCACTTGTAGCCTGGTAGTAACAAGTGCCCTCAATGTTAAACATAACATCAGGAAACCCCACAGAATGACACAAGATGCTGTAAACCACGAGCTAAAAACACTGCTTCCTGCAGTGGGTCATGCAATCCAACCCAGACCGAAGCCTGTGTTTTGGGAAGCATCAACAACCCAAGTCAGGCTAAAGAGTTTTATTCTCTGTCTAAATTTCCATCTACAGCTCCATGAGCAAATCTTATACAATTTACTAACGAACAGATATCTAAGTTGCATAAAAGATGTAAGCAATACAACCAAGAGATGATTTCACCCCCTTTGCACTGGTTGGACTACTTTCATTCTAAAATGAAATAAAAAAAAAATGCAGGGAAAACTGCCTTATTAACAAAAGCTATTAAAGCAATCTAAACATCACATTAAGCTTTGCTTGCGCAGCAGTAGACACAATAAGAAACACATATTACAGTCATTTAGATGCAAGATAATTTACTATTTTTAAGATCTTATAGCATTCTAGCTCCCAATCTTTTTCTTCTACTCTTCACTCTTTCTGAATACTTTGTTCCTTTCTTGATTCTGGTTATTGAAAAGCAAAGCCAGGTTTTAGGCTTGAAAATCTTACTCCGAGTACATGCCAATTCTTTGCTATCAACCTGGGCAGTCACGTCAGGGAGAGTCTTACAAAAGTTTGGCCTGAGGCGAGTTTGTTCAATATTCACTAACCTCTGGGACTGTTCTTGCCCTTATTGAATTTGCAGATGGTACCAAACTGCTGGGATGTAAGGCCTTTTAGAACAAGCTAGAATTTAAAATGACTCTGTTAAATTGGAGAAATGATCTGAAGCTCAATAAAGAGAAGCTGAAATTCCTACAAGAAAAGGGAGAAAAATCAACATTGCTGCTAGTGTAGCAGTATGTCTATAAAGAATCTGTAGGAAAGAAGCTGGAAGGCAAACCAAATGTATGTCAGCTATATGATGCTGACTTAGTGCAAAGCCACCTGGAGATGTCCTATCAGCCATGCTGTGTGTATTGCCTCTTCTCTTGTGAGATTTTGGCTGCAATTCAGAGCCCGGTGCAAGGCACTGCCCTTCAGGACACAGACAAATCAGAGAGAGTCCAGAGAACAGCAACCAAAATGATGAGAGGTTTAGAAAATGTGACCTATGAGGAGAGGTTGAAAGACCTTGGTTTGTTTAGTCTAGAAAGGAGAAGACTGAGGAGATACATGATAACAGACTTCAAATATTTAAATGGTTGTTATAAAGAGGAAGGGGTTCAATTATTCATGTTCGCTAAGCACTGGACAAGAAAATAGAAATGGGTTTAATTTGCAAGAGGAGAATTCCTGTTAGAAAGCTTGCTGGGTGTTAAGTGCTGGAACAGTAGCAGTTTCCACAACCTCCCTTGGTACTGAGGGTTTTTAAGGATGGGTTGATAAAACTTTATAAGGGATGGCTTAGATCTGGTTTTGCCTTAAAGCAGAGATGGAACAAATGATTTCTTAAAGCTTCTCCCACATTTCTATAATGTGCAATATAGATTTGTAATGTACACGTGCCTATGTAATTCTTCAAGTGCTAATTCATTCATTCCTTGCTCCTCAAGATATGAGACATAGTGATAGAGAGGGAGTATCTGTGCTTTATGATTTGCTAAAAGAGTTGCTCAAGACTTTTAAAGACCATTTCTGTAAGTGCAGCAATGGAAAATAAGAATTAATGTGCGACCTCATCAGACAACGGCTAAGGCCCTTATGAAGGGATTGACAATCTGTACATAAAACAAAGGTTATAGCCAGTCATTAGGAGGTGAAATCTCCCAGCACAATTAGGCCATGTTACAAGGCCCTGTGCTAACAGGGAGGGGAAAGCAGGGATTTTGAGGCATCCTGAGAAAAACTGGAGTCTGCTAACACTGAAGAGTGAAGCTGTGGGCAGTGTGGGGCAATAAAGGAGACACCAACGGGCCTCCAAAAAAACTAAAGCTCTCGCAGCAAAAGCATGCCACTGCACATATGTTTCCATCTTTTTTTTTGTGTATTACCTATGTTATGTGTTCCCATACGGGATCTCTTCTGTCCTGAAGTGTGTCTGTGCTGAGTTCTGACTCTAGTAAGATTTCTGATTCAGAGCATCTCCGGTGACACCTCACAGCCCACAGCGGTCCTGCTGTCCCTGCTGGGAAGGCATTTTGGTTCTGCAGATCAGTATTTGGCAACTTTTACTCCTCAGAGACACAAGCAAACAGGCAAAATGATGATTATCCTACACAATAAGTATAGACTAGTAAAACTGTTGTGATATTACTTGGTGGTTTTCATGGCAATTTAGAGGTGAGGCCATGTGTTTCAATTATAAAAGAATGAGCTGTTCAGTTTATAATATGCTAAGTTCATTTTATTAGTTGATTAATTTTTCACTTAAATTATAAAAAGTCATTATTTCTTCATGTTTAAGCTTTCACTTCCACTGCCTTCTTTTGTAGTGCTTTTCTTAATTACCTGCAGTAATTTGCATCAGCAAGAACCTACGAATGCTTTGCATGTCTTTAGTGTCTTTCCGTCTCTTTATCTATTGATGTAGCTACATATAGGGAGCTCAACACTGTAGCATCTGGCGCTTCAAATCACTTTTATAAACATTAATTAAATAAGCCCCTCAATACTTCTGACAGGTAGGCGAGCACTACGTTGCTCATTTTACAGGTAGAGAAACTCAGGGTATATTTGAACTGTGGGATTTGCAGATTCTTCCCAGCTTTCAGGGTCCAGGTGCACGGCCTGGCCACATCCCAAATCTGTGCTGGGGCAAAAGCCAGGCTCTTTCTCCCTGAGGATCTTGGTTTCCTTAGGAAGGAGGCCTGAGTGCTCAGCCTGGGAGGGAGGACAGCACAGCTAGGTGTTGAGTCGGGACTGTGGGTTACTGCAAAGCATGTTATCCCACAGTCTAGACATAACCAAGGTGAGTTAATGCATCTGAGGGAGGCTCGTGGTGATTCTGCATTAAAGGTGGGAGCAGATAAAAAAGAAAAACCACTCTTGGCTTCCTTCTCATGCAGTTCCTCCCATTATTTAACTGTCAAGATGACTGCACCACTTTTGAACATTTAACGAGTCCAATGCAAACAATATTCTATCCCCAAATTTCATCAACTTCAAAATGTTTTATTTTCAGGGATCTAGAAAGGCAAATGTACAGCTTAAATAAAACCGCAGTAGTGACTACTTATAATAATAGTCTCACTTCATTTTGGAGCACAGCGTGGAAAATATGGCTATAAACTAATAGAAAAGTGTGGCAGATTCTGCCTCCCTCTTTCCAGCTGTTTTAAGTGAAGGCCACAGGTAGCAGAGTCTTTTTAAGTCCAGCTACTGATGTGTGAATGGACCAACCTGAAAGTTGGCTTTTGAAACTGGAACTGCGTGGTGTCTTCATGCTGCCAGATGCACTTCTTGCATTACAATCTCAGGTATATTTTAGCATTTAAATTCTGTATTTGTGTGTGTGTGTGTGTTCCAGGATTAAATGTCAGTTTGTCAGAGTATGGACAATTACCACAGAAAGTCATGTAGCGCTGTACCAGCTAAGGCACTCCGGTCAAACTGCAAGGGAGTTGCAATTTAAAAGTGTGATTTCTGTGTTAAGGCCAGCAGCTGCTTTTCAAGAGTAATTAAGGAGTGTTAAATGTAATGCTTTAGAGGGGATATAGGAAAGGCAATAAGCCTGGGCACTGAGTTTTTAGGGAAAGGTACTGTGTTCTCTCCCCTTTTCAAGAGAATCAATGAAGAAAGCAATTACAAAAAAAATAGTAAGAACTTGTAGGAAATAATGTCCTCAGTGCAACCACCATTAGAGGTGAAGACTGTTATAGAGTAAAATTATTCAGTCTTTGACAGCACACCTGCAGTTACATACTCTTTTTTGTTATTTCCCCCATTTTTAAGGTATCACATTTTAGCACTGGAATATTGCAGCGATGGACTTTGAGGGGTCAGGTAAGGGACAGATCCAGTGAAACCAGTGAAATCAAAGAGTGCCATTTCACCACCTCTTTAAAAGCACTGGATCAGTCCCATTGCCCACAATTTAAGAAGGGGTCCCTATCCAGAAAAGCACTTTAGCACGTGATAACTGTTAAGCATGTGCTTAAGTGCTTTTCTGAATCAGGGCCCATATAAGGAAGCACTTCTAGCAAATATTTCCAGTTAGCTCTAAAGTGTATAACTTTTCCAAATTAACTTCATGCTAAAATATATAAGCTGAACTCCTCCCAATATTGAAATGCTTCGCTGAATTCTTCCCTTCAAACAACTGTTTGGAGGTTTGCTCCTCTATTGATATAAGGAGTTGATTCAAATTGCAGAAGAAAAAAATGTGTTTATGCAAATATTAAGTGCCTGAAATCTACACCACAGCTGTTTAGTTTTTGGATGAAAGTCTTGGCTTGTTGTATAAGATGCATCAGCATCCATGGGATGTAGAAAGCATCTTTCATTACATGGTTATTTCAGTGGAAATACTCTTTTCCAGAGCTAATTCAGATTTCTCTGCCTTTACAAAAGTAGGAAAAGCTTTTTGGCACAGGTATTCCTTATCAGTACGAATCTAGAAAGAGATATTAGTGACAATGATGAGCAAAGTTTTGGGGGATAACTATTGCCTGTGAAATTTTGCAACAGGAGCTTCTGTCGTGGTTGGAGAAAAACTGCAGCTGCAGTGAGTGACTTCAGTGTGTCCATAGGAGATGGTCATCTAGCACAAGTAGAACAGGACAATTTTGTTGTTCCGTATGTAAACAATATAGATAAGGAAAAAAAGCCTCATATTTGCTTTTTTTTTTTTTTCTCTCTTTCGTTGCATTATCTTCAGACCATGCATCATCTCTAATGAGCTTGATAAAGCATAGCAAGGAAAATGTGCCATAATTCATCATGATTTCCATTTCAAAAGTGACAGCCAACTAAAGAAAATAGTCCATTTTGCAGCATCAGAAAACCAACAAATAATAAAGATTATATTGGAAACAATATCCTCAAATGAAGACTTGCGGCCCCTTCAGCTCTGATCACCCCTTACAGAAAAGAGATTGATTTTGTTAACAGTACCTATGGATTTGCTTTTGTTCATCTAGTAAATAGAATATTTGTTCTTTGATTTTGTCCCCCTTCCTCTCTCCAAAAAACAACACCCCAAAATTTTATAGAGCCATAAAAGCTGGTAGATGGAGAAAGACAGGAAGAGTATTTTAAGTTGTTGGAAAATATAACATTAGATTTAATTCTTTCCCATTAAAAAGCTATGGCCCATGCTGCAATGGAAGGTATAAATAAGCTGCTTTCACTAACAATAAAGGAACAATCTGTGTGTCTGGAGAAATTGTATTTCTCTGAATGAATATCCAAACTGCTGGTTTGGAGATTTTTTGGTAGCCTAAATCCTCTTTTATAAATCAGACTATGTCTTTTTCTTGCAGATCTGGGTATCTCACATGCCCGAGACTTCGTCATTTATATGGCTTACCTTTAATCTTTAGTGCTTGAAGTAATTTATCTTTATCGAGAGATAAGAGGGCGGGGGTAGGATCAGGGCTGGCCTGTGTAAAATCAAATGTTAGTTCCTGAAATGAGGGGAACTGGAGGCAGAGGTTGTCAGAGCCGGACTGAGCGTCTGAGTCCAGTGCTCAACTCCGTTGCTTCCAGAAGCTGGGCTGGAGTCCTATGGACATGGCACATTTGTCCAATAATGGAGGTGAATGTTCACCACCAAAATAAGGTGTACGTGGCTGAGGAGAGGCAGATGAGCAGCCTGGCAGGGATGATCTCCTGGCCTGGGTTTTGCGTCCTGAACTAGAGGCTAAACTTGCAACTAGAAGCTCAGCAGGACCCGGGAGATGCTGCCTTGCAAAAAGGCGAGATGCTGCTTTCATGGGGCATCTGCAAGGACGCTACGAAATCACCCTATCTCAAACAGGCCCACAGGTCGTATTTGTGTTTCTGTGCCTGAAAAAGGTAACAGTAACTCTGGTCTCTGACGATATCCCTGCTGCAGACACACCAGGCGTTCATTTTCTGTGAATACTTTAGAATACCCAATTAAGATTAACTGTTTGGAAAACACTGTTTTTTTACTAGCTGATTGATGAACTAGGATATGATGACAAAAAGAGAAGGAATAGCAATAAGTAGGGTCAACATGAATTTATTTAAACATTCTAAGGAAAAGTTTTCCAAAAATTATACTCAAGATCATTCTTATGCAGTAGTTAATTAACATGTGGAACTCGCTGCCTCAAAATGCAGTATCTTTGAAGCATGAGTTTAGCGGGATTAAAAGGATTTATTAAACACTTATATGGATAATGAGACCATCCGCAGTTACATTACACAGGATGAAACCATACATTAGGGATATAAACAATTATGCTTCAGGACAGAAGCCAACTACTGACTAATAGAGCTAAGGAGGAAATTCATTCCGTAATTAGCCAGGACTTTATGCACCTTTTCTAAAAGTTCTGGTACTGGCACTCTGAATGGGCTACTGCCTTACAGGAAACATCGGGATACAGGAAATGCAGCGAAAATAATGGAGCTATGGTTTCGTTTATGTCTACAGATACTTTTCTTTTTTTTTTTTCCTTCCTTAAGAGGAATAACCCCAGTTTAAAGAGAAAAAAAGAAGAAAGAAGGAAAGGAAAAGAAAAGAGAACGAGGAATCTTTTTTAAAAATGAGGAGAAAAAAACAGAGGCACTCCTTTAGTTGGTGTGGTACCGCCTGTTTGTTTCATGGCATTATAATAACTTCTGTACTATGTTTCTGAAGTTTTATAAAATTCTGAAGTCCTGAAGTTCTATAATAGTTTCTGAAGTTTTATTTATGCTTCTACCATTAACACACTGCTGTTTCAATGATGCTACGAGCACAAACTTGGACTGAGCTGCCTGAAAGGTTGCCTGGTATATATTAAACAAACTTTTTTGGCAAAGGGAGTCCGTGCACATTGGGCTCTCCTATTTTTCCTGGTGACTTTTCTGGGCGGCCGTGGCCTCTAGAGAAGCGCTTGCTCCCAGATTCAGATGCACTCATGCTGACAGACGACCTCAGCATGTGCAGTATATCTAGTGCATGCAACATGCAGCTTTGCTGACCATATCTGGGGGCTTCTAGATAGTGTAAAGTGGCAAAATCTATGGAAATCCTAACTAAATATCTAGAGCTCTCCATTTCTTTCTAGATGAAAGTTTTGGATGGAAAAAAAAGAAATGTTTGGGGGAACCGAGTTGCACAGCAAGTGGTCACTACTTCTCAGGCGCTTCCTTCTTCACCTTTTGTTCCTCAAGGGAGATTCATGGGCTCTGACTCTTCGCTGCTTGTATTACAGCGGGGATCATTATCCCTCCCTTTGCATACCAGGACATACAAGCAGAGGACTGTGCAAATGCTACAAGCTAAAAACATCAAAGTACCTTAATCTCGGGCCAGAATCAAAACTGTAGAAGCCAATGGAAAGACTCCAGAGAGCTCTGCATATCTAGTAATCAGAAAACACACCTATAACTTGAATAAATAGCAACAAAAAAGCAGTAATAACCAGAAAAACAATGAGAGTAGCAGGTGTTCAGCATCTTTGAAAGGCAGCAAAGCAAACTTTTATGTCGCATGCCCCGTTCTCTGCTATGCAACTGAAGTCTGTCGACATCCAGATACGTTTCACACTGAATGCTTGGCATCACAACAGGTGTTTACTGCCAGATACACCAAAAAAAGAATATTCCACATTTGTTAGCTGTTGCACAAAGTCTTTCCACCAGATGAATTGGCTGTACTTGGCAGCAGTCAGTTGGTAAATAAAAAATGATCTAGAATCCCTAACTATTGACGCCTTAAAAAGCCAGCTAAATAACATTGTTTTTCACCAGTGACATTCCTCACCCAGGAGGAAAGTCCCAGAGAAAACAGAAAAGGGAGAAAGCTGTAACAGTCAATAAATCTGGGCAATGTTGAATGAAATGGTTAAATAAGTAGGGAACTCATTATTAAAAATGTCCTGTTAACAACTTATTTACATTTAAAGAAGAGCACTGAGAAATGAGGGAAAGCTTCAGTATACAAACATAGATTTGGTAAATGTGCACTGTTAATACTCTAAGGTGGATTTTTCGTTTTCCTACTCTTTTTGGTCTGTAACCCTCTGATTTTCCACTTTTCCCCAGTAGAGAACATCAGGTTGTTTTTACCTACTAGTTTGGCTTTGGCTAAGAACAGAATTTCGAGCTGTAATGTACTGGGAATTTTTAAACAAAAATCCTTCTTTGCTGGAAATTTGCTGACTACTTGGAAAATGGAAACTGTCTGAGGAAAGATCAGTTTGGCTGATTTTCCCACTTTGATAAGAATCTGGGGGAAAAAAAAAAGAAAAAAGAAATTGCCAGCACATTCCTTTCTGCCATTTTCAAAAGAAAAGCAGTCCAGTGCTCATACTGACACAAACAGTTCAAAATGATCAAAACAGCTGTTTCAATGGACTGTTTCCTGTTTGTCTCTTATTACAAACCCACAATTTGCTCTTTTTTATTATAATTGCAGGCCCATTTTCCTCCTAACAGACCTGCTCTTACCTGTGTTTGGTGGTCAAAACGAAGGCTCTGCTCTATGCAACTCGAGTTGTGTTTGTAGTGTATTTTTGTCCTCGGAGTCTTCTATTGTGTTGTTTTTAACCAACTCCTTCAATTTGCCAGGCTGAGCTAATGATTCTAATTTGATAGCACTTATTTATAAAGCTGTTATGTGCCATTAAAAGTAATATTATACAGAACCAATTTATGCTGATAATTTTCCAGCCACATAAATCGGAGGACGGGAAGAGCAACGTGGCACCCGACATAGATGTTCTTAACATTTTAAGGCCTAGTATTAAAATAAAGCCCATGGGAAGACTGCAGTTTCTCCCCATGCTTCAGCAGATAGAATTGCAAGAGTGGAGCCTTGCTGGTGTTTATTTCAAGCATGAAGTAACCTTGGGGAAGCCTTTTTCTTCCTTCTGCCGGTTTTTCGCCTGCTCACAAAGCAGGTTTCAGGTTTGGGGCTGCTGGTTGAGGGGAATGCTTAGCTCGCCTATTTAAAACACAACTGGATTTTGCTATTCAAATGTAGGAAACCTAATTACACATTGGTAAATTCTCTTCAGTCTACCAAACACAGAAAAAAAACAGTGACAGAAACTGAAAGGCCAAAAAAGAGAAAAGAGTCCCTAAGACCTAATGAATCCAAACTAAACACCTCTCCACAGAAATGTCAAACATTTCTCTTAGCACAAAACAAGGCTTAAAGAATTCCCTGCTTTTGTCTCTGGGCTAATTCCTTAAGCAGAGAGGGGGATTTTCTTCTGGGAGTGTTATTTCACAAAGAACTAAACAGCAAATAAACAAAAGACTCTCAAAGAGTGAGAGAGTATAAATAAAATTCATGACTCCTTAAAGAGTTTACACTGAAAGAATGTAGGGGATTATTTACAATTAAAGCATAGTCTGTGGAATACAGTTATTATTACAAAAATGAATAAGAGAGAATTTCATTTAGCTCACAATAAGAGTGCACCTGGGTCTTCTCCATGTGTTAAAAATGGAGAAAACTCACTTGCCCTCAGAATTATTTATTTTGTCACTTTTAGCAACTTTTTTTTTTTTTTTTTTTTTTTAATACACCCGGCTGGATAATCCAATTGAAAAAAAGAACAAAAACAAAACCCTTGTTTATGAAGTTGCAAATTAATGCATGTTGTAGCCTCAGAAAGTGCTGAAAAGAAAAGGCAAGAAAAGAGAGCTTGCACAACAGGGAAGTTGAGAAAAACAAGCAAAAGTTTCTTGTGTTTTTATGTGAAAAGTATATTTCAAATTCCTGCCCCCTCAGCTAATGCTGGGGAAATGAAGAAAAACTTTCTAACAAAAGAAAGTGTTTTTATACTTCATGTCCAGCAAAAAAAAAAAAAAAAAACAAGTTTGGATGAAAGTGGAAAGTAATGAGAAAGGAGGAAAAAGTTTGGGGGAATCTACCTTGGTACTTGCCAAACGATGGCGCAGGTTACGAGTGGAGAAGGTTAGCTGAGGGATAAGATGAACGTGGAACAAATACAAGATTTCATTTCCAATAAATTAGGCAGACACAAATGAATGGTTATTAAGATAAAGAAGCATAGGTTGAAGAAGTCACTTCATTATAAATTATAGAGCAATTAGGCCTCTTTTCAGTGCTTTTTTTTTGTACGAGGCATTCTGTATGCTACAGCAAATGCGTCATAAAGCAATGCTGATAATGATGTTGAAAGCCAAGGTAGAGCAGCCCAAACCCATATATATGTGCATGTATTAGTGTGGTTGTGAATGACATATGGGTGTATATATCCATATGGGTATATATGCCTCTATACACGTGCATCTGTGTGGGTGTACATGCATGTCTGTCTGCGGCATAAATACCATTAGACTCATACATGTGCAGCCCTATTAATTCTTACGAGATGTGATGTGTTAATACAACTTTACAAAGAAATGGTGTGTTGTGGAATATACGTTATCTATCCATCTGTCTATACTATGTCTCTCTGTCTTATTATAAAGAAAGTTATTATAAAAGTGACAGAGACAGAATTTAAAGTTTTGATTAAGTCTTATCCTGCCATGCCTGTCTCGGCAAAATTTCTGAAACATTGTGCTACACAAGAGTAAATGAACGGTATTTATTTTTAGCATCTGCTGCCCCTGACTCAAACTTTGCTACTAAGAAAATTCAGCTCTATGGAAAAGAATTTGAATTCCAGCTGGGCAGTTTTCAAAATAAGATGAAAAGTTAAGCAGGCAATTGGTGTGTATTTAGGGCTCAAAACACCTTGCCTCCTAAGAAGTCTTGAAGGAGTTAATCCCTTCTCAAGATAATCCACTAAAGAGCATCCTTCATTATGATGTTAAAAGCAAGGATCAGTGCTGGGGGAGTCTAACAATAGGACAGGGGTGCTTTTCAATCCCCATCACATTCTTCCCAGGTTAGAAACAGAAACTGCTGTTATTCCAGCCAAAAAACAGGACCCGGTTCTCTCTTGGTGTTAAATATTCAGATTTAAAAAGAGAGGAGAAGGGGGAAAAAAAAAAAAAAGTGATTGCTAATCCACTGCGTTAACTAAACTTCTCTCTTATTGGGTATTTTTTCTGCCAGTCTTTCTAACTTTTAAGACAAGTGGTGCATGTGGAAGGACTGTATCAAAATAATTTGCAACTCTCGTAGGCATCAAAAGAACTTTTGATAAGAGGCTTGTAAATAATTTCCTGGTAGTAACATGCGAATAGAAAAAACCTGGAGCAAGTCAGTCTACCACTATTGAATGAAAGGGCACTACACCAATTTATCCTGGTCAGGAATCTGACTTCTAGTAAAACACAGGGAAAAAAGCAGCACACACCAAGTTACTTTTCATTACTGATGTGGCTAATATTCTTGATATTTGGTTTTCATTTTGTTCAGTGCTTAATACCCTGTTTTTAATTAATGGGAAGATAGCAAAGTGTAAAAATACTGAGGATTTTTGGAGAACTTCTTATAATCATAAGTGAGAATTTCTTGTACACAAACACACATGTGCATTCACCACTTTGTTATAAAATTGCCCAAATTCAAGAAGTTTTGCTAATCCATCCAATAAAAAAACCCCATAAACTGAGAGATTATCTTATTTTTAAGAGAATAAAGAAGGCAGATTTAACTTATAATGTGCGCAGTCAGAAAATGAAGGAATAAAGGCTATTATTTTGATAGCTGGCCATAGAGAAAATTTAGGATATGATCCAATTCCCATGGATCTCCAATACCACAATGGATGTTTGGATCATATCCTCAGAGTGCAATAATAAGTTGCAGCCTGCATAATTGATGGATTTTAAGGAATCTCTTGTAAAACATGTTTCATTTTGCCTTGGAAATGTTACCTTCAGGAATTCTAGCCACTATATCAGGGCCAAGAGAGAAGACAATGATATTTCAGTCACAATAATTAAATACTGTAAGCACCGTTATTTTCCTATTTGTTATAATTCCAAGTAAGAAGCGCTCTGATTGAGACCTGGCAAGAAATGGTTGAAAAATTTCTCTTCCAAAGGGAGAAGCTAAAAGAGCACATGACTCATCAGCAGATAGTGATTTTGATTCTTTTGTCCAATATAATCATCAGATGGATAGTAGTCCAATTCACTGTTAAAGTCTGCAGCAAGGGTAGCTTAAATCTTCCTGACACAGAGCTACAACTTCTCTATGCCACAAGACATGGATTGCTTTTCTTTCTGAGTTTGATTGTGTGCTTTCCGACCGAGGATGAACTGGATCCTCTCCTGGTGTCCATACTCATGACTGCAGTTCAACAGGACCTCCATTGCTCTGTGCTGCTAGAGCCCTTCTCTCTCTTCTCCTTTCCATCCTCTCCACACGGGATAATGAGATGACCTTTTGCTTATTCACTTTGGTAGACACAATATTTAAAGTAGAAACATTGGAATACGTTGGACCTTCAATGACTGCATCTTCTATCTGATAGTTTCTAGCCTAGTCTAGACCAGATTGCCTTGGTCTGATCTTAGATCCAGCTAAACTGGAAGTGTGTAAAGCTCTGTCTTCTGGCTTTGCAGATGTGTTGCACAAGATTTATCCATTCAAAGTACAGGCAAATAACACCCTTGTGGTACTACAAAATGCTATATACACATGTTCTGTATTGACAAGTGGCTCTGGAACCTGCTGCGATTTCATCCCTTCTTGCTATCCATTTTTCTTCCACTGTGGAGGGATTTTGCATCTGTCCTATTACACACATTCAATCTCAGGAACAAGGGACACGCTCGAATATCTCCTCTTCCTCCCTCTCTGCCCTTCCTTTTGACATTTGCTACCTATATACTTCTTGACATAGGTGATCAAGGCCATCATTCTACTTCCTACAGCCATAACTTCATTACTAGTAAATGCTTCTTCAAAGCAGGTGATGAACACTGGATCGTTTAGGCATCATTTTTAATTGTAACAGTTCCAAGTAAGCTACAGTTGTTAAGGAAAAGGTTACATCTCTCAGAAATCCTAGGAGTATAACACAGATATGCTCCAGCCTTCTGACAAAAGCAGATGATTATAAATAACATGTTTAATATGTGTAAAAGTTGTGGTTTGCTTGAGACAGGTCAAAATTAGTTTCCCGATTAAAAAACAGGATAAAAATAATAAATAAACTGAGGGAAAGACCCAACCTGAGCCCTTAAAGGAGCTCGCTTTTGGAGCAAAGTCCATTCCTGGATAAAGTGAATGGCTGCTCCAATTCCTGTCCTTCAACAGCATTCACTTTCTGGAATTAATTTATCAAGCCACATTTAAGGATTAAAAGATGGCTCCTGACATTATAGAACAAACCAGAAAAAAAAAACCTCAAACAAAAAAAAGTCACAATTCAGCAAAATTTGCAAAAGAAAAGAGGCTGTATGGGATAAAGGAAACCAGCCCAAAGTCCTCTTAGGTTGATGATCTCTTCAGGTCACGGTTCAAGTTATCTTGATTTTCAATTGTACCCACCCAAGTCTATACTGCTTCTCCATAGGGTTTTTTTTTTTTTTTTTTTTTTGAGATGTCATCATACGAGATCAACTAGTGGTGGTTCTAATACGTGTTCTTGTAGCTCCGTGTCTGGGTTTTATTTTTAAACAAACTTCTGAGGTTTTTTTTTTTTTTTTTTTTTTGTGTGTGTTAAAGAATTTAAGTTGCTGCCTAACTGCTCCTCTTCTTAACGAGGATGAGATTGACTGCCTTTTATTAATGAATCCCATCTTTTGTGTTTAGGTTTTAGTTTCTCTTTAACATCTTGAAAAGTCATTAATTTATTGCTAATTTAAAAGAAAAAGAGAGTGATCCTGTTGGTTCGAATGAATACTTTTCCTTTGGTTGAACCAATAATTCAAGCTCCTGATTATACCAATTAAAGACCAATTTGAGGAAAGGCCTCCAGCACTGAGCTGCAGCTGCCATTTAGCCACAAATTATGGGCCTTATATGTGGGTGGACATGAAACTCTTTCAGTGAGAAATAGATTGAGAAATAGGGAAACTATTGTAGGGATTTCAGCAGAAGGGGGACATTAATTGGATACATTGCTTGAAGTCAATCAGAGATCCAGCTACTCTGTGGGCCTTTTGACTTCAAGACCCTTCTCTTTTTGTTCATGTACCTTCAACTAGATTAATCACAGTGACTAAACAAGCAGAGATATTTCTGAGGGCTTTTTTTTTTATTTCTTTCTGTGGCCGTGGAGAACGGGTAGCCTATTCTACAGTGAAATGAATACTAAAGATGCTGAAAACAAGTGTGATAATTTCTACCTTGATATTGATTCTTAGATACTTTGAGTTAAGGACATACAAAAGCGCTCCCAGGATAAGGGCTTTTAATTGTTAATTTGATATTAGCAGCTCCGTTTTATATAAAAATTTAATGGAATGATGAGTTTTCAGCAATAATTTTCTGCTATAAGGGAAAGAAGATGATGCTATTGCAAAAGTGTTTCTTTTTGGACTTGAATTTATCAGAAAAGTAGAAAAAATATGACCAACAAATATAGTCAGAACATGAGTAAGTCATTGACAGAATTGATATTGTCAATGCTCATAATCTAAATCTTTGAAAAACATTTTGTATTGGCAGTTATTAGAATACTATATGTTATCTGAGTTTTGTTCTAGATTTCATTTTTAAACTCCATAGGAAAAAACACTGCTATAAGAAAAAATGCTGCATTCTTTTAAAATACTGGAAACAAAATACAAATAAATAAATGATATGGAGTTTTCAAAAGAGAAAGAAATGTGATAACAACTACCTATATGTTTGGTATAGTGGTTTATAAAAAATCCCACTGTTTATGATTGGTAAGCAACTTTTGCAAGCAAAAAGTAGCAACCAATGTTCATGATTTGTAAGCATCAATTTGCAAACAACTCTTTTAAATATTAATTGCTGAAAAAACAGTAATCTTACTTATAGTTCATCCTGGGCATATAGATTACATGTGTGTACTCTACAATTCTGGATCCGCTATTTATCTTCTCCAAGAATTCAAAATATATTTCTCAGCTGTTTCTTGAGAACTGAAATGAACTCTTCTCAATACTTTGGTAGTTAAACTCATATTTGCAACCTAAATGAATCAAGGTGGCTGATACAGTGTCTGCAAACAAATGCCTACAAAAAGACTACTTGCTTTTATGTATCTGATATAGTACCTTTTTCATAGGTTTTCATGTTTTTTTTTTTTTTTTTTTTTTCCATGGGTTTTCTGGCTTGAAATTGTTCATTAAACAATAGGAAGGATTTCTGTTCTAAAATTCTGTATTTCATTCCAATGTTCCAATTTTATCCTGGTGAGGAAGTGGGACTAATGAAAGCTACCTTTGATCCACCCAATCCGGAAGCCATGGAAATGCTGCCGCAGAATTCTGTCCTCATGTGCTTAGGGTTTGTTTTGCATTAATGCACAGCCCGAGCTTATGAATCTTTACAGTCCTTTATAGGACAGATGTTACTCTAGTGATTTTACAGTTATTCTGATGATTGTTTAATATGAAAGCGGTGGTGCTTTTTCATCTCCATGATAACCAGGTTGTATTTTTTCTCCATATAATTTCTAATCCTAGGCCCTGAAACAAAATTCTTAAAGAAATTTTCCACTTGCTTCATAGACTTTGAATGAGGAGCCTTAACATTCACTGATGAAACAGGAGATGGTAAAAGAAACTGCCTGTTTTGAGTTGTACTGTCAGTCTGTTTTGCCTCTTTGATGCCCCACACTGCCCATATTAGACAGAATTGGTAAAATTGATATCAATCTGGAGTTCTGCAGGTGAAGCCCCAAAGGTCACCCAAAATATTTGGCCATGCTCTCCCAACTTGGATCTGAAATCAGGGCTTATTCTGCAGGTAAATGGAAAGATGGTTTTGCATTGTGTTTGCTGCATATCTGAGACATCTGCATTTATGAGTTGCAAAGCAACTTAACACATCTTCTTATTCTACGTATGCAGTTTCCTGCCATAATATCTAAACAGGTAACCCCTTGAGGGGCTGCTTCAGAAAAAAACATATTTTTCCCCAAGAAAATGCACATGGTTAAGGAACAACTTTTCAAGCATCTTATTTTATACTAATTAATCTCTAAGTTTTAGCATTTATCTCGCCAGTACACATCACACATATCACTGTGAGTTTCACTTCTGAAGTCTGATAAAACTAATAAACCAAAACTGCCAGAGGTGGCACATTAAACTGGTAAAATGGTTTTCATCTTAATTGGATATGAGCACTGTTATCTCTAATAACCCCAGGATACTTCTAATTGGAGTTTTCTTTTTTCTTTCTCCTTTTCCCTCTCTTTTCTTTTTTTCCTTTTCTTCCTTTTTTTCAACACTAATGTCATTGACCAGTGCTAATACCAAATGCCCCCTCTTCCCAAAGCCCCTACTCGACTGCAGTGTTTTCTGAAGCATGAGTTAGTCTCATGTCTGCACGGCGAGCAAGGCCTATTTGTATTCCATTAACAAAAGGTGATTTTACGTGTGCTATCAGTGAAGATTTTAATAAGATAGAGTTATTGATGTTATCTAATAATGTTTGGAAAGTTGGTTGTGTTCACTGCCCTGAGATTCACCTCAGGCCAGCGACTTCTCCATTTTCAGATGCTATTGCAAGACAATGGCTGTCATTGTTTGTGCTCAGATTGCAATTTTAGCATAAATCTTGCCTCTGCTTTTTAATGCAGCAAAACCACTCTTATCGCTTCCTGCTAATTTTTAGACCCTTGTGAGAAGTATGCATATTAATGGGTAATAATAAAGTATGAAGTATAATTAAAAGGCAGCAGAGCCTTCTGCAACTGATATTCTTTTGTTTTATTTCATTGCGATTACTAAGAAATCCTACGTGGATGAGGAACTAATCACTCAAATGAAGTTACTTTCTGTAGCATAGAAGCTTTACAGTCAAGGTCTATGTGTGCATTGGAGACTGTGTAACTGCTGCTTGTAGGAACCAATTTTATAAACTTGTATTTTTCACTATTTTTCTGGATTTTCTTTCCCCGTTTGCACATATAACCCTGAATTAGCTTTTCCACTACATAAATTTTATGTTAACTCTTTGTCATGCAAAATCACCCTCAGTTTCTCTTTATGCTGCTCCTATCTGGCAAAACAGGTATGATACTTTTTCCAAAAGAAATAAGATGATAAAAAATTCAAAAGAACTGAAAGGACAGGAGCTTGAAGAAAAGGAATTCTATCAATAGCATAAACTATCTCATTTTTTCAACAGGGATTAAAACTCAAAGCCTGCATGTGTTTTAAATGTGAGAAATTTTACTCCCGAGACATATTCAGGAAGATATAATTCATTTTCCTTCAGAACACACATGCACATATACACACCCACAACGGCACATACTTACGAACCTTAACTACGGACACAGTAACGTTTCCTCCGTTGCAGGTATTTCAGAATAAATGTTATCAAGTTCACAAGGATTTTTGTAAAACTAGAACTAGAAAACTACCTTTTTTCTAGATAATTACATTGCTTATTCGGAGCTTTTTAAAATATTATAGAAACGTAATAAGAATAGTTTTGAGTTGAAAAAGCCTATAAAAATATTTGCAATAAACAAAATTAACACAAAAATCTGTTCATTAATTTATATTTCAGCCAATTAAACCAGCAGTACCTGGAGTGTGGATTAGGAAGGATCAAAGGCCTTTCACAAAAAGAGCCTTTATAGTATCAAAGATCCTGTGACATCATGTTTGCCTTTTATGCTGAATTAGATAATTGCAAATAATTGTAACTCTGAAAGACATATGGTTTGCGGGAGATTTTTTTTGCCTTCTGCAGGTCAGTGTGCAACCCTTTGACCCATCACTGTAGGACCAAAATCTTTGCTCGGAAGACAAAGAATATTACTTTCTTAACAACATACATGATTACTTACACAGAAAGCAGGACAAAGAACTCCTGATATAGCAGCCCTTAGAAGATATACTCCATTTTTTTAGGCATAAAGTAAGCAGTGTATTTTATTTCTTAGCTCTCTTCAGGATTTCCCACATTCTCTTATCAAAGGCTAACGGAGGTAAAAATGATAAAAATACTAGGATGATACTGAGTTCTTCATTCTTGTGACTGCATCTTTCTTCTTCCTCATCTTTGAATCTTTGTATTGTATTTTAGCTCTTGGTAGGAGACTAATCCAGTGTTTCTTGTGCTCTCAATGATGGGTTACAGGACAGGGAGTGGTGAAGAGACAAAGTGCAATATGCTTAATTTTAGTAATAATATGTTGTAAAGTTGAGCAATACATTTCAGCAGCACATCTCTGCACCTATCAACCAAAACATTAGAAATGGCAAGAACTGATACTTAAACCATTTATTACCCTACTCTACAGGCCCAGGAGACCTTCTTGCATTGGTTATCTGTAGGGTTAGCTAATAGACAATTTAAGGCCGCTTTATGGGACTCTGGTGATAGATTTTTCACTTCTAGTCATAAGCAGCACTATAAGTAAAGGTGGCAGGATGAGAGAAACCAGACTCCATCTTCTGGAGGGTATAATGGAATAGCTATACCTGGCTCCCCCTTCTGAAATAAATACTTGATGAATACAAATTCTGGCTCTGTCGTTTATCAGGCTAATGAACTGCTCCTGGTTTTGCTGTCAAAAGGCCTAATTTTGTCACCTGTTCTGATTTAAGGGAGCAGCTGGCCTGACTAGCCTTGCCCAGCTCCCAGAGGTGGAGTGGAGGTCTGACTTGGGAGCTGTTTTATAACCCTGTAGGAGCAATGCAGGTTAAGGGGAGGGCTTGGGACTTGTCAATTTGTCTTAGTGGTGGAGGATTCATGGAAGTCAAATGTTTTACTTGCACGTTAGAAGAAATGGATTTGCAGAAAAGTGTATTGAATTTATCCTTCTCTGCAGAAAGGAGGAGAAGGGTCAAAAAATAACTACGTAACTGTGAAAAGGACCAGATTATGGTTACCTTTCAAAGTGTTGTTATGCTTCAGTGCTGTCCCAGGCTACAGCCTGCTAAGTGAGTAGGAGACCACACTGAGATATATTTCTTAGATGGCTCAGCTGTCTCAGACTTGGAGGTTCATTAAGGAGTGAAATCATCCCAGGAATACCAAAACACCAGAAGGCAATAAAGATGATATAGGTAATGCATTCTGATTTCTCCTTGCATTAACTCATTAAAAAAAAAAAGTAGTATTAGATGAAAGAAGGCTTTTGTAAGATTGTAAAATGTTAAGCAAAATACAGAAAGGCATATTGATACTGCAGGTTGTTTGCCTAAAAAGAAAGCCAAGAGGACAATGTATTGTTTAGCTCAGTGTGACTTTGGAATAACTAGGAAGAGACATTTAGATGGATCCCAGGTGGCAGTGGATTGATTAGTGAGGGTAGAGTGGATATCGGAGCAAACTGTACATTAAACATTATCTAGGTGAATGGTTAATATATTTCCATAAAGTTGATAACCACACAGTTTGCAGAAAGAGAACACGGGCCTCAGCATTAACAGTGTGCTGGGATAACTGCGAGTCTCCAGTGGTTATAGCTCTGGCTGGTGGGGATGTCTTAACTTAAGTAGGCTTCATTTTTTCATTTCATTTTTTCATCGTCTGAGAAAACCTCTAAGTTTTTTAGTTTAATGTGCTAGTTTTAAGCAGCTGAATAAACGGTTATAGATATATTTGAAAGTATTTAAGTAAAAGTCTGTATTAACAACACAAAGATATGAGGCATTTTTAATAGATACTACTTCTAGAAACACTTTAATAAATGCTGGGACTATATACTGAATACAGATGTGCAGAAATTCCAGCTAGATACTGGAAGTTGGCATTTTGGATATGAGTTGGGAGCTGATCCAACTTGGAATGGGGGAGTTGGACCCCATGACCTCCAGAGATCCTTTCCAACCAGAAATATTCTATGATTCTATGGGGTTTTTTTTTGTTGTTGTTGTTTTTGGGTGAATGAAATAGTTCACAAAAAGGGCTGAGGCTATGTCTACATACAGGCAAGCTCTAAAGCACACAGACAAACTTTTCATTCTAAACCTAGTTCTAAAGGGAAAGACTATCCTGTCTGAAATGGTCTTAACTAAGAATGGTATCAGCCTAAAACTTGTTGACATGATGGTCCTCTTGGGTAATCTGCTAAATAAGTAACACTTTTTCATAAAGGTGTCCATCTCAGTCTGTCTTTAAACCAATTCTGTTTAGTTTTTGTGATCCTGAAGATCCCACCTAAAATAACAAAAAGTTTTCAGTTTAAAAGGTCACATATTTCAGTCACCCTATTCTAATATAAATGTTTCTGGATTTTAAAGAAAGAGTTTTTTTGCGATTCTTTATTTGGGCTGTCCAACTAAGCCTTCACTAGCTGCTCATACTGACCTGAGAAGAGAGGAGTTCCACAAACACTAACTGAGGAGGTGAAGACACATTTCCTCTGTTTGCAATTACTTCTGTTTCACTGCAGTCCCAAAATTATCAAAAGATTGTTGATACTGTCTGGAGCATCAGCATGGCATGAGGGCAGGCCCTGTGCTCAGACAGCCTTGGATGGGAAACTATTCTTTCAAAGCTCAGATGAGATGCACATATCTGTTCCCTGGCATGCTCCTTCCCTGACCATCTGCTATGGAATCTCATGCCAATCTGGGGTGGCTTTAGAAGATGAGCAAGGGGAAACAGAAAGTCTTATCATATTAACAAGTTCTTCCAATTGCCCCACAGCCCTGCAGTGGAAGCAGATGTTCAATAGCGAGGCACCTTTAGTAGTAGGGCTTACACATACTTATATTTTCAGATACTCTCCTCTTTGTTTGTTTGTATCCAAAGCAGGCAACCGATTTATCACATCTCATCTCTGCATTCTAATACAGCTGAATCGAATAGGGTAGAATTAGCAGTGCTGGAAATATTATCTGGAATTTCTGCAAACAACTACATCACTTCCTTTATAACCTACCTCATTTTCAGCAGTTCTGTAGGCATTGGTTTCTTGATATTGAGAATAAAAAAAAAAAGGTTTATTTTGATCTCTCTCTTGTTTATCATTTCCTATGAACAAATTTCTGGAAAAAAAAACTCCTTAATTTTTACAAATATCATCCTCATCAAGGGAGCATGTGAAAGCAGAAGGTCACAGAAGGACTTGAAGAATAAACTCCCATAAATTTAAATGGCATTTGGGTCCCTATAGAAGACTCACTTCCTTAATACTTTTATAGACTTGCTACTTTATGTTTAGACAATGTAAGCAAGCTGGTTTCTCTTTTGTCTCCTGGTCTTATAGCCATATAAATGAAACACACTGATTTGCTTTCCTCTTTGTCCTTATAAACCTTTCCTTATAAAAGGCTTTTTTTTATATATATATTTACACACACATACATATATATGTGTTTACCATCAAGAATACTGTATTTCATACAACTACAGTCAAAAGTCTGCAGAAGAAATCCATTTGATTTTAGAGTATTTTTTAAAATATTTATGCCAAAATGTTAGATTTAACAGTATTGACACTGCTGCTTCTCCCCAACTGTAATGCTGAAAGCATCTGTATTTCCATAGCAGAAATCAGTATTGGTCTATTTAGCCTGCTAACCTCCTCCTATTAATGTTAGCTCTTCACTGGAACTTGTCAAGCTTTAAAATATTGTGATAATTTTCCAATGTTATACCATCGGGTGCAGTAGAATTTCTCCTGGGCTGCAATTAGCCAACAGCTTATGTTAATTTTAATTAATTAACTTAGGTTGAGAGTAATACTATGTAATAAAACATTTTGCTCAGTGTGAAACTTGTCCGTCACATTTGTTTGTGACCTAAGTTAGTAATTATGTGTGCTTAAGTCAGTGGTAAATGGAAATAAAATGATGCGTCAAAGCCAAAATGAGGTAATTTGTGTCAACTGATTTGGTTGATAGTGTTATAAAGGTAAAAGACACAGGAGTGCTGGTTAGAAACTGGTCATTACTTTGTAATCCAGGGAATCTCTCATGATGCACATTCAGTACTAATCAAGACACCATTTCTCGTGTGAAAAGACTACCTTGTAGCCCAATAAATCTAACTAAAACTCCAACTAATGTACAAGGCTCAATAAGAAGGCTGACATTTGAATGAAGATGAAGTTGCTGCAGTTTGGATCCTCCTCAACCTTTGAAATCTAAATGATCAGAAAAACCGGATATCAAAAGTGTGACTAATTGTTGAATGATTGAATTAATTACAAAAAAAATGGGATGGTTTTTAATACCATTGACTTACAGTACGATATAGGCCCTGAGAACATACTAGCTTCCTCAATATTTACAAAATATAGAGTTTGTGTGTTTTGGAACCAGTGGTCTTTGCTATACATTTGCCTCCACTGCTTTAGCAAGCTGCGAGTCAGAGAGGATGTGGACTCTGCAAGCCTGGACAGAGAAAACTGTGTATGTGGAGACAGCTCGTGCAAAGGGCTGAAGCTCAACCTGGTGCTTGTTCTTCAAAGTATTTTCTAACTCAGTGCTCTAGATTTAGAAGCAGCGAGAACAGACAGTTTTTCCTCTCCTGGAGGAGTGAATAGGTGTTAAACTTCTTGGGGTTCTGTTAGCAGCTGGGGACCTTCCCACCCAGACAGGTCCCATGAGTGTGAAGAAGATGATACAGATACTGTTGCTGGTTATCTACAGCATAATGTCAGTCTTGGTGACTTACTTAATTCCCTGTTTCTCCAAGGTACAAACTTATTTTGAAGGAGCAGGAAACACTTATATGATCAGAAATGTGCACAGAATTGCAGTCTAGGTGAAATGGCATTTTCTTTTGCACCAGTAGCACAGTAGTGCCAGCATCATGTCCTGAGCTGCAGTTAGGACATCCCATAAGCTTCCTTGAAAGCTACTTCATATTTAGCTTTATCACTGTCAGTCTTTAATAGCTGACCAGATCAGACCCTCTCTAATTTTTTTTGGCTTGATCTGTGATCCAGTGTGATCCAGCTTACCCTGATCTCTAGGTGGTACAAGGAAGCAAGAACAACAGGGTAAAATCATGCAAAGCAGAAATGAAGGTGAAGGAAGAAAATTCTTGATGTTGTGACTTACAGGACCAAGCACATGACTGTCAAGATAAAAACTTGAAGTTTTGTCATTCAGGTCTCTTAAAACTAGATTTGATTAGTGCCATGAAACACAAAGTATTGAGTGATGCTGCAACAGCAGGAAGATGGACCACATGACCCAACAGGGCTCTCTCATCTGTAATTCTGATATTCTGCATTCTGCATGTATTTCTCTCTTTCTGAAGCACAAAGCATTTTCTTATACAGTTTGCTGTAACATCCTACCCTGTTAATACTTTAGAAGATTGCTTTTTTTCCTTTCAAACATATGTTTTAATTCAAAGGCTAATGTTCTGTCTGCTTTACTTCAGGTGGGAGCTCATGTTTTTCAGTGTTGCCTTCGATATCAGGTTGTAAGAAATTTGTTGTCTGTGTTTGTTCAACTTAGACAAAAACCTTTCAATATTCAATCCTTGCAATCAATCAATCCTTTCAATATTCAATTCACTTGAATTCAGGAAACGTCATGGAAATTTTATATCCAATTCTAGTGTGAACATGGAAGCCAAATAATAGCAAAGACTATAATCATCCTCATCTTTGTGTATTAGAATCACCAGAAGATGGATTGGTTTTATTTCTTAGCAAATTGAAATTTTCATTTTGCATCAGTGTTAAGATGTTCCCTTAACCTGAAAGTATGTAGTCCTCTGAAGGTTTGTGTTATTGAATCCTTTTTGAGTATAAGTGACTTTTAAGATAAAAATGCTATTTGGAAATGAAATATTGAAACAGTTCATGCAGAAAATATAATTCCTGATTTTTGCATTTTTTCACATTAAATAAGTTGATCTTTTCTGAGAATGCATATATTGATATTAAATCTCTTTTCTTACCATAGAATGAGTTTTTTGAATTTTCTTCCTAAAGAAAGAATCTGTGACTGTACAGCACCTGCACTTATATTGCACTTATTTCAGCAAATTGCTCAACTCTTTTTCAGAACAAATAAACTCAAAATGAATTCTTTTCCTCAGATTGTCCAAATGCAAAAATAGCGATTTGGGACTATCTATCTTGCTAAGTAACCAAATTTCCTATGGGGAAAACATCAAAGGGAATATTCTTGATGGACTTTGCTTATTGTAAAGTGGGACACACGTATGAGTTTGTGCTGGCGAGTGGAAACCTGCAGCGTGGGATCGCTTGTGTAGGTTTAACAAGAAGAGCTATGTCTGATTATTATGCTAATATTGACTTCCAATTTTTAATGAACCTTTCATCTTGAAGGATCCCAAAGCACTTTAGAGACCACTGTGATCCCTTCCACCCCCAGTGAAATGCAGCCAGCTCTTCTGGACACCCTTTGTTACTTGCTCTTGCTCAATAGTAGAAAATAACCCCTGCCTGCCACTACATTGGGACTGTTTAGAAATGCAAAAAGTAATTACGAAGTTGGATTTGAGCCAAGGCACCAGTTCTAACACCCTTGTTCTTGTGAGTGAAAAGTGCTACAGTATCTTTAAGTGGCCATAAGTCAGCGCTTTGGTTCAGCGTCTTATCAGAAACACAGAGACATTGGTACAACACAGATCCTCGGGGGAGAATGGGAGCTACTGCCTTGCCACCAGTGTGATTTCTTGTAGCTGCTCCAAGTTTTACTTGGAGAGTCTCCCACTGGAAATTGAGCTGATGTTACCCTCTCCGTCTGATAAAATTAAATCTGATTATGACCCGATTTGCTAGTGGCCATCACTTTGCTGTTTGCAATGGATTAAACTTAAGTTAACTGATAGCACAGATGACACTTCTCTCTTTCAAGTGAGCCTTTCATTTCTGGAGATCAGTGATATTTTTTAGTGATATTAAGAGACTTTTGTTTTTTCTTTCTATTTTCCTTTTTTTCTTTTTTCTTTCTTTTTTTTTTTTTTTGCATGAGTGCTAAATGTTTACCTCAAATATGTATTTTTTTCCATCTACCACATATTTCCAGCTTTATATGGAACATGGCTACATTCCTCTCATTCCTAGTGGTATGTTTTATGAAAAAATGTCAAATAAAATGATGTTCTTAACTTTAAAAGGATTCAATTTCTAATAGACTAGCTCAGACAATAAAAAGAGGTGAGGTTTCTTAAGCAAGGTACATCCTGCCTAATTGATACTCATTTAAATTAGCTTGCGTTTACTGTAAATGTTCTTGCAGCATGAAATGTGTTTCTACTATATAAGCAGCGATGGTTTTAGTGACAAAAGGACAAGCTGCCTTTTCAGGACTTTCATTTGGAATTTGAGGTCCATTAAAGTGACTTCATAAATGCAAAAATAAATCCATTGATTTCTATGAAAGCCTATAGTTAATGAGCATGTGGAATTTGATTTGGAATTAAAGAGGCATTATCATGTTGCTTTAAAGGCCTTAAATCTAGGCTTTGTTAACAAAACGATGGGAAAGAGAAGTGTTTGGCTTTTTAACTGCTCTTCTGGAGTGCTGGGAATTGCAAAGCAGTAACAAGATGCTAGGTACCGTTAACATCTGAAAAAGCCACTTTTGGGGTGGGAGTCGAGGTGGTCGAGGCTGACGTCTGACCAAGGGTGATAGACTGTGCTATCTTTTTTAGGCATTGATTTGGTAGAGACCGTAAGCATCTGTTTAATTTTCACCAGACAGGGAGATCTAGTAGACTATTTACATTCTAACGTTTATCACCTGGTAGATCTTGGGCTTTATGAGTTCTAACGGGGAATGTGACCTGTGTGAGGACTTGGGGAAGGGGCTCCAAGATTTCACATCAGAAACCCACCGTCAGCTCAAAGAACTCTTAATGGTAAATGTATTAATTTAAGAGCAGGCTGCAAACAAAACTTTTTTCAGCAGAGAGTGCCCTGTAAAGCCAGGTTTCAGAGCGAAGTGCATGGGGGAATTGATGGAGTTGCTGCTTTCTGGCTTATTTTAAGTGCTCTTGGAATCTCCCGCGTCCTTCAGGAAACTAGGCCAGGCTGACCTCTAAGCCACACAATCTGAGCACAAGTTAGCAAAGAAGCCCCGAATTTCCCTCTCTTCGCGTAGCACCGCGGCCGTCACCCAAAGCTTTAATGCTTAATTGGGTGACGAGGTTTTAAGCAGAGGAGATCTTTAACCCGCTCCCCATCCCCCTGCCCGACAGCAGCCTCCCCCCACCCGGTTATCAAAGTGTCATTAGCAGAGACAGCTGCCTGTAAACAGCGGGAATGTCAACACAACCACCACGGTCAACAGGAATTTAACTTTAATCTGTTCATTACTTAAAGACACATCATCCTCTTTCTGTGCTGTTATCTACATCGCTTTCAGGCAAAGGCAGAAAATAAATAATCAGGGATGGGGGGGACCCAGTGATACCGCAGCCTCCTCCAAAATGGCTCTATTCATAATTTCCAGCTCACTCCCCGTCCCCGCAGCCTCCCTCCCATATATGTATGTATATTTGCTGGATTGCGGTGGAGGGGGGTCAGGAGTTCCTTGTTTAGCTGGAAACAGATACTACATATTTATAAATGTAAACTTGGAGCGCTGCCAAACTCCTGCGTTTAAGCGATTAACAAATGTTTCCCTTCAAGTGGACACCTCTTGTTCTAAATATATTTGACAAGAATGTAAAGAGTCAAGCGGAGGGTAGGAAGGGCAGCCCGCAAGTGTCCTCTGCAGCGTGCGCGGCCTGGCCCAGCCTGGCCTGCCCGGTGCCAGTGCCGCGCCGGCGGGCGCGCTGCCAGCGCCGCGCGGCCTCCCCGCTGCTTAACGGCAACGGATTTACTGCTCCTCTGCATATTGGTGTGATTTTATGTAAACAAGGTTAACGCTCCTTTTAAATTAAACGCACCACCTGGTGACTGAGCACGCGGCCTTGGCAGGCGCCTTTTGCGTGGCCTGAAGCAAAGGTGGGTGATGCGGGTGCCCCCGGGCCTGCCCGCTAACCTTGTCCAAGGTATATGATTCCTCTACCCTTTCAACATGCTAATTCCCTCCTGCCTTCCCTTGAAAGCAGGAGGTAATTTTCCCCTTATTTAATCAAAAAGAATCTGATGTTCCTTCCTCATTTTCTGTGTTTTCTTTGCTTCTGAGGGGAATTTTCTGATCCCTGCTTTCCTCTTCCCCGTTCAGAAAGGATGGGGAGACTCAAGACAGATCTCCACCTCTGCTTTCCAAGTGGTAATTTGGAAAATAAGTCTTGTTACGTTTGCCAAAGATGTCTAAATGCTTTATCTTCTACAGTATTGTCTTTGAAATAAGTTCAACTAAGGTGTTCCAGGAGTTGCTGATTTTGCCACTTTTTATATCTGTACAGTTGCCTTCACTAAGGCTGAAGTGACTCATTATGGTATTTTAAAAATGAAGAAAATCCTATAGTGGGAAAAAAATTAAACTCAATTTTATGACTTTAAATTGAGAGTCTACAGCTAACCACATGGTAACTATGTGGTTAAGAAAACCTCTTGAGGACCTCAATCAAACCTACAACGTTCACTTCAGGTGACCTCGAGCTCTGCTGGATCTTTGGCAGACTGTAGGTAAAGTCTACCGGTTCTGCGGATGAAATATATATTGGAGTCTGTAAATTCTTCAGGAGAAGAGAGAATGTCTGGGTCCAGAGTAACAGGCAGTCCTTATTATTTTCATGGGACTGCAAAGAGCATTCGGGGCTGAAAACCCCACTAGAGTTACCGAGCCTGTGAAGTCAGTGGGATCCCTTCAGTGGATCTCTCAGAGCAAGGAGCATTGGGGAGTTTGGAAGGGCCACAAGGGGCTGAGAGGTGACACCAAGGCTCTCTTGAATCTGACTGTGAGGTACATCAGTATGGATATTTGGAAAGCACCTATATTGTTTCAATTAATGCAGTTCATCTCTCATAGTCCGACTTAGTATTATTGAGCATATACCTCTCAACTGTCTGGTTTAAATGGAGATATGTGACCCTTTTATTCAGAGGGTTACATCAACATTGGTGCTTGCTTAGTTGTGGGTAGATCAGGATGTACTCATTCTTCTCATGAACCTCTGGAGGATGCCAACTCCTATTTGAGTTTCTGTTGAGTGTTGGACCTCGGGGATATCCTTTGACAGTAAAAATGCCAAACTGGCTGAATGAAAAGTATTTCTTTTTATTAGTTTTACATGTGCCACTTTCAGTCTTGTTCTTGTGCAATGAGAAATTGGAATTTGGAGTATTCTATTTTTTTTCCCTGGAAACTTTACAGAGAAATAATTTTAAACAAACATTTTAATATCTAGATAATAACAATTGGATACTGAAAATACAGATGATGGGAAGTAGTCTGAGAGACTTTATTTAGACTAATAGAGATAAGACATTGTTAAAATTATCCAAATGGATAGGTACAAAATATGTAAAATAATAATGCCATAAATACATGGTCTAAATACAGCCTTTCTTCCTAAGAATTTTTAGAAAGAATTCCCGTATTCTATAACCAGCTTGCTTATGTTTTATATTAAAAAATGCTGCCAATTTAGAGGTGAATACTGTAAATCTTAGTACGTGGCTGTTGTCCAGTTCGTTGGCAAAACGCCTTTTTTTCTAGTCAAAGGCTAGTCCTGCACTGAGGAAAATGATAGAGTGTTAAGTAAGCAGCAAAAAGCAGAGTTTTCGCAGAGCGCTGTCACATTTGTTGTACAGATAAGGCTGGTCTAATTAAACTATTATTACAAAGTCCCCAGATTCCCTGACTCTTCGTTTGCTCTTAGCTGGAGTTTGGATTTGGTACTCCAAGAAAAGGCAGCCCCTTTGAACTGTTTCCTTTTTTCCTTTCAAGGATTGTTCTCATCTGCTCTATAAAGAGCCCCTGTTATCTGTAAGCGAGTGCAGTAGCATCTCTTCTGGCTGGACTGCACAGTGATTGACACAGGAGCTCATCTCCATTTGCTCTCTCCTGCCTGATTTCTCCTGCACAAAGTAATTTCTATATAGTCTTATAAAATTGAATTCCCTTTAATTGCCTCCTTTAAATGAGTAAAATCCCCAGGTTTGTGATAAGCTTCTGCTGTCCTTTTCTTGCTTCTAGAAGCTGTTTACTAAAGGGCTCACTTTTGTTTCTCTGACGGATGAAACCAAAAGTACTTTTGTAAATCAGAAAGTTTGGGGACTGTTGAAGAAACAGGAAGCTTGTAAGACCATGCGGAATTTGTCCAGGTATCACAATTTCCCCAAATTATTTTCCTGAGAGTGACCTGTGCCACAGCCTGCAGGAAATAAAACCTTTACAGTGATTAGCTGTGAACTGGCCTACATGAAGGGTTTCTTCTATAGGTCTATCAATTTGTATTTGTTCTATTATGGGTGCACCTGATGTATACATAAATTTGGCTCCTTAGGATACAAAGCAGACATTAAACATTACACAAGTTATCTCTATTATCTATTATACACAAGTTATCTATCTATTACCTATGATAATAGGCAGGATGATCAGTACTGCAGAATACAGGATATGATGCTCTTTATAAGTGCCCCAGAGAAGTGCGCAAGTAGAGAAAGGAGTTATTTACATTAGTAAACATAACTAGCACAATAACAAACGGGATAAACTGACCATGAATAAATCTAAGTTAGAAATTAGAAGAAGATTTCTAATCAGTGGAAGACTGACACTCTTAAACAGCCTCCTAATAGGTGCAGTGAAGGCAAATAATGAGAATAGTTTTAACTTGGAGCTCGGTGCATTTTTAAATGGGATTATACAATGTAGCCGCATAGCAGAGAAGTCAGTTAGATGACCTTGTGTTTTTTTTTCAGTCTTATGCCATATTATTCCTCCTAATTACTGTCTGCCACTAACCTTTAGCAGATTTTTTTTTTTTTTTCAGTTATATCTGACCTTCCTAAACTTCAAAATATTCAGATTGAAATTTTCAGGAATGGAAATGGTCATTTCTTTTTCCTCTTGAAATTCATTAGAATGGAGTGGTCAAGGCACGTTTGAGAACATTACAGGAAAACATGTTGTTCTGCTCGTGGATCATAGACCAGTTCAGTGAAGAAGATTTAGTGCTTCCATCTCTAGAGCGTGGAAATGAAACTTGGCAGGGTGGCTCCCTTTGTGCTTGTGTTGTGCAGTTTGGTGCCCAGTGGAAAATTTGCCCCGATTTTCACCCAGTTGCTAAGCTTCTGAAGAAAAACTGTTCACACATGGTCAGTAGAAACTTGCTGGAGTTGGGTAGTTAAATTTTAAGACAGTACATGCACTCAATATCTGCCAGCTTCTTTTGTGTGTATAACAGATTGCATACGTACTATGACCAAGAAGAGTGTGAGCATTTTCCCTTCTAGGACAGGAGGGACTGAGCTGAAATAAAATCTTCTTTCTTTCTTTTCTTTCTATTTTTTTTCCTGATTGCTGCTCTGATGCCAGAACTGAGAGCAGAGATAATTTTTTTGCCTCTTAATTCTTCCCAGCTGGAGCTCATGCTGTGTGAAGGACAATGAGGAATGGACACCCATAATTTTGACATTTCCTAGTTTTATCTTGAAATGATCAGAACTGAGTGAGGAAGGGGCCTCTAGAGATTATCTAGTCCTCTTCTCTGCTAAGGCAGGATAAGCAATGATCTGGAAAAAGCTTATCTGTTCTTAACAGCCTCCAGTGCCTGGGGTCCCTAAGTGGTCTATTCTAGCACTCAACTATACTTAATTTCCTAAAATGTTTCTTGATATCTACGCTAAATCTTGTTAGCCACAATTTAAGCATTCTCCTTCTTCATCTGCAAGAGAATACATGAAGAACAATTTATTCCTTTCACTCTTAAATCTAGTTTTTCTATTTTTTTTAAGTGTGCAGCCATTTCTTCTTTTTTTTTTTTTTTTTTTTTTTTTCTTAAAAACGTATGACTTTTAGAAGTCATTTTCCTTTTTCTGTGTTGGGGACCTTTTCTCTCTTTTGCTGTTGTCCAGGGGACACTTCTATTTGGAGCCTATCCTTCCTGTATTTCAGCATGAAAAGGAATTGAGGTGATGTCTTACCAACAAAAGGATTATGTCACATGTTTGTCCATGTAGTAGAACATCATCTTTCCTTTTCTATATACTGAAGAGGTTGATTCAGGTTTAAACTATCACCAACTATAATTCATGTAACCTCTTTTGCAGAAATGTTACCCATCTTTCCAGCAGAATTAGCCCTTCTTGAACTCCCACTTAGTTTATTTAAGACCATTCCTCCAAAAGACCAGGATGTCTTTATAGTTAAACGTAGCCCTCAGTTTGTCTGCAAATCTTACTGGTGTGGTATCCCCTCCTAGCTGGATAAATCTATTCCATCTGAAAAGTTATTGGTGAAGTTTTGAGGACTTGGCAAACACTAGGAACACAATATAAAATTGCAGAATATTTGTTGATATTTGTAAACAAGCAAATAAGTCAGTGAAGTCCCTGATGCTGGAAATTCATGAACTCTCTCACACGTGCAGACACGTACACAGCACCTCTTGGCAAAAGGATGGCAAAAGTGACTTTGGAACACACAGAGAGTGTGTTGGAATCCAGACAGTGCATCTCTCATTCAGCTTTTCCTATCTTCTGTGCTTCTCTGCAGTGGAATCATGCCAGTTAGCAAGGCTTGGGAAAACAAGCAAACTTGAATAAAATGCAGTGGGTCTGTTGGGATTTCTTGTCATGTATTGTGTTTCAGTTTCACTCGATCTTCTTGCTTCTTCAGGCTGGTGTTACTCATGCGCATATGTATCTATATGTTTGTGTCCGTGCCAGCTAGATGCCAGCAGAAGCCAAATAAAAAATTGTTAATTTAATCATTCTTTCACTTTCTGTGTTCTTCTCTGAAGTTCCTATTGTTTCTGATAGTTCTGTTGCCGTGAGGGCTGGATTTTTGCCAGCTGGGAGTGAAAAGCCAGGGAAAATAGATAGATACGTACTAAGGATTGTAGAGATTAAAATACCTATCATTCTGAATCACCCAGGGATAATTAGAAATACCACTTGGTTAAAGGTGCCTGAGTTGTTTTTATTATGCACAAGGTTATCGATGAGTACGGGAGAGGTACTCTTTTAAATCTCTCTTTGCCACTTCTCTTTTTGGAAAGATGGAGCTAGGAAATCAGCATGTGAGTCATCAAAGAGAAAAAAAAAATCAAAAGTGGGGCAAGTGGGGCAATTAATACTTCTGTTTCTTGCAGTCCAGGGGGTTACCTTCTTAAAAAACAAACAGAACCATCCTCCCCAAAAGCAGCAACTTCCTCCTTGAAGTTGGGCTGTGCCATCTTACACTGTACCTGCTTGTGAGCGGGTTGACCACATGTCCCGGTGAGACCAGTCTATCCTTGAATAACGCAGTCTATCTCTTCCATATCCCTGGGCAAAACCAATATTCTGGAGCTAAGATGTTGTACTCAACTATAAGAGAGTTGAGTGGATTTTGCTTTAATAAGATTAAGTGGAGCAGGCCTTTATCTGATCCAAGGAATGTGTGAAAACAGGATACAAAAGAAAGTTATAAGAGGGTAGGTTGAGGAATTAGTAAACAGATGCTGGAAATTATTCTTTCAGTATTTTTACTTTATTCATCTCTGTCTCAATTGTGATGATTATTTAGGAAAAATGTCAGTTATCAGATGCCCTCTTCAAGGGTAATAAAACAATTGTGGTTAAAAGCACAATGAAAGACAAAATGCTACATCTATTATTGCATTATAAGGCAAACTTTCTTTGTCTTGAAAACTATTAAAGTTAGGTTATGTAATTTACAAAAGTTCCCATCTTTAAATTTTTTTTTGTCAAAAGATTAATGAAATTATGGAGAACATTTTGCATTGCCCTTCAGTATGAACAGGTGTGCTGGGTTAAAATTAAATACATACTGATGATAAAAGAATGGATTCTTAGGAAGAAGGTTTATTCCCTGACCAGGCTGAGGAGTTTAGGAGTGCTGTGGATACACTACAACACCAACACTGCAAAAGGAGTCAAACGGCATCATCTTGCCCTGGGCAAGGGAGGGACATCATGACTAAATGGATTTTTAGTTTCTTACTTCTATCACGCTTTCTCTGCTGCCTGTTGGTAAAGTCTTTCCAATATTTCTCTCAGAAAAATATCTCTAACAGAAACCATCCTTGTGAAGAGTAATGGTTAGCCTAATCAGATTCTCCTTTGTGTTTCTTATGAGAACCTCATAGGTTCCCAAGAGGTTCCCAAGGATTATATGGTGAGAACAGAGCAGCAGAACAATGGGCAAGTTTGAGATCAGATGCTTCCTCTATTGTTTCCAAAGCAAACAGTTATTGGAGGCACGCTGTTTTCTGCATTAGAGCTCTGTAGAAAGATTATTACACTAAGTATACTACAGGAGATACAGAAGCAGATCAATAGATGGCTAAGTGTTTTAGCCCTACTTTCGTTACGTTGGACAGCGATGACAATATTGTATGTATGCCCCATGTAACATGACTGGTGCATGTGGGAAGGTCCCGCACAAAGAAAGAATCAAACCCAAACTAATTTCAGGTCTTTGGAGAAGTTGCAATGGCACCAAAGTCTGAAAACATCAATCTACTTGCCATCCAGAATGATTTTCAGAAATGTTTGACTATGTGAACAATATTGTGCTATAAAATACGTCCTCAGGACATTTTCTGTGTTCCTGATATGAAGTAGAGGGAAGAACATGGCAAGGCAATGTAAGAAAGTAAGAAAATGGAACAAGAACCTTTTGTGTGAGTTGATGGTTTTCTCTTGAGTGAAGATTCCCTCCAACGCCCCAGAAGTGAACCAACTGACACGAGCTATTTTTTGTACGTAGCTCAGTCTCCATAGTAGGCCAGCAGCCAGATGAGGGGTTTAAAGAAGAGTTATGGTGGTTATAAAGAGGGAAAAAATTTGCAAACACTGATAATAATACTCCTACACAGGAAGGTTTGAGCCAGTCACACTACTCCCCCCTTCTCCAGTGAGATTCAGAGTTACATAGGAACAGGAGATTGTTTTGGCTGGGATTAGATAGCACAGATGGTACCAAAATGTGTAACACCTACCACAAGTTCTTTAGTTTCATATCATCTGCACAACAGCTCTTCCTGGCCTTGTAACAGTTCATTGCTTGGAAGAAGAGGAGAAAAAGACATAGGACAATTGTGGGAAATGTGCAGAAAGTGCTGTTTTATTTTATCTTTTGTGAAATCCATACAGGAGCATATACATAGACTCTCATAAAATCTTGCACGATCTCCTTTGAGAGGGTGTGAATCTTCCCTTGGCTCTTCTCGTTCGAGAATCCCCCAAACTTGGCAAGAACATCTCCCAACACGTTTAAGAATTGCGTCAGTAGTCATTTTATAGATATGTGCAGTGAAGTAAGGAATTTTAACCGATTTTCCCAGATTCTCCAAAGGAGTTTGTAGTATAAACTGCTCTCATTTCCATGGAGCTTCTCAGGAATTCCATGTACTTGATTTTCTGTTCTGACATAAATAGCATCAATCTTTAAATTTCTTCTCTAACTTTTTAGGTTTTCTATGCAATCTGCTGTTAGAGTTTCTTCTTCCTGACCTAATTTTTTCAAATATATGCTATTGTAGCAATTCATCTACAGCTTCTGAGCCCCAAAATACTGTCTATTTGCATGTCATGTTTTAATCAAGTCCTCTAGTTGTTACCTGGCCTACAAAAGGTACTCATTTTTTGTGTTTTTAATAGATATTCCAGGGGTCTAGAAAAAAGCAAATACATAGATGTACAAAATATTTCTCTTTCTTAGAAATAAACACAGTATTTCTAAATAAAGGCACTGAGGTGCCCAGGTGATGGACATACTAGAAATAATAAGACTTCCAGATTCCCTAAACTGCCTGTTTGATTTGATTGCAACAGACATTCAACAGTCCTAGATAGCTTTGAAATACTCATTATAATTTTATTTAACATTTAGGCTGAAAGCATGGTGTGTTCTCTGACAACTAACTAGGCAAAGCGGATAGCCTAATTCCTCTAACTTTCAATATCCAATCAGAAAATTTAAAGGGTTTTAAGTTTTTTCTTGCCATCACTGATGAAGGTCTTGTGGTTCTCAGGGTTAAGAAGGAACTGGGTCTCCAAACATGATGTTGACATGTTGGCAGTGGGTTCCCTATAGAGATGTGCAGTGAGCAGGGTGGATCTCATTGCATCCATGCATTGCATTGCATTGCAGCTATGCCTTTGGTATGTAGTTCATGGCAGAAGGACAGGGACTGCTACCTCATTCTGTCGTGGACCTCTGAAGAACCTACATTTAGGATAAAGATAAAACTTTAATCAAAGAATTAGGCTGGAAGATTTCTCAGCACAAAGGGAACATGCATTTTACAATGCGCCAGGAGTCTAGAGTCTAGCAACGAGGCAACACAATGTGTAATTCAAAGTCATTAAATCACTTGCTATCAATATTGCTTTCCCAAAGCTGGCTTACTCATATCCTCCGATAAACCATCCAATTGCTTGGGTAACTACAGGCCTCCCACATCACCCCCACTTGAACCTGAGGGATTAGAGCTGGGCTCTTCATAGGTGCTGAGCTCGCTGCATTTTCCAGACCTTTTTGGAGTAGATCTGATTTAAAAACAAACAACAACAACAACAAGACAGAAAGGAGAAATCACTCAAGGCCCAAACCAGACAGCAGCGAGTCTCCTCCCTTGCTGACCGTGCCTCTGAAACTCAGACACGTTGAAGCTTTTGTAGCCGGGGGCTCGAAACCCTCTTTTGTGGAAACCCCGCACGCCGTAATTGGCCGAGTGCTGCTCCGGGCCGAGGGGGTGACCTTTCACACTCGGCCCTAAAAGAACACTATAGACGGAGAGGTGGCGTAATCTGGGTTAAAGGCTTCTTACTAACATGTTGAGAGCTTGTTTCACACACACACAAACAGCGGCGCGGGAGCCGCGGCCCGCGGGGCCGCAGCGCCTGGCGCGGCAGCTCTTGAGCCGGCGCTCTCCTGCGCACGCTGAAGGGCCCCTTCGCTGAAATGCAGGGCTGGAGCCCCTCATAACCACTCGGCTACTGCTATGAGGGGGAAAAAGAAAATTAAAAGGGAGTAGAACAAAAGGGGCTATCCCTGGTGCAAGGCATTGGTTCCAGACCTGAGAAACTCCTCTCCCCTAATCTTTTTATTATTATTTTTTTTCTCTGTAGCTCCAGGTTTTTGCCATCTCTTATCTTTCTGTGCAAGCATTTTCAATGTCCTTGAAAAGATTTCTCTGGATCTACCTTTTTTTTTTTTTTTTTAATGATTTTTTTTTTCATGATTTCTTCATACACAGAGGGAAAAGGAAGAAAGACCAGCTTTGGTGCTTATTTGGTTAAGAAGTGAAAAGAAGAAGGGGATGTTTCTAAGGTTAGAGAATTAAACAGAGGAAACCAACATGTAGCTTAAAGAGTACAAAGCCTCGAAAAGCTAACTGAGTTGTTATATTTAGCCTGTAGGAACAGATGAGGATGTGCTTGGTCAGGATGTGTGCAGCCCTGAGACTTTTACATTTGATTTGAGTCAGATGTAGGACAGAAACCCCAGGCAGCTCTTTCCAGTCCCCAGCAAGGGGGAATGTCCCGGTCCCTGCAGTCTGATCCCAGAGCTTGTGCCAGCTCCTCGAGTGCCCTGGCCTTGCTGGTCACAGGGATGGTGACTTGTGTCTTGAGACTCCTCTCCCCTCTCTCGTTATGAACACTCATTTCAACATTGATTAATATTTGTAACAGTTCTCATGCAAATAGAGAAATACATGGAGGGACTTTCAACCTTGCTGTTTTGTCCATTTCTATTGCCATGAGACCCATGGCCTGGGTAGTTCTGCCCTTTCCTTGCTGCCTGTTCCCTGGCTATACCCTTTCCTCTGTCACAAATATCTGCTTCAGTGTACACTTTACATTTCAGTTTCCACCTTTGCTCATTTCTAGGTTTTTTGTCCCATTTGTACTGATTTTATCTCTTACAATTTCCCATTTACTCAACAGTTAGTTTTGTTTCCTATTGCATGTGGTCCTGCGTTACTACTGTATCTATAGTTAGCAAATTGTCTCAAACTCCTGGTGAGTCCAGTTAGAAAAAATAACAGATTACTTTTAGGAATTACTTTAGTTCAGTTTCTTATCTGCTTATATCCCATATGTTCTGCACAAGGTGAAATGTGATGATAAAGTTCTATATTTATCACAAAATTAGACTCTCTCAGGATTTTCTTTTGGTTAACAATAAGTACGACAAAAGAACGCCAAGGAGCCCTGAAGCTAATGCAGGAAGCCTGGGTTAACTCTGGAAACTATAGTGCCTTATGGGCTATAATGATTCTTCTCTGCTTCATGATGTAGTGTCTTAGGTAGTGCAAAGTGCCTGAATTCTTTTATTCTTTAATGTTTCTGCTAGCTTATAGTGTTAGCTAAAAGCTATTTGTGGTCTCTGCAGAAGTGTTAAGCTTTACCTGCCATGTCTCTGTTTCTGATGATAGTGATTCATGTTTCCTCTTATTAATTACCGTTTCAGCATGTTTTACTTCAAAATCCTCCACATCTGGCAACTCAGCTTAGAACATCCCCTTCCAGAAGGAAGCTCCAGGGGTAAAAAACAGATTGAAATCACCATAAAACCTTGCTTCAACACGAAAAGGCCCCACACTGCTGTTGTCAAGGCTGATGGACCAGGCCTGACCAAGAGAACATCGCAGTGCTCCCTTGTGAAGCCTCCCTTCGAGCAGAGCAAGTTCAGCGCTGTTGGAGGTTAGTCCCTTGCGGGTTAAAACTCGACCTTTTTGCCTGGGGAGACCTTCATGACATTTAAGTTACTTTACTTTACAACTCATCTGATGAGTTCATCATAGTCTATTATGGGTGTATTTTTTCACAGCACAAAATCCCTGCACAATACAGCATGATTGGCAGCTGCTTCCCAAGAGAGGCCCGTGCAAGGGTTGCAGCTGCTGGGCACCCCGTGACATTGGCACCCATGCAGGGGGCTACAGTGGCCCTTTGATCCCCACAGGGCATTTACTGGCGGTCTGGATCCCTCACTTGGGGGAATGCCCAGTTCTTTGCTGCACACCTGCAACTGAGGAAATAAATTGCTTTACTCCCAGCAGATAACCTAGTATACATATAGATGCAATCTGGTATTCAAAAGGTATTTAGAGGTACATCTGAAAACAAAAAATGGCTCTTGAAGAACTGCATGGAGAAATGTGACCATTAAAAAAAAGGAAAAAAAAAAAAAAAAAAGAGAGAGAAAAAGAAAGGAAACTGCAAGTTTTATTTCTAAAGCCTTCCACAAGGAAAGGTTACAAAATTTAGGGAAATGAGCCACAGCTGACATGCCTGACAAATAACTCTCATGGAATCTATAAAGTGAGTTTATTTGTGCCATCTTTTACAGGAAGGGCTGTGCGTGAGTTTTGTAGCATTGCCACTGGGGTTGCTGAAACACCCGGCTGGTGATCAACATTTTGGATGCTCATGAATAACCGGAATATGAGCACCTTAAGCACAAATTCAACAAAGGTTTTTTCAAGTTCATCATCACATATGAGATTGCATCATTCATAGTGGCATTTATAGCCATCAGTACTATACAACCCATGGTAACAGATGACATTGCATGCTGAAAGAGGCCGTGAAAGGTCTTTCATACTGTTTCCTGCTCCTAATGACAGCTTTTACTGCCAGTTAGGACAGAATCCAAACACATGAAGTCATGATGGCTGTAGGTGTTGATTTGGATATGAAATGTATAACTTAGCTTATGCAGCATAGATTGCCATAGACACATTTTTCAATGTGCATGTTTTATGCAGAACACTATAAAATAAAATAAAGTGACGGAAAGAATGGGCGTGAGACAGCACATTACCATGTTAGCAAACAATTTGATGCACAGAATTATTTTGAATTAAAGATATTACATGCACATATGCATGGATGCCTCCCCATGTAATCATTTGGACACCATGCCCTTATATTTTCTCTGAATCTGCCATAAGAGACACATATATCTTTAGGTCCAGCTAGTAGGTTTCTAAGCTAGATGGCAATTATATTTTTCCCTCTTCGCATATGTCGTTTTGTTTGTGTGTGAATATTCTGCACGTGTACTTCTGTGTTTAGCCAAAGCTTTCATGTCTATAGAAAGCTCATGAATATTTTGTAGCTTTTCTTCATGAATGCATTTATGAGTTTTAAAAATAGTGATAATTTGAAAAAATAATATGTCTGAAGGGCAATAGCACTTTACCTAGAAATGACCCCGTTCCCACTTTTTACTTTCTAGAGTTTGGATATGTTTTCCGTAGCAGTCTGTGAAAGAATTTACAGGTATATTCATTTTTACTGAGCCTTGGAAATTAACACTACACAAGTGAACATACATATACATTTATATATACTCTTACTATATATAGTTACATTTTTTTGAACCTATAGCTAACAGGAGGCCTTTGACTGACCTGAAACACGATCTGTGCAAGGCGAATCTGTTGGTCAGTGCAAATCTGAGGCCGGGTGTGCTGAATGTGCCCTGCATGGCCTGGGGGGATGCTGCTCTCCAGGCCTTGCCTGGCGTTGATAGCTCATGGCCAGGCGGTCTCACATTCCTTTTCTGTGTATAAAATGTATGTGCGCGTGTGTAATAAGTAATATAGAGTAATCCCCTTCTGATGACAGAAGCTTCAAGTGGTTACAAGTAGCAGACCTGCTTTCGGATGCCTGGGGTAACTGTCTATAAGGTGCAAGGTAAAGAAATAATTAATTACACTTACTGGTTAAAATGCAGGAAATGATATATGATAGCATGCTTTTATTGCAAGTGCTTTGATTCAACACGAGGCAGGGGTTTTGGTGAAAGAACTGTCAAGACAGAGAGAATTTTTCTGCAGTCAAAGGTTGAATTTAAGTAATCACCCAGTGCAATTTTACCCATATCAGATGTTCACAACTCAAATGCATAGAGCGGGAGGGAGAAGGAAAAAAAAAAAAGTGAAAGATGGAAACAGAAGGGAAAATAAGATCCCCTAAATTCTGAACATGCACTCTTGCTGAGTAACCACATTCATAACAGAGTGGGAATGATTTACTGTGACAACACAGGACTACTAATTTTCCTGAATTAGCAGTACTGCGAGTAGTGGGTGGAAAGGAAGAGGACTAAGGTGCTACGGTCACTCGCAAGATCATTAGTTCTCAGGTGCTTTCAAAGATGTATGTTCTACAGCATCAAAAAATTTTTGGTCGCATCTTTTGTGTATGCTCCTTAAGCAAGTAAGTATCTCCAGCAGAACATGTAATAAACTGACAAGATGTGTATTTCTACTCTAAAGCCAAAATAAGTTTATGGTGTATGTACAAAGGTAGGAAACAAGGTAGAAAATCTCTTTGGATTCCTTCTTCAGTGTAAAATAGAGGCCATTTCACTAAGAATCTTTAATGTAAACTTTTTTTTTATTCCTTACATTTAGAAAGACATGAATCTAAGATTAGTCTCTACTGAAAAGATTAATATTTTCAATGCAAACCTTGGAATCCACTTGGACAGCCCAGAGCTTCCAGCTCTTGTTTATGCCATTAGTTAGAAAATCCCAGTGCCGTTCTCTTTAAACAAAATTAATAGAAAAAGCCTTATTGAGTTAATTTTGTGGAATTATGTTAATAAGGACAATTTGCAGCGTGCAGGTTTACTCTGTGGTTTGTGGTGAGTTTGTAGAGGTTTTGTGAGCAAACCCAAATGTGGTGACAGCAAAACCTTTCCAAAGCACAGGCTTTTCTGCCCTAAGCACAGAATTTCCTTTTGTGGTCATGTGACGTGGTTTTTGGATAATAAATATCTGTAATAAGGTTTCCTTAGGTTGGCTCAAAGGGCCTGTGCCTCTGTTTTTAATGGCTGTGTTTGGAGCAGTTTAGGTTACATGTATTTTCTCAGAATTTGAGCACTTCTTACAGACAGCATTTAATTACCTGGAGACTGATCCAGAGCTGTGCTGCTCACTCACCACTTCAGACTGCTGGTGTTAACAATATACCTCTGTATTACCTTGGTTAGCCATTAGGACATACTTTTATCCAACAGAGACATTCGAGAGAGGTAGCTGAAGGCAAATCAGCTTCAGGTGGTTTGATGGCCCCTTGCGTGGACAATTAAAAGCAATTCTGAACTTCCCTTATATCCCTTGCCAGGAACAGAAGGGCTGTGTGGGGATGGAGCCGCTTTCCTTTCCCCTTGGGAGCAGAGGAAGGCTGGAAACTTGGCCTTCAGCATTGAGACATTCTGCAACAGGAGCAAGATGCACAGCAGAGGTTTTCCGGCTTCATAATTTCGCTCTCCTCAAATCTAAACCGGTGAAAGGATAAATATCCCCCTTGTCACAGTCTGGATAATCTAAACTGATACTATTTTTGTGGTGGAAGGGAGGGTTATAGAAACTACTTTTGCTATAGAAACTGGTTT
>NW_020455488.1:1517642-1688987 GCF_003342845.1 Nothoprocta perdicaria | reverse complement strand
AAAAGGAAAACAACAAAAAGCCCAACGACCGAAAAAACAGGTCTTTTGTCAGCGGATCTTTGTAACAAATCAGTAAAAGTCAATTCCTGTAATGAATTAAAATATTCCAAAAGCTTAAAGCTTCTATCACAGTTGACCTTTAAGGCATGTAGCAGCAAAGAAGTTAATACACTTTGCACATGTTGCAGAGCAACAGGTGGTAGAAAAACCCATACAAGCTCCTCGCATTCCTTACTTTTCAAACTGGTGGCCCCTGGTATTCTGGGATTTACACTACCTCCCCCAGGCTCTGACTGACAAGCTAATCGGTGTGCTGGGAAGCCCTGAGCTATTGATTCCACTGTAACAGAACACCTCCCAGTCAATGAAACTGCAATGAAATGCTTCAACAACGAAGAAAGGGAGGCATTAGGCTGTTGAGCAACTGGAAGAAATTTGCTTGTAGGTAGTGCGGCAGAAATGAAAAGGCTCTCGGGGGCACAAGCTTGAAAAGCCAGGTTATTAAAAAAGCCACAAAGCTGGAGTCTGGCTGAGTGGAGAAAAATAGTTATGGCTCAGTTAGGCGTAGCTAAAAGGAGGAGGGAGGGGAACGCAGCTTTCAAAATTGCGTTAATCCCCCATGTACTTAATTTCTTTTCTTTTACGGCAGCTTGTAGTATAGCAACAAGTATTCAAGCAGTTAATAATTTTAAACAGTTTAGCTTTCCGTAGGCGATATATCTTTAGCCTTAATTAAAATTTTATTTTCGTACGGGGAAAATATTAAAATGACAGTCTGATCATCCTCTAAGATGGAAAATATATGATAATATGAATATTTTATTAGACAAACTATTATTAAACAGCTGGTGCAAAATCTTAGCCACTGCTTAGCTGGTTTGCTTTGAAATGCAGGTCACTATTTCTTAATAATGGCCCGGCAGCCTTCGGCTCCTAACGTAAACCACTGACACATGACTTGCAAACACAAGGAGTCCTAATATCTATTTGTGGAATCCTAGTATCCTACTAGGACTGAATACCTGCAATGCCAGCCCTATGGGTAGGTCCTCTTTTTGGCTAGAAAGCACTCTTTTTGTGTGTATGTGTGTGTGGATTCCGATACAGTGAAGCCTATTTTCCTTTTCCTTTTGCCACCCAGTAAGGTGACAATCTAATTCTCACTGTATATCCTGCTATTTAGGCGACCTGGCTGCCAGCACAAAATATAGGTGTCCACTGTGTAGACAACACTCACCCTGCAGAGAGTCTATCACGTGGACTTGGGTCTGTCAGGTCTTGTGTCCCCACTGAGCTGGATTAAAGGAGAAACACTCTCTGGCCTGGGATAAGGACGAGTCCCTGGAGGTGAACCAGCTTGGCCACTTTAATTTTGGTGGGAGTCAGAGGTGAGCTGTCAAAGCAAACCTCCGAGCATGGAATTTGCATCTCCTGTTAATTCCAGCACCGGCTTTGCTGACCTCCAGGCAATGCGCAATCCTATCTATTTACTCAGTCTTTTCCTGAGTAAGCTGTCAGTTTTGCTTTTGGAAAGTTCTCCGCTTCCCATCCCCCTGTGCAGGACTCTGAGTGCAATAAAAAATATGCAGGTCTTGATTGCACATGAGGCAAAACTTCCTCGCTTAGGCAGCCAGATTAATGCTTCAGTGACAGTAAAATGGCCGACATTGTACATGACGTGCAAGAGACAAAACTGCCCTTTTGGGGAATTTCTCGTCCCATAAATTACCACGTGCTGTACGTTCAAGAATTTTGCCTTGAACACACAACGGAGATGGCTTTTCTGTATTCTTTATTTTTGTTGTTGGGGGGATAGTGTCATCTATCTGAGTCTCTCTTTAAATATAAATGTATATGCAAAATGTCCTGATGTAATAGGATGCTCTGCATATTGAGGGAACAGGGAATGTTAAAGGTTAAGTTTAATTTGCTTCATCTCTGAGACATCAATGGTCCGTCCTGCCCCCTTTGGGCACCCGAAGCCATCCTTACATAGTCATCCTACGGTTGCAATTAGCAGAGGGGGATTAATGATGCCCAGCCAGTTCCACCTTCATTTTACCAAGGAGAACATTCACAGATTAAGAAGGAAATGAAGGAGGCAGAGAAAGCATGAAAAGAAAACGTCTCTAAAAACGTAATATCTCCTACCCTTCCTGAGGCTAATCAGAATATTGACTTTGATTTCAGTTTGACCTTTACATAAAAATGGCCTCTTTTACTAAAGAGAAAGAAAATCTGGTTGATGAAGAGTGGTGCATGCACAGCAGTAATGTCTCTTTCCTAAAGCTGAACCATATCCATTTGCCTTATCCCATTCTTGTCCTTGGACAAAATTCCGCTGAGATTGATGGATAGTTGTCTAAAATTTGGATTTGTGATGGCAGTATTAATTAAGCTGAATCCAGAAATATGCAGCTCAACACAGAGGAGTCCTGTTTTACACGTGGGTAGTGCAGGCCAAACTCTCACGGACTTTCCAGTCGTCAGAATGAAACGACCCTGTCATGAAATGTATACGAGGCATCTACAGCTCAACTGAATAGCAGCCAACAGCTGTGCACCAACTAATAAATTCCCGAAATACCATGTTATCAATGTCTGGGATGTTCTGCTAACCCCAGATATTCCTACTAGTGAGAGCATTAAGGAGAGCTATTTTTCTAGGTCATTTGTTCTTTTTGATTTGATATCTTCAAATTTGATATCTCAAACTTCAGTGATTCATGTGATTATCTGATGATGTGAAGGATCACTGAGCAATATACATGTTAAAATGTCTGCATTTTTAATGTAAGAATATTACAAATTTTCACAGAGTTTTTATTTGATGCTGATAATCAAGTATGTTTATTCCAAATTATTACCGATAAGCCTGCAGTTATTCCCTGTTATAAGCAACAATGTAAAAACAACTAACAGTTTATCAAAAGAAAAAAAGAGAGGAGGTGAAAACCTCAGAGATTAATGCAAGTGAGGTTGATTACTCTTCAATCAATGGGTTTTTAAACTTACTCAAGGCTTTAGACCAGCAGTGAAGTCAGTGCTGGCATGGCTTATAGTGGCTGTTAATGCAACACATGCCTATCATTTGCTGTTGACAGGCATTAATAAAAACCTAATCTGAGGAAATTATGAAAAACCTACGTATTATGCAATCTGGTTTACGTTTTGGCATGTGGCAAGCATTGCTCTAATACAAAGGAAACCGTCATGTATAAACTTTACTGCCATTGTTTCCACTGTTAGGCCTTTTTTTTTTTTTTAATATGTTTGATCCTTTAATTGCCTCAAGACTCAGACAGGTTTGCTTGGTGGGACCATAGGCGTTACTTTAAATCTTTCTGTTAGAGAAGCAGGGCTCTTTCACAGCAGTTACTGATTCCAGGTCAGCAACAGGCAAGTTCAAGCCCGCTGGCTTCCCCGGAGTGTTTCCAGAAGTCCCATTCCCTTAAACTCTGAGATCTTTATAGAAACCTCTTCCTTATTTTCTTTCCAGCCATGTATCCTCCTTCCCTTTGAGGAATGGAGCCTTTGCAGCAGCGTATTCGGGATGAACCTACCAGTGCTGTGGCTTCAGTTCCAGCTTTCCCATTTTTCTGGTCGTTGCTTCTCTGGGGTTGACGATGATCTTCCACATCTGGCCATGTGCAGTGACACCTTCTCCTGAGTTTATCTGCCCAATTCATTGGATTTCCCTGCCTTCTCAGGCATCATAAACCTTATTTATCAGTTTCATTCTACACAGCAGAAAACATGTGCTGTCTCCTAAGACACCAAAAACTTTAGTTATATTTGTATTTTTCTGTATTTTTGGGTATGATTCTTTGTTTCATGCTTGTTTGCTTGCTTGCCCTGTCTCTTTCTTCAGATTTTTCTCTTTCTACCTTTTTTTTAAATAATCTCTCTGATAAAGTATCACTAAAATTAATATTATCAGTCACTGTCTGAAGTATTGTACCACCAAACTCTTTAAAACATCCTGAAGTATAAATGCATAAGGGAATTTTTAAAATGTTTAGGAAGACAATCAATAATAAAGGGGTGAGAAAAAGGATAAACAATTCTGTAGATATTCAGACCTGGAATGTGAGTGCTAGGAGCGGTCTTTGGATAAATTCAACACAGATTTGGCCTGCAGCTCTAAGCAGGCAATTCCAGTATAAGCACAGACCTCTACCCTGTGGTAAGGAGGTGCAGAATAATGCTTCTTTGAATGAAGTTCAAGATGTTGCTGTGATGCAGACGAATGGCTTCTAGATGCCGAAGTGCAGTGCACCGACATAATAGCATATTGTTAAGTCACACTGCCATTAAAGGATATAGTTATTAATCAAATTAAGTCAAAACACAAAGCAAGTACAAATTAGTATCAGATGACATGCCCCGCTACGAACAGGGAGGAAGGAATGGAGGGAACCTGCCATTTTAAAAGAAAACAATCTTTCATAAAGCTAAAACAGAAGGTGAGGGAGTATTGCAGTGGAGAGTAACTGGCAGCTGGTGTGTGCTCTCTAGGCAGTATTTGTCTTTTAATTCACATGATAGTCTTGGATCACTGCAGGGTAATCAGTGTCTTTCAAAAGCTTGAGGTTTGCATTTGGACATGTGGACAGGTTTACCAAGAAAGACCAAAGTATTTGAAATGTAAGGGGCTGAAAATTGTATTATTTCTTCTGTGCTGGTACACATTTTTTCAGTGTAAATTTTTAGCTCCAGGAGGAATCTTAATTCTCAGCGAAAGCTGCTTTGGGGATGGGAGGATTTAAATTGCCAGTCATTACATTCTGTGGAAACATGTCATTTGTGGGTTGTGAAGCTGGTCCAAACACTGTGATTTGTGCATGTTTGCATAGATAAACTTCCACAACAAGAAGCAATTCACTAGTTTTTTTGTACCTCTGATAACTCATAATATATGAGCACATAATTATATGGGTACATGTGTGCATGTGTGTGTTCCACTTCAAATCCCCAAATTCTTTCAGTTACGATAAAACTTTGATTGCGAGTACTTTGTTGAAAACGGTGATACTTACAGTGCCTAGAGGTAACGTAATTACATTCAGAATGTTGTAGGATTAGGATTATGTGTTATTATGTGCATATTTGCACTAAATTTAGTTCATGTGTGGATCATCAGAAACAGATATAAAGTGGAAGCCCAATCTTCTGCACAGCAGGTAAGGAGGAATTTTTGCTCTCCGTTTTGAAGCTGCTGTGTCTGCTCAAGCATTAGAAATATGACTACTGTGGAGATTCCCTAATTTAAAAATGAGCCTAGATTTTGTTTACAGAAAGATTTGTTTTTTTATTTTAAATGTGTTGCTTCGGTGTGAAGCATGACTGGGAGGTGGCTTTGTGAGTTATCTGTCAACATTCACAGGGTGTTTACCTCATTAATGGTTCCTGAGTGTGAAAATTTGTTTCACTTCTGCTCTTGCTTCCTGCGTCTATGGTTTCCTCATCATTGTGACTTTTCTGAACATGGTGCTAACGCTCTACTTCTGCAAAAGAGAATGTCATAGAATGGGATTACAACCCAAAACAAAAGTCACAACAGCAAGGCAGGGAGTCTCAGGTGAATTGCTTAAACAGGGCTTGTTTGTGTTAGCTCAAATGTTAATATAGGCTGCTCTCTGCCATGATGTATTTGCTATGGGTGACAACACCTGGAGAATATATCTCTCAGAGCTGGACAAAGAACAAACATGGGCCTGACTCAGTTCCTCACTAATAAATGCACTGGGATGTGGTTTGTTATTCATCTCCTTGTAAAGTATTCCTGTTTTAGAGGAAGGAGACCTAGAGGAACTGAAACCAGGAATCTCCAGGAATAAAAAAAAAAAGTTCTGAAGAGGTATTTGTAGATAATGATAACTATCTCATTTAGTTCAATAGGATTAAGATCATGTTGACTTGCTAATGCATGGCAAACAAACTCCTGTTTTAATCAGGATTTCTTGGCACTAACAACCTTATAGAGTATATCAAAGATATATATATATATGTATGTATCATGAAGAATAGAAACAAAGAAAGAGGGTGGCTTTTCAGGAAGGTCTACTTGAAATCTTAGACACAATCCTAACAGACTAAGCTAGCTGGACTTAACCACAGTGATGTTTCATACCCTCAAAAGTCTTGTCTATTTTTGGTTTATAATATGGTTAATATACAATACAATGAAAATGTCTAAAAAGAGATTTCAAGGGAGGTATGTTGTTTTACACCATAGCATTTGGAAACATGAAAAAACAAAGAGTTGAAGGCTCCTTCCAGCTACATTCTGACTTCCCAGTGTTAGGGAGGCTGTTAGGTTGTGGGCTTTCAAACTGCCTAAAACTGAACACATGTGCCTCAGTGCTTGCTCAACAGGGGTGAGCTTAAGCAACACCTTAAATTATTGACTCATTTGAGGCCTGGAAGGGAGGGGAATATAGCAATCATTATAGTGTGTTAAAAACAAATCAGTCCTTGGGTAATTGGGTACAGCTCCCCCGAAGCAAGTGGAGTTGCACCTGTTCATCTGGTCCGCTGAAGGTGGGTTTGGGGCCCACCAACACCTTTCAGATGGATCTGCCATAAGTCAACAACTGTTGATAACAATCCTCATTCCAGGAGAAATGTTCACAGCCACAGGGGAATACTGGGGAGTAAACCTGTTTTGAGAGGAAAGAATGGGCTTTCCATAAGTAGCTGCAAATAGTTTACTCCATCACAGGCAAAGTAATGCAGCCATCTTTTTCTGTTCTGTCTACAAAGACATAGGGGAGATATGGGAAGTTTATACAAATTAAAGCAGATGCATGTGTGGTCACATATTAGACAATAATAGATTTGAAGAGCTCTTCCTGACTGTATCTAGATTAAGCACCTCTGATGAGGAAAATTAGTTGAAAACAGCTATCGAGATACAACTGGCTTTACGCATTTGATATTCCAAATCCAAAAAGGAAACAAAACAAAATCAAAGCTTCTAATCAGTTTATGATCCGGAGATTCTGCCAGCCAAACTTATTGGAAGAAATAATGTAAACAGAAAGATGCAAGCAAAGTCAGTTAAGTGGAATTCAAGCTGTCAAGCTACAGTGTAGAACTCCATTACCATATCTCCTTGTGTTTTTTTAATAGTATTCTCTGAAAAGCACTAGATGTAATAAAGTCAATTTAAAATTTGTTCTACCAATCTTTTGCATCTGTAATTTTCCCATTAAATGTAAATGCCCATGAGGCATGCTATTTGCATTACATTGCATTTGCAGTCTTTAAAACAAACTATAAATCCCCTCCTTGTTTCATGTGATTGATGCTGTGTGTATAAATACCACCATAAACCTCAAAGGGGGCTAACAGTGACAGTAAATTAAAGTTTTCAAGTCTGGCAGCATCTTAGCACTTCAGCCCTTGATCTTAAGCAGCATTGTTAACCCCCACCTCATTGCCCTCCTGAACTCACTTTTTTTCTTTTTTTTTTTTCCCCTCTCTTCTGATTTCCTTGGGAAACACCTTTCCATCCATACAAGCTAGACCAAGTCAGGAATATGCTGTTAATTAAAAAGAGGCTACAGCTGTTTGCCAGATAGGATCAGGTCTTAACTTCACTATCTTGGAGCACCTCAATTCAACAGTTTCAGGTCATCTTGGCTCTATAAACCACAGTTGGTCCCTTGATTATCTAGCAACAATCCATGAGGTGGCTTTTGGCTTTGCTTTTCATGATTTTTGATTGTCTCTCTCTGATGCACTTGCAGGCTGTATACATAAGGAAAGAGAATTAAGTTAGTTCAAGGTTGAGGAAATGCATCATTGTGCCATTATTCAATTTGTTACTCTGTTTTATCAAGTTTTTTTTTTAATAAAACCTACCTTGATTTGATCCTATTGAATCTTGTCTCTAAGAGATGTCAGCTTCTCCTGTAATGTCTGCCTTTGTTTAAGTAGAGACATGGTTTGCACCAAAAGTTTCTACTAAAAGCTCACTTTGTGGACCAAACACAACCTCGTCATAGGATACAGAGGAGTGAAGACAAGAGGGTAATGCTGATTTACCAGTGCTAAGGACTGAGTCCTGTCTATTTCTCAATGTAACCAAACACCAATAGCTTGGTGCTCCATCCTGTAGCCAGAAAAAAATGGTGCGTTTTTTTGTTTGTTTTCTTAGGAAAAAATAAAATTTAGCTTGGGGAGAAAGTTGAAACTTTCATATAATATGCACTTAAATCTGTGGAGCAGAGGGAATTCTTCTTGGAATGGGAAATGCTTGTAGGTATGAGTTTTAAAGATCATGGTCAAAGGTAAAAAGGAGAAAAGAGGAAAGAAAGAAAAAAAAAAAAAAAGGTGAGATCAGAGTGCAGATGAGGCTAATTAGTTAATTCGGGCTACTAATCTCCATCAGAGGTCCTTGGAGAATCTGAGACTGAGTCAAGTGTCCCAAGTGGATGTTACCTGGGCTCTGTGTAGACCTCAGGGCAAGGGAAGTCTGTGGCAGTTTCCTATTACTTTTTCCTCTGACCCTTCATGCTCAGGGCTGTCTTCTGCCTAGGAATGAGTTTTCTGTCCTCCCTAGTGCTTTGCAAGTTACTGTCTTCTTTAAGCCTCTTGACTGCAGTCACCTTTAGAAGTCAGTGGTGTTTGAAGTCCTATCAGATTTCTTCATGACGTGGAGAGTATAACAAATGAAATGCCTTTCCTACAGGATTTCTGGAGAGTTTCAGTTCTTGGTAAAAATTAGGGATCTACATGATCATTTGTGTACTGAAAATGGATGGCAAACAAAAGAAATGGGAAATAAAGTAGAAGTTTTAACTGACAAATTAGAGTCTTGAAAAAAAACAAGCGTTGCCACTGAAGTCTGATTCACTTTAACCCAGATTTAACAACTACAGAGGCTGTAAGGCATTAGCATTTTTCCTGAGGATACGTCTTATGTGTGTTGTTGTTGAACAATTTGCATCGATCTGTGCAGAATCACAAATCAACAGATGCATATTGATGGGTTTTTCACCTCAGTTCCTATAGAGAGGTTTCCTATGGGTTTTAGTTTGGACTACAGTTACTAACATGTCTTGAGTAGCCCAGGGAATCCAGCCTTTCATCTGTTTGACAAGGAGTTTTAGAGGTGCCCAGATGCCCTATGGCCAAGCCCAGGTTTATTCATGCTTTTGACTGATATTGGGTAATGTTTCACCAAACCTTGCCAAGTGCGGATTTTATAGAAAACCACCAAACCATGCTTGGCTGTCACATCTTGCATGTGATATCTTCTCATTATAGTCTTAGGGATGATGATTAATTGTTTTGGTTTCTGTATACTTTTTCAGTGGAGGAAATCTCATTACTAGACTCATCAGCTACTGGTGGAAGTGACTCTGCACCAGTACGTCAGTAACAGCACGGACAGAGAGGGGGTGGGCTACCTTATGGGATATATGTACCTTTATACAATGTATATACCTTTATATATAACTTATAAAGGACGTTGATATTGAAAGACTTGTGCGTAAGTCTCCCTTTGAAAAGGTTAAACTGTGGATAATAAAAACTGCTAAATCCCCACTGTTTTCATTCTGAAGCAGCCCCCGCAAGTCTTTGTCACCTGTCCTGATGCTCTCGCCATCAGTTCTGCCCTTTAACATTCATTCGAGGCCCTTGGATGCTCTGTTCTTCCTGGGGGTTCATAGCAAAGTGACTGCAGTCAGTTGCGTGACACTTTGAGCAGTGCCCTGGGAACATGATCCCTAATCTTATGAAGAAGTCACTTAATGATTCTTTTAAATATCCCTTGATTTCCTTACTAGAGAGAGTTCACTCAAAACCAGGACCTCTGTGTGTGTCTTGCAGGTCAGTAAAATAGCTCAGGACTTTCCTTCTCCTAGAAATGAATCTCCAGAGAGATAAGTTTACTGCAATCCAATTCAGATTTACAAACTGAAATGAATAAAACCCAATTTTGATAGTGCTAATATATATACACACACACGCATCTATATATTTTAAATACACTTAAATTTCATTAGCAATGATTGTTTAGAGAAACATCATTACATTCCTGGGCTTGGGAGCCTTCTCCAGGGTTGTGAACAATCAAAGATTTATTTGAGCTTTCTGCACACTGGGAAATGAAGACACAGAATCTCATTATCATGTCTATTAAAAGGCAGAATCTGGGGTACATCTAAGAAAAGATGTATTACTTTTTAAACTGCGCTGCAAACTGTGAAGTACTACAGGGACTTGAACTATTTAAAAATACTCTGGGCTTATGAGTAAGAAAAAATAGGGTCTCTTTCCCAAACAGTGTAAAAATATCACACCATTAAGTTCTGCTGTTATTACACTCTTGGAAATATGGCTGTATCTACTTTTCCTTCAAGCTGTTTGATCCTTGGGTTTGATGCTGGGGTCGAGGGACCAGGGAGGGCTACCAGAGTGAGTTACTTAGGGGACGATGCGGTGGGGGGTATGAACAATGACCAGTTAAATTCTAGTTAACCCCAATTATAAACCTTCACCTTTGTTAATTGGATTAATTCATCAGCAAGCACTATGCTTACAGTGTGTTGGAGGCACACAATCCAACATTTTCACCATTTATTAAAAGTTGAAATCTTTTGTGTCATCAGTCTGTTGCACACAAATGGCCATGCAATATATTACTGTAAAGGTAAAATCAGGTTAAGTTTACCTATAAATTAGAAGGTAACATTTACTATGAGAATCCTTCTTGGAAGTGAAAAATTTGCCTCGCAAGCACTTTCTCTAGTTATTAAAGATCTCTAAGCTATGAATCTCAGAGCTTAATTAAAAGCAGCAGAGACACGTCTAAGGAAGCAAAGAAAAGGTCTGAACATCAATACAGGCAGTTTTCTTAGCTCTTGAACATCTCTTGCTTCCCTAGGCTTTCTTCCCTGGCTCTGAAACGTTGTGTGCCTTGGTGCAATGTCTTGATGCACTGACCTCTGGAGACCTCAGTCCAGTCAAGGCCCAGTTGGGGTCATGTGTGGTGGTAAATTAGTTCCCTTCTAGAGTTGAAAGATTGGTTATATCTCTTGGTACACTGCAGTCCCATTGGAGAAGCAAAGGGTGTTTTACTCCAGTTGTAGAAGGCAGAGAGCTGCTTTCAACAAAACCTGCCTGTCTGTGCTGGTTTGAATAATCCTTCAGTCTTGCAAATACCAGAATGACACCATTTTCATGCTAGCAAAAATCGTACAAGTGCTTTGCATAAACAGGGACGAGTTTTGCTCTCAGTCCCATATGTGCAGTAAACGTAAACTAATCCTGCTAAATTCAGAGGGGTAATTTCTGATTTATGAAAGTGGAACATTTTGTCCATGAATAACTTTCAGCAGAACCATTCTAAGTGATTTGCTTGTATTAACAAGTTCCATGACATCCTGGTGATGCAGGTGAATAATACACATAAAATATATAAAGCAGTATACACATACGTGCAAATACAATAACATATACAATGTGCAAACAACGTGAATCATAAAAATGTTTTTTCACTCTGCATCAATGGTGGAGCACTTTCTACTCCTGCAAAGCAGGACCTTATCTTAATTCATGTTTTTTTTTCTGAGTGTATGTATCATTATTTGCTGCAGGTTTGCATTTGGGAGGAAGATTGGTTGCTGGCTAAACATTTGGTTAAAATAATGCAGGAATGTTTTTGAAATTTGTCGAAAAAGACAGATTTTAAAAAGTCACATTCAAAAAGCTTTAAAGATAGTTCTAAATGTAAAATGTTTGGGGATCTGTCTCTGAAAATGTGTGTTTATTTAAGAGATTGTTGCAGTATTTTTCACTATATTTCTGTACATTTCAACATAATACTTGGTTAGGAAATTTGAACTAAAGAGAAACTTACGGGAGAGCATAATCATATTTACAACACTGAAGGGGCAGGGAGCCACTGAAGTAGAATAAACACAGGAAGAAAATAATTTTAGACTTGTTACTGAGGCAACTAAGAGTTGGGCTTGGACTTAATTAAGAATCATGCATTTGTAGCTGTTGCAATAACTGGATCAAATATCCATAACTCTGCCCCCTTTTTCAGCTGCTAAGTAGTGACATTGTCATATTAACCTCTCCTTGAAAATAAAAAGATCTTATGAGACAAGCAAACAAAAAAATCCAGATTATGGAAATTAATTAAAGCATACAATGCCACCTTTCTCACTGTTCAGACTCAGCTAATTAGGGATTAGATTATTGAAGAGCAGGAGATCAATTAGGATTGCTTTCTGTAAAAATCCATGGTGAAGTATAGTTACCTGTTGAAATGTGAAGAAAATCATGCCCTAGTACAATGGACGGATCAAGGCGCAATACTGCACGTTGACAAACTAAATTATGAAAACAATAATCATGTTTATCCAATCTCTTTGTTGAAAACTGTTATTTTGATTCCAGTGCCAGCTGTCTGAAACTTTAATTTAAGTGCTTGCTTGAGGCAAGACATTTGGGATACTAGTTTAGAATGTTTTATAGTCTGAGCAATATGTTTTACTAACCTCGAATACTGTGATGATGATTTTAATGGTAACTATAATATGTTCCAGTGAGTTCCAGGGCAATTTTTGATTTTTTTCTGAATGATTACATGCCTAATGATCCCCAATATTTTCTTAACTTCATTAGCTCCCCAGGAGAAGAGGTAAACTTCTTTACAGAAGGTAGGTGCTCTATATTTTAAGGGGAGAAATATCAAGCAACTTACTTCACTGCCTCTTTCTAATGTCAAATGAATGTGTATCTGTGTGTGTAACTGTAATCAGGAGATGCAGTTAAAAAAATCCACTTGCATTTGAGCAAAAAAAAAATAGCTGATAAAACTGTTCTGTAATAAATATGATTTATTAGTAATATTATGAGTGCTAAATTATCAACTTCAATGACTGGTGACTGCTAGTATGTTTAAGAAGAGTAGGTCCTCATGTCTCTCCTGCTCTGGATCTCCTCTCTTTCAAATAAACTGGAGGTTTTGCCCCTTGCTCCTGAAGGCAGCAGAGTGACGTTGCAAGGGGACTGGCACCCTCCTCCAGCGTCGTGCTTGGAGCCCCTTGAGCAGTGAGTGCACGTCAGGTTTAGCGTGCAAAAAGCTTTAGATGGATGGGTTTATATTCTTTTTTTTTCCCCCGAATTCACTAAAGTGGGTGGAAATATTTTCAGTGGTTGTGTTTACTCTTCTAAAATGCACCGTGTAAGATAAATCTCATGAATGCTCAGCTTTTAACTAAAGGGATTCCAAGCAAGTGTTCTAAAGATTTCTTCAGGCGAAAGGTAGATCTTTTTGCTAAGTTTATTTGTTTTGAAGGAAATATATCATCCTTTTCAATGTGTTTTTTGGCACTTTAACACATAGCCTAAACCAGAAGTTAATGGCTTATTGAAATAACAACTTTGAAAGGGTTTTTTTTTCGAAGCGTGAGAAGGATTTCATTGCTAGGTTCTGGCACACTTGCATTCATTCATCCTTTATCAGGACAAATATTTCTTTTCCTAGTTGCCATTGAACTTATGTTTTCTAGTCATACTTCCAGTATTGATCTTGAATTATCCCCACCTAGGTTAGTCAGAATTTTTTGTCTCATACAGTTTCCACCCAAAAAATGATTTATTTGAAATGCAGTAAATTTAATTTCAATAAGTTTTATTTTCTTGTTAGGAGAAAGACATAATAGTAATGATAAAGCTAAAAATATATTTCATTAACGATAATATTGTGGATTGTTTGTATTAATGTATACAATATCTATCACATTGCACCACATAGTATTTTGATATTTTTTCTGACAGATCAAATCATTTCACTACATGAAAGATATTTCATTGGAATTAATCGGTCTTGCCATCTTAACTGTTTTATGGTGCAATTTGTATTAAGTTTTAAAAACTATGCTCCTAAACATTTCAAACACATTTTGCTTCTGGAGTAGTTACTCATAAAGGGAAAATTTGGGTCTTTATCTCTTGTTTTTCCTGCATTAACTGCAAGTACAGCCTTCATGAAGCCATTGAGTCCTAAAGTCCCCAGGCTAAACCTCTGGCCCATTTGCAATATGCTGGAATGATTTATCTGGTATGAGGCTTGCACTATTTCTCCATTTTTTTTCCCAGTTTTTCACAACGGGACCAAGGGCTGTGACTTGCTTGGACGCAACTAGCAATCTGCTTCTCTGCTTCTCATTGCTTTCCCTCTCTTAAGCTGCTGTTCTCAATTTTCTTTCTAGGTTTTTATTTACCAGTTCCCCTCTGTTACCATCTTTGAAACCACTTTTGGTCTCCAAAGCATCAGAAGCTTCTTTGCCTTTTACATGTACAAGATTTGGTGCATTATTTACTCACTGTGTATTCTTTCCCCTTTTGCCTTTCTTTTTACCATTGGTGACAAAAATAAAATACGATGACAGGTGATTTCATTCAGCCAAGGTATTTTCCCTGATGCACAGAGAACGGTTTGAACTCATCCTGGACTCCACTAAGTTTGACATCTGTCAGACAGCCCAGGTCATTTTTATTCCATTAGCAAGAGTTTCCATTACAACAAATCCTTTTCCTGCTCAAATATATGTCAGAAATAATCATCTGGATTTTGTCAGTTTTCACTATTAATGGAATGAACCAGTTCAGCTATTAGTAAACATTTTGTTTTTTTCTATGAACAAGGAAATAGTTTATCATATTTCCATTTAAGGCTACGGGATGCGATGTACTTTTGAATAGTTGCTTTAAGTGAATCAACATGACTTTTTATAGCTGTAACTCCCAATTGATGGTGCCTGGTGAGGAATAAATCTAGGAGGCCACCAGAAACTCACCACAATTTTGTCTGGAGTTTTTCCACTTTTAAAGCAAAATTGCTACATATCTTGCAAAGATACTGGAGAAGTGTTTACAGAATGTTTTTAAAATGCAGAGTGATATTCAAGTAGAAAGTGTCAGTATCATTTGCCAAAGAGTGATTATAATAAGTTATATAAAATTCTAATACCCAGTAAATCATTCTGGGGCTCAGTCTCATGTACAAACACACAGCCCTCTGTACTAACATGTGATCCTGATCACAAATAGTTGACTATAAACCTCGAGAGAGACAGAGCAGAGTAGTTTGACAAAATAGTAAGAGACAGATTGGAGAAAATATGAATAAAGATAATAAGATCATCCATTTATTATACATGCACCAGCTACAACACAAGTTAGGAGTCTGAAATGGTGTGTCTCATCACCCCAAATGCTGGCTCTCACTCTGCATCGCAAGGAAGATTGGTATCCTAATCCTTAGAAATTAATGTAGTTTAATTTGCTTGCTGGGGAAAAATGAGATATTGTAAAGATATAAAGGAGAAGAGATGATTGAAGTATAATTCAAGGAAGATACTCATGAAAAAGGAGGATGGTGGCAAAAGAGTAATTGGCCAGTAATTGGCCTCAGGTTAGCAGCAAGTGGACAAGACTATAGCATAGAAAGGCTGTGCTTGCAAAGACCTGACTTACGATGATACAATTTCAGGTATGATGCAAGGGAACTTATCACTGAGGGAACTTAGACCCAAAAGTTTAGTTCAGATCAGAAACACATCTAGTTTTCAGAGTACTGTCTACTGGAGAGTTAGAAACATGATGGGTATGAGGCAATGGCCCTGCTGGAGGGTATTCAGCAGCATCAAAATTCTCTTAGCCAGAGGCTGTGTCTGGACCACCACATAGAAGAGCAGTGAGGGTCCCATTGCCCATGTATAAACCTTTTTATGTGCTCTCCACACTTAGTCACCACAGTCTCTCTCTTCGGAATGAGCTGTGTAGTTTTGTTATTCCTTTGTGGAGAAAACCTAAACTCTACTGCAAATCACCTCTCTGGGAAGAATATCTTCCAGCATTGGTGACTGCTTCATCCTCTCAAGCAGAGTCTCCCTTTTCTTTCCCTCAGAGCTTGTACAATTTAGTGTAGCCTCACTGAACAACCCCAGCCTCAGAGATCATGGTTATACATGGCAAACTTTCTGGAAATGTTGGATTTCCAAACATAAAGAATCCTTCAGTTTGGTTCTAAATATCACTTAGTGACAGAATTTGTTTGCTGTTGTTGTTTTCTCTACACTGCATTTTGGTCAGATTCCTTGTAAAGTTTAGGTTATGTTTAAATATAACTTTATAAGAATGAACTTTTCTTTATATAAAGAAAAAAATCAAAATTATAGCAATTTACATCATGTCCAACTATAAGACAATGCAAATCAGGGTGAGAAGGAATTGATGAGGTCTAGACTCCTCTGCTGCATATTGATCAGAAAGTGGCAAGTTCATTCCATTCAAGACTTTGAACGGATAGCCATATGTAACCTTAGACTGATGATTCCCATTGGAAGCAGCAAAAGAGAGGTTCAAACACACACACACACACTCGCAGAAACTTGCATTTATTCATCAGAAAAGCTTTGATTGTTAACCTCTTGGTAAACACAGAAGGATTGTAATTTCAAAACATATCTCTTACTGAGATTTGATTCAATGCATATTAAATCTACTGGAGCCTATGACTTTGCAAGAACTAACTGGCATTTTGGAATATGCAAGAAAATGCGAAATTCCATTCCATTTTTATGTAGTCTTCACCATGTGCTGCATAAGATTTTGAAACTTGAAATGATTGCTGGTTGGGAAAGCCTTGCAGCACAGACATTATTAATAATGTTCAAATCCACATAATGTATTTCCTATTGGATCACAATTACTGGATTTAATTGGTATGCAGTAGCCAGAAAAAGAACAGCAGTAACATTTGACATGAAGTAAGGTGCAGATGTACTGGGAAATCCTCATAGTCCAATTGTGGTATGAGATACAAGACCACACGTGAGCCGCAGTGTATTATATCATTATGGTACAGGTTTCTCATTAGCCAGTACGATGCTTTCTTTTCATCCTGCTCCTACAGACTCAATAGCTTTGCCTTTACAATTTGTTTCATTGAACAATGAAAATAGATGAGTTGATTGTTGCAAAAATCATATATCTTAATATGCGTTTTATTCTTTTGCCTCTCTATACTCCTGCTAAAGATCCGTAACAGATCATAAAGAACAGTCCTTAAATAAAAACAGCACATCTTAAAGGCACCCTGTGAGTGCAATTAGAAACATTTCCCATCATACAGCAAAGATAATGTTTCCTAAATGCTCTTAATTTCATACATCTGTTATGCTCTGTCATGAATTTTTTTCTCCTCTCAGGAAAATTTTTGAAGGTTTCTGCCATTGTAATTCAATTTAAAGCTTTTAATGTCAGCTGAATGGGTCATGCCACTTTCCCCACATTTGTATTAGCTTCTCTTCTTAGACAAGGCAGCAATATGATGAATACTTTTCATCAGTAGCCTACATTCATGACAAATGGCCATTGCATTTTATTCCATTATTTGTAGACCATAGTTTGCAAACATTGTTAATTTTCTGTGTGTTTAGTATATACAGTGACATGCACACATGCAAGTACACACATGCGCAGAATCTTTTTACAAGGCATTTTCTTGGGCCACAAATTGTATTGCTTGGAATGTCTTCCTCATCTACTCATTTCCAAAATGTTTGTGTAGGGGCTCTTGGACTCTTTACTAAACAATAACATGCGTTAATTTTTGACATTGTTTTGAAATTCCATTAAAGGCAACTGATTTGACACTACACTTTGTTCTTAAGAGCTACCAATGATCCTCCCGTATTCTCTCCTGTATGATTAGAGCTAACCTGTCCCTTTCAAAATGATATATTCTCCTATACGACTTTGCTCTTTTGACCACGATGCTGATGGTGATATCTGTTTAGGGACTAGATTTATTATCAGAAATTTTGGTAGCCCTTTTAAGGTATTTTCAGTCACACAGTGCTTCAAGTTTGTTGGAGGGTTTCGTTTAAAAGATCTTCCCCAAATTAGCATGAATGTTTCCTGCAAGAACCAAGCTTATGTACATCCCACATAAGACCAGCTTTGCTAGAGATGACACCACTGCACTCTTGTCAATCTAAGCTCAACCTCATGAGCCTGTTCACAGATCTCTCAGCAACTACCCATCAACCTCTCAGTTGGGTTTTATTTGCACTGACATTCAAAGCGAGATTACAGTCATTACTGTTTTTCTTCCTAATAACAAGGTACTGCACCAATAGAGGCCTCTAGAAGTGGGACAATGTGGATGGGTGAGTTAGCAGAACAGGCTTACAGAGCTGATGTTCCACATTTCAGCAGTTGTTTCATTCCCAGTTGGGCTGGAAAGTCCTTACTGCCTGAATGGCAGTTTGAATAGTTGTGGAAATATTTTGGTTTGGCATTTTCAATTGAAGAAAAATATTTTGAAATAACTGAACCAGAAATGTCTAGTTTGCTTCACTGACATGGCCCCAACCACTTCATTTTGTGACAATGAAGTTTTACACTGCAGTTTTCATTGACTGCTACATTGTGTAGGCAAGAGGCTTAAGGCTGCCTTCATACTAAAGAACTAAGTGACATGACTGAACTACATGTCCTGTGGTGCCCCCAGAGTCGTGTCACGTCCATCATGGACTATGACGTGGCTTGACAAGACATCTGTACCACACTGAGGAAAGACGAGGGAGACCAGTCAATAGGGAAAGCTATACCTTTAAAAGGCCACCTAAAGGGGTTGTGAAACCCATTAAAAATGATGTGATTTAGATTAATTTAAAACACTAATATTCTGGATGGACCAAACCATCTTGCAGTGAAAGGCACTGATATTTTGAACAAGATGTTCAAAAATCTTATTTGTCTTCCCCAAATCAGTATGCCCTTCCCCACACACATGTTTTGATTTCATGGGGACACAAAAGCAATTTTCCTAAAGGGAGTTCCAAAACAAGTTTTTTATGAAATATTTCCCAGTCACCCTTTCTGGTATGAAGAGACTAAAAACACCATCATCTTCTAGAGCGATAAGCAGTAATTCTGTTTTCCCAAGGGAATTAACAGCTGGGGGAATAAAACCAAGGGCAGATTTCCTCTCAGCCTCAGAAACAGTTAATACCATTGACAGAACCTGGCCTGACAGGAATGGCAGACACTCCCTTGCCTTCTGAGTGCACGCCAGCCCTAACGCAGAAAGAATCGATCAGAGAAGCAGATTTTAAAAATCACTCTGAAAATCATCATGGAATAATCATTAACCACAGAAAACATCAGAGCCACAAAGCAAACCCTCCAAGCTGCTCAGCAGCAGCAGCTACAGCCCATGACCCCAGAGAGCGAGTCAGCTCTCCTGGAGCAGCATCGTCTGCTCTCCAAGACCAAAGTGATGTGTCCTCTGCTCTCCACGTGCTCCGCAGACCGGGAATGAAGCCACATCACTTTAAACGGGATCCCGAAAATGACACCTGTTCCGTACAGACGCCACCGAGGGACTTGCAGAGTCAGTCCTTTGCAGCTACGCAACCAAGATCAGTTTTCAATGAAATATTACTTACTTGAATCAATGTTGTCTTGGTTCTTCGTGAAGGGTGCAGCAGGCATAAAATGTGATATTGATTTCTGAGATGGAGCCTGGTCCTTTCTTCATGGCCATTTCAAAAAATGCAAAGTATTTCTTTGCTTTCACACGAGAGATCATGTCCCCTCTGCAAACTGGAGGTCAAGGCCCTTTTATGTTACCTCATATTTATCACCTGTCCTTTTTCACTTGTGCTCTTCTCTTCGTCTCTCAGTTTTTCTTCCTCCTCGAGTTTTTATTGCCTCTTCGGCTCTCCTCTTAGCTCCTGTTCTAATTTCTGCCTTTTCCCCTGCTCTCCTGAGTGCTTTTAGATTCTGATCTAATTTCTCATGTCTTCTCCCAGTGCTGCTCTCTCTCCTTTCTCTCTTCCTGACCCTCACCTGTTCTCCTTTCTGCGTCTCTGCCTCCAACTCCGCTTTCTCCCCTTACGAAGCACTGGTGCTGGATTTTCTTCCTTTCCCTTTCCCACATTGCTCTTGGGCTGTTTTTAGCAATCACTGCAATAAAGTTTTCCCTGTTGTACATATAAATACACTGTCCCAGCCTCTCATAATAATACATCTTTTTTTTTTTTCTAGGTTGCCTCCAATTTCCATGATTAGTGTGCATATCTTTTTAATGATATCGTAGAAACAAGGAGGAATAAAGCTCCCTAAATCTATAATCACACATCCCATGATATATAAAGGTTACCATTTTTTCCTGAAGCCAATGTGAATTTAAGTCTATCCCACTGGTTTGGTTTAATTAATTTAGGAGGTAGAGTGGAGTCCAGAGCAGAAATTGTAATCCTAAAACCTTCTCTCAGTAGGTTAGGACATGCAGTAGAGAAGAGCTAGTGTATTTTCCAGTTATATTTCATTGCACCATTTTATATAGGAAAACTACAATTTCCCGAATACAGTGTTGGCTAGGGCACTGAAATGAATATTTTAACCAATAAAAGTGGCATGAAGTTTTAAACAACAGTTCAAACGGGCTGTGCCTGAAAACTACAGCACGTTTAACTCCATGACTTCTGTGATACAACACGTGGGCTCAGAGGAAGGGGCCTGTATATCCTGAATATACAAACTATATTACTAAGCTGCTAGTCTGCTTTGCAGAGATTTGCAAACAATTCTTGCTTAGTGCGTGAGAGCCGAAAAGACTGCAGTGTATAATGACATGCTTATAAATACTCGGTCTGATGTGTTGACTGTCATTCCTCACACTTTATGCTGATTATATATATGGTAACAATTTGGTACCATAATCGGATGAAGCCAAAGCTTAGATTTAGGTCTACACTACAAACACTTGTGGTTGCAAGCTTGAAATTCTCTTTCAATTACTCTGTGTTTTATTTACTTAAAACATGCTCTGAAAATACTTACCAGTAAACCCTTTTGTTAAGGTCAACTTAAAAAAAAATTGCTCACACTGCTAACATGATTTTTTTTTTAAGATTAAAAAGCAAATAAAGCAATGTCTAGTATAACATGTAATACATACATATTTATACACACATATATATTTACAATATATATTTTTACATACAGATCCTCTAAAAGTAACACTAGCCAATTGTCATATTCATAGTTCAATTAAATCATCCTAATTATTTCCCTCTGTATGACACAAGGTCCAGAGCGGACTAAGGAATTTTGACATTTCCATTTCATCCTAATCCCTTCTCCTTGGGTATGGTAACAAATGACAGTATTTTCTGTCAGCTTTTGGAAAAAAAACCCTTCATTTTTGTGTTGTTCAGACATGAATGAGAGTGTGGACGTGGTGGTGTCTCCAGTGCTGAGAAAAGTTCTCAGGCAGAAGGGCAGTAATTCAGGGAACCCCAGTCGGAAAGTCTGATCTAAAACCAATTCAAAGGCCCATATAGGGTTCAACTACCTTCAGCTTGGCTTGGACCCAGGAACATGCCCCTCTTTTGAGCAGGAAATCAACTTTTGGGAACAAACAACAGGAAGAAGATGACAAATGCCTGTAGCTTGTTCTGATTTCCATCCTGTGTGAGTTCTGTGGAAATCAATCAGTGCTGATCTCAGGAACAGTCCTTTAAACCTCACATCGTTGCCTGGAGTTATCTGGGTTTGGAGCAATGGGACCCGGTGACTTGCTTTCTGTTTGTTTTAGTGAGTTACAGCAGTACTTAGCGCAAATTACTATATCCTGCAAGACGAAGTGCAAAGACATCATGCAACACAGGCACATTTCTCTTGCAGAGCTGTATTTGGAAGGACTTAAGAACTTTGAGCACTTTAAAGCTATTATATGGTCAACCTCTGAGTTAAATATGTCTCAGCACTGACACTGATCTCACAGGAATGCAACCGTCTTCCCCATAAATCCCATGCTAAGGCTTTTTTCTCTGCTATTCCATGATGTGCGTGTCCAGTGTAAGATTTCTTGTGATAGGCTTGGTAACAATTCACTGAGCTCTGTGTCAAAGAGCTGGAAGTTGTCTTCAGGAAGGTTTTGCTGAAAGCAATGTCACTTCTCAAAGAGACTTCAATGGAAAATATTTTATTTCGCTATAAATGCCTTGGAGGAAGAATTTAAATTCGGCAGAATCTAATATAACATGTCGTTTTATATTCTAGCATTCCACCAGGCAAAGGTAACATAGTTCAACTAAAGCACACTTTCGTTTCAACATGCTGCTTAGTGGAACGGGTACATGCATTTCATATATTTTTTTTTCTTTGACTTCTGTTTTAAAATAATTTTTCAATTTACAAGTTTTAGTTTTGCATAAATGTAACTACTTCTGCTCAGCAAATAGCAGGCTGAATGAAATTTGCTGCAGGCATATTTCTGAGTCAGAAACAATTACATAACTCAGGCAAATAGTTTTTGGAGCTGTTGTTTGGACTCATTGCTATGATTAGTCATTAGTATCAGCTTGATAGCGTCGTGTATTTTAGATACCTGGAATTATTTCTGCACCTCGATAGGAGAGCGGAGAGATCTGAACCTAGTACGTGCCTTGAATTCAAGATAACGTTGACTATCAATCCAGGTTTCAGGTATGGCTGTACCTGAATCAGATGTTTCCGATGTGTCTGTACAAACTCTGACTATAAGAGGAGTATAAGAGTTAGGCCATATATAAATACTTTATAGAATGCTGTGTACACTAATTAATACATACTATTTTCTAAGGACTTTCTGAACCTTGAATAAACATTGTTAAAGCAAAAGTATGCAGATTATTAATAGAAACTGTAATCTCTCTCCTTATCCACTATTCTTATTTAGCCCTAACTATTTTGATACCTGGGGATCAGAAGAATGAAAGAGGTTTGTTTTGCCAAAAAAAAAAAAAGGGAAAATAGAAAGTTCCAAAGCATGAAAGAAAAAAAACTTAAGAATTATGTTCCATACAAATCAAAGAATAATAAATCTCAGATTGCCCAATCCCGATGCTTTAACTTTTAATGGTAAAATCTGTGCCTCCCGCTACCTCTTAGATATTCTTCTGTGACTGCTCTCTTGTTTTATGTATGTGAACCAACCTTGCAATATAAGGTGACAAACAAAAAAGATGGAAAAATATATAAAACAGGGCGGGGAAAGGTCTGCTTGCTACCTCAGGCTTTAAAACTCTCCTTACACACTTCAGCACGAAGTCTATTAAAGTGGAATATAGTGGAAATACAATATACAGCAATGAATGTCTCCAAAACAGCAATTTAGCGCTGAAGCTGAGGGCAGTTCTTATGCACCGACTTTTAATACCGAAACGATTTGTGGTCTCACAAGTTCCTGCCTTGGGCAAGAATTGTGCCGCCTTCTAATGGCTCTAGTTTGTTGACTGTCAGAATAACGGAGAAATTGGTAGCAGGGGGCCTGGGTGCCGTAAACAGCCGAGGTACCACGTTAGCACAGGGTGCTTCCCTCTCAGCCGAGCCACTAACACAAAGGAAACGTGGTGCCTTGGCCAAGGAACTAGAAAGCAGGAAGGGCAGTAATCTCAAGCTGTTGTGATGCGAAGTCATTTGCAGGCCATGGCACACTGGTAGGGATGACACAAGCCAATGTCTTTGAGGCTGATGTGTGGTTTTGGATATTAATTTTGGCTTTTGGAAAAAGCAGCTTAACCGTTCTGGGGCATATCAAGTCTTTTCAGAGTTTTTGGGTAGCCCAAAAAATGCAGTCCCTGGAAATCACTAGGATTTTAATAAAATACAGAACTAGCATGAGTGTTCACAAATCAGTAAGGTGTGAAATTATGTTAAGGTTAAAGTATGTTAATGCTTAATAACAAGCAAATATTAATAAGTTTTGAGTTATAGAGAAACAGGGCGGGAGAGGTGGACCAGGCAAGAGGCCAAGAGACCTTTGTCCTTCCAGCTCTGCCATTAACAAAAGTCACACATTAACTTTGCTCCCCCTTTGGAAAATGAGGCCGTCTACCTGTCAAAGTGACCTGGGGATCTCTAGGGGTCAGGCGATTTTAAAGTCATCACTTAGGCATGCTGCTATTGCTTACATCTCGTGGGGCTGCCCTGTACAAAACATATTCTCACACGTCATTTTTATTTAATGTGCCTCTCTTTCCTTGTATTCATGGAGAAGAAGAAGACTCAGACTAGGACTGAATATTTTAAAAATTCCAAAAGGATTTGGATAGTCCCAGGTTACATCAGTAGGGAGTAAAAGGGACTCAGTGCCCCTGGAATATTTCAGTGATCTCAATCAGACAGCAGTATTTTGGCCTTCTTTTCCTCTCCATCCGAGTGTCCCCCCTGCTCCAGATCAGCCGTTTACTTCAGGTCCTGTCCCTGCTTCGCTCGGTCCCTCTGAGCACCTGAATGGCTGTTGCTTTAATAATTCGGTTGTCTTTTTGACAGGAGCGGAGGAGTCTCTTTTTAAGCTCTCTGCGCTCAGTGCAACAGCAGGCAGCAGACAGTGCATGATTGCACTGGGACTTGAGAGCAAACTCGGGCTCGCCGGCAGTGGCTGCGTGCCAGCCAGCTCAGCCTGCGAGAGCAAAACCCTTCTTGAGGCTGAGCCTGTGGAAGGGACACGGCAGTCAACGTGCATCTGATCCGGGAGCAGGGGGATCACCACGGAGCCCATTGGGAAACTGAGGCAAGTGGGAGTGAGGGGCAAAAAGGAGCTAATTATCTTCCTATTCCCCTTGCATGCCTGTTAAAGACTGCCCAAAATAGTGTCTGTTTAAGGATGGGAATTTCCCCCCCGTCCCGTAAGGTTAAATGGACATCACATCTGTTGCTTTGGAATCGCTGCTGGAAGACGGGCTTGCCTGGAAGCCGCCTCCTAACAGCAAGAGGCAGGTCTGAATCACAAAGTTATATTAAGATATGAACTTCTCTCACATCCAAATGTGCTTGGTTCCAGGACATGGGCTGACACCATCTTTGCTACATCTGTACTGGGATTATGTGTGAATAGTCCTATTGCTTCACACTACCGTCAGTGTAATTGCTTCCATTTGGGCATCCTTTGGAAAGAAAATCTGTCACGATGGCCAGTGTGTGATGCTCTGTTGCACAAAGCTTCCCCTTGTAGCCCCTTCAAGACATCAGTTTTCACCCAGAGACCTCCTCTTGACCTTTGCTGATGACAACTTCTGTATTTACACTTCTCATTAATAAGGCAGCTTTAACTCCGTGTTTCTGTGAAGGAGTCATTCCCAAAATGAATATCAAAATGCAATATAATTGAGAGATCTAGGTATCCTATGTATCACCTATGGATTATCTATAAAAACTGCTTCATCAGCACTGCAGTTTATATACATAAAAAATAATGTGAGGGGATTTTCGTCTGGGACCCCTCTTTTCCAACAGCCCCATTACCTCTGACTCCCCTCTCAGTTGCTTCCTTTGCCCCAATATTCTCCTGCCTTGCATTCTCCTTCCTTTGGTTCCAAGCTGCCATCTCCTTACCTGCTTCTGCCTGGTCTGTGAGAAACCACCTGGGGAGGCATCTTCCAGTGCCCATATTTTTAAAGGAATATTAGTGTTCAGACATACTCACTGCATGCACAGGGTGAGTGATTATTGCTTTTTGGAAAGTAAAAGCAAAAGAAATTGTTAAGATCAGTCTGAAAAGAAATTTCAGTTTGCTGGCTGAAATTAAACAACAACAACAACAAAAACATCCACTAGATGAAATGTTTCATCTAATTGATAGGTTTTGCTTGTTTGTTTGTTTTTTTATACTTTTAAGTATAATTAAGTTTGGCTAAATTTGTTCTAAAGTGTTCTGAAAGAAAAAAACGAAATGATTTCTTTCTAGAACATTAAAATAAAACATTGTGACTTTTTCATTACGTGCCTCCCCATAAGTGATTCATGGAGTCTACAAGTTTACAACAGTTTTCAGAAATTTAATCTTGATTAACACGAGCAAAGAGGTGAATCAGACCTTGCGTATCTAAGGAATTGGTTACTCATCCTTAAAGTGCAAAAAGTGAACACAGGTGAAGGCCAATGAAGTGGGTAATCATTTTTGGCAATTAAACTGGTTTTTTGGAAGTCAGGTACAAAGCTCTGATGAACCACAGATGAACTTATGTATTTAACTCAGACGCATATAGCAAATCACTGGCAGAAACAGGAGTACAACGTACTACATTTGATTCCTTGCATCTTGTAGTAACCACTTGAAAATGATAATTTTATATATAGATGTATATAGCCTATAACCAAGACTATAATTTTCCCTTTACATTGTGATCTTTCCAATTTTTTTTTAAGGAAGACTGCATGGAGCAATCATGCTCGGATACCCTCTGTTGAACTGCCACCAAAAATGTGGTCTCATTTTGTTAAAAAAAAGTCCCATAAATGTTGACCTCACATACACTTCAACTACTGTAAGAAGAAAAATATTATAAATAGTTCTGTGCGAAGAAAACAAAATGATTATTCTTGCAACGTAATAAGCAATTACAAAGGGCAAATTACTTGCACCCTCTGTAATTTTTTGTCATTAGATAATTAACATCAGAGGTATTAATGATCCTTTTAACAAATTACCGTATAATTATAATGTGTTTCTTCATTTAGTCATACATATAGTACAAGCCCTTCGAAGATCTGTGTATTAATTGAAAATATATTATTTATTGGCTTAGCTGAGTAGCAGCCCACGCTGATCACTAACCACATTAAGGAAATGCTGGGCTAATAGCAACTAGCTGTCAATCTGTTGTTAGCAGAGCAATTCTTGGTGGATGCAAAAGTTTTTGACTGAACTCAGATTATGGATCAAATGAAAGACTGGAAGAAAACACAATGTTCACTAGAATCAAAGACCTAGAAATGCTACATCTCTGACTCGTATGAACTTCATCAGGAATGAAAGCTAAGTGTGGGACAAATGCACTCGAGAGTGTACAGGGCTAGCACATGCTGGTGGCAACGATGCTTCTTAGATTAATTAATTTCATAACATTTCCATAATACAGTTTAACTTAGTGTACTTTTCATAATCTAATTTTAGTTGAATTGCTTTGCACAATCTGCTCTAAATGTGTTTACGATTCAGAATTGTTAGAGTCCCCTTTTCATTTTGTGCTTTGCTGCCTTTGTAAAATCTGCGTAAATTGGTGGAAAAAAAAATAGGGGAATGCTGCCAAAATCCATTTTTGTTTACTATCCTAACATTTAAGCTAATGTGCTCGGGCCAGGTTTGCAGCACTTTCTGTGAATCCTCTCCTAGAGGTGTGTGGAGAGGAGCATGGCTGGAAGAGCGAGTTTTGGGAAAATGCTGCAGATTTTTATGTGAGAAGAGGAATTTTGGATTTGTTATTATAAGGAGCGGGGCTGGAAAGCTCATTCCAAATTACCCATTTCCAATTTGGGAACAGATATGGCCCATGTGACCTAAGCATCTTGTCAAGACAGCTTGAATTTGAAGCTGTGAATATGCAAGTAGATGCGCTACAGACCCAAAATGATTCACACAACGATATGACATTTTTCTGAATAGGCTGAAATTCACCCCTGGGCAAAAGGCAGGGAGAAAGCTCTCAAAACACTGCTCAAATGAGATATAAGAAGCCCCATGTCTTCACTATGACCCCCTCGAACAGGATCGATTGCACATGCAACATATATATTGAGAAAATCAAGATCCACTTGCTGATAGTTCATGAAGAGGGAAACTGGAATAAATTATTCATTACAGAACTACCCAGCTTTGGCAATAAATACACAGGTTGAGGGAGAATGGGAGCTATTCTATCTGTAATAGCGTGTTATGGCCGTTTTCAAATCTGGAGGCCTTAACTTGGTAACCAGCTGATCATAAGCTGCTATGTCCTTAATTTATATGCCTCCCGTGGCACTCTGCTTGGATTCTTCCTGCCAGGAACCCCTATGTTCACAGGATTCGGTATTCAGAAGGATGAGATAGGGAAATCGCTCCTAAAAGGTACAAGAAGAGCAGGGCATCTCTATTAGATTTAGGTAAAAGTAAAGACAGATAGGTGTTTAAAGGTTTTTCAACATTAGTTATATATATATATGTACACACATACATATGTGTGTGAATATATGTGTATATACATACACACACACACACACACACATACTTAAATCTCAGAGTCTGGCTATCCACCTGCTTGTATAAAACAAGTAGCCCACTTGGTTGCTTGTGTTTATTTACGTATTAGGGCTCTGAGGGATGGAGCTCCTGGCTCAATATGTTGAGGTAGTTAAGCCCTTGTCCCACTGAAATCAGTAACTCAACCCAACACCTTCCAGGGCAAGCAGAGCTGTGCTCTAGATAGCACTGGCCATTCATTTTACGGGGATATTGAACTCTCTTTTTAATTAAAAAGAATGATATTTTTTTCTGCCACTTCCATTTTCAGCTGCCTGAACAGCTCCGATGACACCTTACAGAGTTGCCATTACATTGGTGATATTAGTATTAATCATGCATTGCTTGATACTGTAATTGAATAGTTTTTACGCAGATGATATTAACTGATAAAATATGGCATCCTCATGAGAAAACATTACCTTGAAATATTAGCGTAACAATATGTTAATTTCTGTGGAGGATACGAGTACGGATATATGAGGACATGTAAATTTCCCAGCACTTCTGCTGACAATTTCCATGTCAACATAATTCTTAGGAATTTGTACTCACTATTTTGTGATGACTTATATGATGATGTATAACAACTTAAGGGGGGTTTAAAATGCAGTATTTTGACTAGTGCAGTTTAGTAAATAGCACACAGGGCTGTTGTCTTCCTCTCAATTCCTGCAGCACTGACACGAGCTCATGGCACTGCTAGAGAGTCAGCAATCCAGGTGCAAAATGTGAGAGGGTGCTCAGACTGCTCCAGGGGCTTTGCAGCTCAGCCCTCAATCTCTTCTGCAAGTTGTTAGTGAGGGAAAAAATTCTGATGCAAGGCAGCAAAATCTCTGCTTAAAGGACTCAAAACACAGGGTCCACCCCACATGTCCACATTTCTCGTGGTTGCTCTTAGCCAGTGTTTGGCACCAACACGACTCCCCGGCTTTGCTGGCTTCTGACTTGTGTCCACGCTCCCTGTGATTTCCTTTAGAAAAACCTATACTCCCAAGATAAAACCGGAGCTACAGAGAGCAGAATGGCACCTTGAAGGCAGAAGAGATGATAGCGGCTGAGGCTCTGAATCCATAAACAGGCAGCCAACCTGGCTGTCTCTCGTGGGCTAATCTGAATTAATTGGTGTTATTTGTGTCTTTGATACTCAAATACAGACCCCGGGGGTGGGAGTTCTCATGAAACAAGTGGCCACTTGGGAGAGCCGTCCCAGGTCCAATCATGTCATGGGCTCATTTGTCTCCCACAGTAATTCACTACTCACTTCAGTCACTTTAAATGTAAAACAGCTGCTGCTGCTTATGCCTCTTTCAAGGTGCCTACCAGCAGCTTCAAACCGGCCTGAATGGGTCCCATCCCATAATAGTCTCCCACACAGTGGTCATTTGGAAACAATTAACCCTTGATTTGAGATCCTCTCAAAGAATCCTTTTGCTCTCACCCTTTCCTTTATTCTCTCTGCCCTTGGATGGGAATAGCCTTCTCTTTTGGGACCATTGTGGATCCAGCAGCTCTCTAAACAGTAAGCACGAGTTTGGTGTTTGGGAGAGTTAAAAGATGTTATGGAGTATTAAGTTATGGGGGTTTTATGTATGGCTATGATGAAGAAATGTGAGGCTACCAGATCAAAGCAGATTTGGGTGCTTTGTTGAAAAAAAGATCACTTTGGTGCTCTCTGCCTGCTGCAGTACTTGGGGGTCCTGCTCATATTGTGTGTGTCTGGCACCACTGCTACCCTGGTCTTGCTTGGTTCCTTGTGATATGATGAATTGGAGATTAATTTAAGGAGAAGCATCTGGCTTGGAGCTAATAAAATATCAATTTGTAATAGGGAGGAAAAGGCTTGGTGAGGAGCCTGCCTGTGTGGGATCTTTGATACCCCGTTTGCATGGGGAGCCTAATGGCGCTGGTGGCTTTTAGGGTGTTTTCTGAGCACTTTGAAACCTTTCTATGTTGTGCTCTCTGCCTTGTCTGGAGTGCTGTGGCTTTAGACCTGGGGCCTTTCCTGGCAGGGGAATCATGCAGCCCCAAAATGCCCTTGCAGAGCAGCCCCCCTTTCCTTGGGGCTCGCGGGCCAGATGCGGTGGCCCCGCGCTGTGACGCGCAGCTGGCGGCACCCGTGATGCAGGCCGGCAGACACTCAAGGCACAACTCCTGGAAAGGCTCCCGCCGCGCTGGCCGCCGCTGACACGAACCAGCTGAAGACGCCGCGGTGCCAGAAAGCGTCGCAGCTGCGCGGCCTGACACCCGGGCAGCGCGCGCCGCTGTGGGGACCGCCTTTGGGGGCCTGCAGAGTGCTCCCTGTCCAGGCACCGAGCCACTAATCACAGTTTACATTAGGCAATCAGATACTTTTCCACTACTGAATGATCTGTTCTTCTGTGTTATTGGTTTTTTTTTCCCTCCCTCCACCATGCAGGGTCTTGTGTGTGTCTCTGCTTCATTTTTGGGCTGCATTTTAAAGTGTATCTTTAATATCTATAGCATTAATGTTGGTTCAGGCAATGGCAAGGTGCCCAAATCACCACTGTCCTGACCTCATACTCCTTTCCCCAGCCTGACTTGGTGCTGAATTGTTTTGGTCATTTAACCTATAGGTTATGGAGTATAAGTGGCAATGGTTACAGAGAAGTCCTGTAGAAATTCAGGCAAAAAGGAAAACTAAAGAGTTTTGCAGCACTCGGGAGGTGTGGGGGGCCTATCCTCCTATGGAATATATAGCAGTCTATACTGCTGTAGAATGAGTGGTTGTAATGAATGCTTTCCAGAGTCGTGTTTAAGAACCATAGGTTTTAGAGTAATTTCTCTAGCACGTGGCTGGCATGATCCCTTTTATACAGGAATGTTTCATATCGTTAATATTCTGTAGGAATGGATCTATGTCATCCTTAATTGTCAGGCCTGAATTCTGGATCCATCTGGCCGTGGTACTGTAGCTAGATATATGTTCAGGTAAGATAAGTGTGCTGTGGCTGGATGTCTAATGCATATAGCTTCATTTACAATAAGGAAGACTTGGATCTGGCTATGACCCAGAATTTCTAATTCCAAGGAGTTGCTGACGTTTTGGAAAACCTGTGTCTCTGTCAGAATGAATAGCTGAAACTTAGATATTTTCCAAGCCAAAAAAGTGCTTTTAAAAATATGTGCTATATTAAAACATTAGATAGCAGTTAGGTGCCAATTTAAGGAAAATATATAAACATAGAATCCAAAAATTCATATTTTAATATAAACACTGAGCTGATATTAACAGAAATATTTTGATGTTGGCAAGATGAAGTATCATATTTTTTTCTCACTGATGTGTTTTGCCACATTTTATCCCTATAAAACATTATTTTAATGAAACTATAGTTTTTAAAGCATAATTATTTTGTCAAAAGGGGGGGAAAATGCACCCTGTAACAGGATGAACCTGGGGTCACAGCTGACCTAAATGAACTTGCAAGGCATTGTACTCCAGCTGAGGTTGGGAGGAATTGCCTCCTGAAGCTCAAGTGGAGTAAGGAGCAAAAAGTTAAACTATGAACTGTAATTTGTCAGGTCAATATCTCACCTCTCTCAGACAACATTGAGCCCCAGCTGACAGTTATATTTAGTGATCTCCCTATAGGAAAAGTGGCAGTACTGCTGCTTTTTCACCCTTTGTAAGGTCTCCGCCTAGGTAAAGCACTGGTAAGTACCAGTCAACCTTATTATCCAATTCATGTGCATAAGCCCATGGCTGATGTGAAGAAATGGGTGCACATACTGTTGCACAGATACAGAATTTGGGGCCCAGATTGTAGTTTCACGGTTCCTGGGGCAGAGCTGAAGCTTCCACACTGTATTTCTTTCCCTGGAGAACCTGGGATGCAACAACAAACAAACAACCCTGTTGACAAAATGTGAGCTTTGTGAAGGAAAAGGACATTTATTAGGTAAATATACTGTATAGCTCTAGCAAGCTGGTGCGTGCATGCACACACACTTAGCATCTGAGTGAGAACAGAGAGGACCTGAGAAATGTATTATGCATTCAGGCAACTCCGATGTGCCACTAATAAAATTAAGTGTTGGAACATAAATGTTTTAATTTTAGTGCAAATGCTCCAAGCAATACCCCCCTCCTGTACCCTTTTTCCCACCCCCAGCCTAGACTAATCCATTTAGAGACAAATTTACATTTTATTTCTCCAAACCCTATTAGCATTAATATAAAGGTCAGCACTGAAAAGGCAGCTTCAGAAGCTAATGTGCCAGTATGCGGTGCTCTGTGACCAGACGGGGGCACGTGGGTCTCTCACCCACTGAGGCTGACATGAATTTTTAATTTAAAAGGGAGGTCCCACTCTCCAAACATTCTCATAGCTTCTGGAGATGAGCGGGTCTCCCTCTGGAAACCAAATGGGACTTCTTTCCCTCATATGTGAGGGTGGGAGAGGGAAAGAAAACTTTACGAAAAGCTCTTAATGCTGTGGAAAAGCTGTTGACAAGATTCAGAGACTTTTAGGAAAAATAACATTGTGTTTTGAAACAGTCCTGTGCCTCGGGCTTCCCTTTTCCCCAGCTTTATTAACAGGTTAGATGAGGGGCAAGCACAAGCCACATTGCCTAAGAGTTTCAGCACCTCTCATCTTGTTGTTGGCTTCAAATTTGAAGTCAGAAATCTCTATCAGGAATATCCCCACTGCTGAGTGATTACAGAGCCATGAAGAGAAAATTGCTCTGGTTTCAGAAGTGTAAAATGTTTGTACTAGAGCTGTATGAACTTGATGTGGTTTGTGGTTTGGTTCCAACTGAGAACCCTGCTCTGGGAAAAAGCTTACCCAGAATAATCCTGTTGAATGTACTAGCTCCTCTTATGTGTATAAGGTTACGTGCATGCTAATTTTTGGAGGATCAGAGCCAGGACTCTTGACTGTGTATGCTGGACATCTAATTGACTTGGGGCTTTTTGTCTAAATCACGTGAATTTCATCTCAAGTTTCAGACAGATGTTTGGTCTGAAATCCTATGTCTTAAAATGGAATGAAGTCAGCTTCATCTGCATTAAGACCCTGCAAAATTTATTTTTTGTAGAATTGCTAAAAAGACACCCATAGAAAGCTAAATGCTCCAAATTAGCAAGATTCCTTCAGCCAAACTGCCTTGTGCATTGCATTGACTTTTTTCTTGAAATATTGTGGGCATCACCACAACCACTGTTCCAATAAAAAAGCCAGAGATTTCTGTACTTAGAAAAACAAAAAACACTCTTAAAAGCATCCAGACCCTAACAAGTGCCCAAGCCACTCTGCTCTGAGCTTTCTAATTCAAGAACAGACTGATGGAGCAGGTGGACATGCCAAATGTCATTAAGTTTGCCAGAGCCCAGCCCTGAGGAACATGAAGGTGAGAAGTATATTCTACAACAAATGACCCCTGACCGAGAACTCCCTGCTACCAGTCCCCCTTGCCTTTAAATTAAACCAGTAAGCCTACTTGAGTGTCTAACTTGAGTGTTTCATTTGATTCCACTCCAGGGGAAACAGCCTCTCAATTAACCATTTAGTTTCGTATTCTAGGCCAGAGCATGGCAGTTCTTGGAGGTGGTTGAGAGACCTGAGTCAGGAGATCCAAGCTTGATCCTTATCTCTACTATGTCTCTACAGCTGTGTTTTTTACCCTGTGCCTCAGAGTCTGAAATTACTTTAAAAACCCTAGGTGGAAGTAATGTGTACTGTCTTTTGTAAGTTTTCCAAGCATTTCTGTAATCCAGTGCACTGAACTTCTTGTATTCATAAAATTAAACATCGTCATTGGATTCCTTTTCAGAAGCCCATAAATAATCATCCAGCAATGAATAAATAATAAAAATCCCAGATGCGTCTCCGTAGGTAAGGGCTGAAGGAATGCTGTAGTTTTCATGCTACCACATAGGCAGACATTTGGAAGATTAGAGAGTGCTGAATGCATCACTGTGGATCAACACAAAGTTATTTGCAGTTGTTTCTGTAATCATGCTACTCAAGGAGAAAATTCACAGTATGTCTTGCTGTGTCCCTGCCTCCCCAAACATGTACCCAGCCACCTGTGTGCGGAGCTTGGCAGTGTTAATGCCCTGTGCTGTGGCAGAAGCCACACATTAATTGACTAGCTGAACACCTGCTCTGGTTTTCTTCCCTTTTTTTTTTTTTGCTTATTTTGCTTCTCTGCTTAACTGGATGATTTGTCTCCTCTTGTTTTCCAAACACATTCAAGTTTTAAGAGGTTATAGGTATGTTTGGTCCGCACTAAAAGTTGAGCTAGACATCTAGGATTGAAAGACCATTTTCTGTTGACTTAACACAAGTTGGAACTGAAAAATTAGAGCTTCTAATCCACACTGTTTGAGTTAACATAAAAAGCTCAATTTCAGGCTACAGAAGTGAAGCCTTCAAGGTATGCAATCATAGTCATAACCTTCAGGAAGAAATGGTTCTTTCTCTTGCTGCTGTGGTCAGCTGTATGGTTTCTTTCCTTTTAATTTTGGAGGAAGCGTGTCAGGGAATTTGAAGTTTAATATGCATTCTTAGCTTAATTTCTTAGAGGAGATGTTTACCTGATTTTTTTTCTCTGCATACATGTATGATTAGAAACTCCTGCTGTCCCCTCTTGGTGAGTCTGAATGTGCTGGGAAATTTCAGCCATCCCTTTACCAGAAGTATTAAATTCCTACAAGTTTGATTGGAAAAAAGGTGGGCAGAGATGAGGGACTATTAATGTACCTGCTTAGGGACAGAACATCCTTTGAGTTCATTCCTCATTAGCTACCAGAGAATTCGCATCAAGGAACCACTGTGCATCCTCTATCCACAGGAGAAGCTTTAGCTGATATTTCCAGCTGCCTAGACTCCAGAGACTCCAAGTGCAGCCTCTGATGCCATTTGAAACCAAAGTGCCCTAATTCTGCTAGTGGCCCATTTTCTACTTGGAAGGATGGCTTCACCAATAGGAGAACTGGTGAAGTTGGCTCGTTGGCTCTAGACAAAGCTCTTATTTTCCCAATGCTTTTGAGGGATATAATCCCATGAGCATGAATAGCTGGTGAAAAAAGCTTGCCACAGTGATGGATAAATCTTGAGAAGGTTCAGGTAGGAGTGCTTAATGTGGCTGGGGACACAGGCCTTCCGATGCTGAACCAGAACGATCAGAACTAGATATGCAATGTTTAAAACTTTGTATAGGAAGTCTCAAAAAATTGAGATTTGTCTTGGAGATCCTTGTTAATTGTTTTCTCTTGGGCAGGCCCCAGGAAAGCAGCAATCTCATGGATATCTTTTTGTTCAGTCTTTTGTCTAAGGTTAATTGAGCCCAAGCCCCCAGTAGCGAGGTATCTGACTGTTAGGTTTATTGTGGGTCCCACTGACTTGGCACAGTATGGGCCAAGTCTTCTGGCAGTGTCGATCTGTTCAGCTCTACAGAAGTCAGTGGAGCTACAATAAATGTGGAAGCTCTGGGTTGTGACTGTGTCCAATAATGCTCCCTACAGCTCTCAAAGTCTGGTCCAGCTTCACTAAATGGAAAAATAGGAACTAGGTTTTTTTCAGGCACTACTTTATTTGCTAGTCTTCAGAATCCACTTTAGGAATTTAGAGGAGGGATCTCTGGGTTCTTAATATCAGGACATCTTGAGGTGTGAAAAGGACTTTTTCTGACAGAGGTTTGAGTTGCTTTTTGCTGTAATTGGAACACGTAGATGTGACTACATCTAATTTAGATCAGATGGGGAGGAGGGAAGGAGCAGCCTTCAATATTTAATTCCAGACAAGGGGATTTTGATTCACTAAACCCAAGCATAGATAGTTTAATAGTGGCCTACCCTCTGTGAACACATGTGCAGGAGAATGGGTGTCCCCTGATGACATGTGAATGGGGATAGCATAGCACTAGAGAAATAAATAAAACCAGGCACCCAGCAGCAAGAAAGATGTCAAATTAATACTCCTTTAAGAAAACTCTCACTTCCTATTTGCAAAATCACTCATTCTCTAAAGGTCTCTGCTGTTGGTGCTACCACATATAATGTGATCAATAGTATTATTCTCTAGTGTTCCCCCCATTGACCACTTGAAGATGCCGGGTAGAAGAGGAAGGGGGTGGGATGTGGAGTGAGGGGGCTGGGAGGAGGAAACTGTACTTGATCCTTATGGAAGTCAGTTAAAATTAATTGGAAAAAGCTTTTAAAGACCTAAGATGAAGACCAAATGTATCTCAGACCTGCGGCCTCATCCCCGACACTGAATGCGAAGGTCATCGCAAAGCTGTAGATTTATGCGGAAGGCTTGGGTGATGGAAAATGAGACAAAAGCATTTGGATTTTATTATTCCATTTACTCTGACCCTGGGCCATAAAGGGTTTGGAGAGCCTGTTTTATGTATTCAGCTGGTTGCCACACTGACAAGCATTTGGAGCCACTTAAATAAACCACCCGAACCCACAGCTGCAACAACACCATATCAAATACAGGTTAGAGTTGAAATGTAGAGCCAGCAGCACAGCGTCTCCAGCAGGTGCATGCAGAGTGTTTTTTAACCCCCTTGGTTTTGGAATAGTTCCCTTATTTATCTATTGGCTTTGATTTAAAGACCATTTAATCACGGGTATAGATTCCATGTTAAAGTGCACACACTTACAAACACCTAGGCCAACTGAGCAAGCTGCTGTCTTTTCTGCCGCCTCTTTTCTGTTTTTTTTAAAGGGACTAATACAGAGTTTAAAAACCTCACATTTTGGGCCAGAACAGGGCAATTCTGTCCTGCCTGCTCCTTTCCCAGGCTGCTCTGTACACCCACTGAATCCTTAGGATTCCTGGCAGGCACTACTGCTTCGAAGCAGAGACAGGAAAGAATAATGTATTGAGAGAGGGAGCCAGGAGTAAGAGTTTAGCTTAGGAAGAGGGGAAAATAGAGCATGTGTTTGGACTGATGACAGCAAAACTAGGTATCCAGGCATGCTGGGAAAAGAGGAAAAGGCAGTCAACCACACATCCCTTCACTCAAATCAGTGGGAAACCTAATATCGAGTTTCTTAATGCGTCTTGCACACTATATGTGTAATGTGTGGTGCTGTGCAAACATGCTGAGGTTCTGCAGTGGATATTGGTGTATGGTTCCTATGTGAAGGGGGATAGGCAAGCTTAAGAAGTTCGCAGAAATTCAGATTTCACAAAGAATTCATTTTTACCCTGGCTGCTCTGCTCTTGTTCCAGCTTTGCATTGATTTTGTGCGATTGCTTGTACTACTGCTTTCAGATGCCAGCGTTGCCACTGTGAGTGCAACTTTTTGTCAGAACTGATGCATTTGTTCTTACAAGCCAAGATATTTGGTTGTAGGATTTCAGGAAAGGCTTCACCTTGAAAAAGGGATCACAACTATCCAAGGCAAAACATTTAACAGCCAGGAGAGCCTAAAAGTGTCAAGAGTATGTCAAATACATATGAGTAACAAAGCAATTGTGATCTCCTCTCAATATCCCACTAGCTGGAGAAAGGGGCTAATTTATGTGCTGTGAATTTTGCACTCAGCCCTCTTCCTAGAGGCTATTCTTTCAGAAAAGAGTTGAAACACATGACGGCTGAGATGAAATGTTGGAAGTGATTGCGTTGTGCTAGGCTGTATTTTCTAATCCTGGCTAGATAAGCAGAAGACAAGGGTTTATAGAACATTTAATTCCCAAATTCACAATTGTTTATTTTCTGCCTTAGCACATTTCCATAGGGATCAAAGTAAACTCTCTTAATCAACACCTTTAGTTATGTAACACTAGGAATATTACAATAAAAAGTAGATTAACCAGAATGCCCTAGACTTTTTCTGTGCTTGGAGTGTCAGGCGTTGCATACTCTACATAATAATTTGGAATGAAGTAGAGACTGTTAACATTTAATAATATTCAAGGGCTCCTTCTGAGTTAAGCATTTTTTATTGGAGAGAAGGGACAATAATATCAATTTTCACTTGCATAAAGAGAAGGCAGTCAGCCCCATCGTATCCTCAAATATAGCCCTGTATGATAGACATCTGTCATCTAGAGTAGATGCAAGCTCAAGCTAGAAATCTCAGCCTGTATGCTCCTGCATTTGGAGGAGGGATGGCCCAAAATGAGACACGTGAGGTGAGGATGTTCTCCTTGTCTCCTACATGACTGACAGTCACTCTCCAGCAGGCAGAAATGGGCCCCTATGTCTCATTCTGTAGTAGGCAGAGCAGGTGGATCATGCACCAGAAATGCCCTTTTTCTCTGCTGACTGCAGTGAAGTACACGTGTGATGAGATCAGATGTAGGCATTTACCTTATAGATATGTAAAGTCACACGAGGCAAATCCCAAGCAGAGTCACCTTGTGGGCTCCTTGCCCCTGTGAGGGTCTGGTGTCACTTCTGTGTCTTCTGCTCGCTGCCTAGAGCATGCAACAATTTGTCTCCTGATTTCTGAAATGCTCTCATTTAATTAAATGTCACTGGGCTCAGCTTAGAAGTATGTGAGTGAAATATAATTGTGTGGGACAGAGTTGAAGGAGATGAACTAAAGCTCCATCCTGCCCTTAGACTCAAAGAAGCTGAACCAGAGCCAAATATGGTACATAGCTGCTACCTGTAACATAATCTGAATGAACCTTTGATCCAAACCATTTGAGGGAGTTTGGAACCTATCCTTGGTTTTTTATTTGGTAGTTATTTGTGTAGTTTCAATATTGAACTTTGGGGCAAACTGAAATCCTCAAACCTAGATTTCTAACATGTAAAATGAATCAAGTGTTTTTTATTTGCTTTCTTATGTTAAATAATATTACTGAATTGAGTGGACTTGGAGCTGTAGCTGCTTTCCTGGGGAGATTCTCCCGTGTTTTACAGACACTTAGCACTAAAAGGAGGTGAGAGCTTGAGTTTTCTCTGAAAATAAATTGTTCAAACGATTACTAAATGAAGGTCTCATAAATGAATATCATTTTGTATGAAAATGTTTTGCAAAATCATAGTTTTTGTCTGAGATTTTCTTACTGAACTAATGAAAACTTACGTACGTGTTGCATATGAATGCACAGATGCAATTTGCTACCAGATAATATTGTGTAGATTTGTATGATTGCTAGCAATAAATGTTAACTGAATAAAACTTACTGAGACTAATAACCTATGTGGTCACTCCTATGATACCAGTTGCTAGAGAAAGAATTGGAAAAGCCTCACATTTTCCTTTATTGCTAAAACATCTTGTCTTCCATAACACGTTCGCTTATTCCAAAGTAAAGAGCAATTTAGGTCAGACAAAATGGTTACCAAATCTATCTGGTTTCCAGAATCCAGAATTGGTTCTCTTCTGTCCAGCCTAATCTCCTTTTGACTGTGTTGATAGGGAAAATGCAGGTACGTAGCAAAACTGGCAATTCTATATCTTGTCTGAAGCCAAATGTTGCAGAGCTTAACTATGATATTCATAATGGTCACAGAAGCAGGTGAGGAACATGGGAGGAAGGAGCTGAATCCCAAAATTGCTCTATTGTTGTGTGGAAAACTGGGGTCATTTGGCTCATATATTTGCTGCTGATTGTCTGGTGTTATGTGAGTCATAAGGCAAGGCAGTTTTCTATTACTAGTTTACTAATCTAGTATGGGATTACTTAAAACAAAGCGGAGAAATATATATATATATAACCACATGTGCAGTGATTCCTGCTGATCAGTGCCTTTCTCTGAAAGTGGGGCAGTTGCATTTTAATTGACTTTTTCCCCTACAGCATTGCATTGGGAAATCAACTCTGATATACTTGTAGCAAGGTGGAAAACAGTTGAACTCTTGTCAGGTTTCTGTAGAGATCGGATGGTATTTATTTGCTGGGGTGCTCTCTTGGGCTGGATGCAAACTCAGGTTCTGCAGATTACAGGGAAAGTCTTTGGAGCCTCAGATGGATTTTGCGCTGACTAAATTTAGAAATATTAGCAATTAAAACTGAAGCTGGGTTCCTTTTTCTTGGCATTCCTATGAAATGTTGCATTAAGGAGAGAACAGGGCAAAAGTAAGGGCTGGTGGACTAGGCAAAGGATAAAAGATTCATGAATATTTCTGCTAATAAAAAGTGCTGAGCTTGTCCTATTTGATTCATGGGGTCATATTATGCATTATTTTTGAGTATTCAGATGACCTCCAGGAATTTGTAAAATTTTTATAAAAGTAGAGAAATCCTTAATATGTTTAACCCAATCTATGCTTTTAAAGGGCACCTGTAACATTCAGACCCAGTTTAATTCCAAATCTACAGGAAAATATTGTTTTTTACAATATTCTTACTAAATCTCAGTAATAATGGGAAGCCATATTTTTTTGCTTGACCCTAAAAGAAATTGCAGCCACTTCAATTGTTTTAGCAATTTGATTTTCAATATTTATTATCAATTGTGCATAACAATTAGTTGTAGGCAGCTAGTCAGAAAGCATAAGTTATTTCTGCCAAATTTTCAGCGAACTTCTGTATAACAAACACTAGTAGAAACCAATATCCATTTTCACACTATCAGACAGTAAAAAATAAAGAAGAGGAGAATCTCCACAGAAATTACCAGGGAAAAAGTAACAAAGGAGGGGAAAATCCCAGGCCAGTTGCCTGTCATGTAACTCTTGGGAATACTTTTGCTGTTTATGGGTCCTCTAGCCAAACCCAGGCTCTGAACAAAACCCAGTCCTACTGAGTAAACTGCTTCCTAGCTGCAAGCATGGTGACCATTCCTGCAAACAAAGAGAGCAGAAAATATGTAAATTTAAACAAATTCACAGTTCTTTCTTGGGGAAAAAAGCTTTCATGTTGTTTGAAATATCCAGACTGCTAGAGTAATGTTCTTACATATAAATGGAAATCCTTTTTGATATTTACACTACTGATTTCTGCACTTTCTTTAATCTCTGCTTTCAAATTAATAGACAATAACATCAGATTCCTTCCTTGGCTCACTCAGCACTTGTGCATATTTACCCAAGTGTCTAGAGTGGAGATTGTACACATATCTCTAATCCACCTGCCTATGTTAGTTAAAAGCCCAGATAAAATCAGCAGCACTTAAATCTTAACCTTTTAAGTCTGAAATGTTTTCAAAGTCTGGGCTCATGGCAACTCTGCTGAAGAGGGGGAGAGAGGTGGAAGTTGAATGTAAAACATCTCACAGCTTGGACTATTGTTTCTTCCCAGTGCGAGCTAAGCTAGGGAGTCCTGCAAGAGGCTCTGAGAGCACGAGGAAAGCTGACCAGCTCATAAAGTCTGCACTGTCTTTGAGTGCTCCTGGGCTCCTGAGTTGGCTTTGCTTCCCTTCCTATCCATGGGTAGCTCCTGGAAATCCCAGTAAGGCAGGAGCCAGTGCAGGGATTTTGAGAGCCAGGGTCTTGTGCTCTCCCTACTTGCCTGCTCCTTTCTTTCCAGGATTTGCATCGGACCTCTTTGGAGGCTGCTGGCTGTTTCAGCACCTGGTTGGCTCCAGGTTGGCAGAGATCCTCTCTGGTGTGTTGTGCTCCTGTCTTCCCCCACTGCCAGCAAATTTCCTCTAGTATTCCAGTAGGAGCTGTGTCTGAGCCAGCGTATGGACCTGTTCCTTGGGGAATGACTGTCTGGTTCATATGGGAAGATGAACGGGGCAGTAAGGCAGCCTAGGTCAGTTATTTAGCATGAAAAAAGCCATACCTGGGCAGTTTTGCCCTAGAAGGTGTGGTTCACAAAGGTGCACACGCATGCTCCTCTGCAGTATTCCTCAGGGAGCACTGCAATGAGGAAGGAGGGAAAGTTACTTGAGACATTTGTGGAGTTACAGGAATGGGCAGTTGAGCTACGGCTCCATGGAGCCAGCGCTGCCCTCGGAGCACAATGGGCAGCCCTGCATTTGTTTGTCCTTGGGGTGTTCAGTCTGCTGCAGTTCACCCTCGTGCATCCCTTGTGGGCCCAAGCACTAAGTTGTCTATTTTTATTTTTTTATTCCAAAGCTGATGCAGGGGAAAAGGGCTAGCTGGGAACAAGGAGGGCGAAAGTATGTGTGCATCTCTCTCTGCCCGTCTCCTTTTTCTCTCAATCTACCCTCAACAAGGGTGTCTATAGAACATAGCATAATGCTGTATTGTTTGGGTAGGGATTTAATTTCACTCCATCACAAGCTACCATCGGAGCCCCTGTCATTGCAATTTGTCACAGTTTTTTGTGTGCTATATCTCACTGAAGTCACATCTCCTCGGCCCATTGCATAATCTCCTAGTGTGGAACAAAGCTCCCCAACATAATGAAAGAGGTGAAATCAGGAAAGGGAAAGTCAATGGTTACTGTTATCACTATAGAGCTCACTCCCACTGGCTCTGCAGGTTTGGCTGCACCAAGCAAAGCAGAGTAAGAAGGACATGCTGTGTGTGTGTCTTTTTTCTAAGCCCATTTATTAAATCTACAGGCCACACCATTGGCTGCTGAGAGATGTAATCCTCTTCCCTCCTGCAGACCACCAGCCATAAAGAGGCTGCGGGATGTCCCACTGGCCCACCGGGAAGTTGAGAGCCTCCAAAATAGATATCACTGGGAAGGAGTGGAGGAATCACTTTGCTTTAAAGGAGAGGATTGACTCATGTCTCAGGCGATTACGTTATGCTTAGGAGAGAAAACCCTGAGCAGTCAGAAACAAGATAGAATTTTCAAGGGGGAGAAAAAAAGGCACATCTGCCAAAATAAGCAGGATTTTATTTTTTTATAGGAGGATGGTCAGGACTGTTATGTGTTTGAAGGCTGAATTTCAAAATGCAGCTTAACAGAGAGCTGCCTAATCTCAAGGGGAATCATATGGTAGTTCATAAGGCTGCCCATGTGCTCAGAGCTGCACACCTTGCTGCACTGCCCCACGGAGGACCTCAGTTTTCTCCTTCTGCTGCCCTTGGGGCATGAGAGCAATATCTTAGTGTTCTTGCCTGATTAAAAAAATAGAAACATGGTTTTTTTTTTTTGAGATAATCTTGTCATGATATCACTAAAAGCAACATGTTGGTCCTTAAAAGACAACACACAGCAGAGAGACTCCATGAAGTCCACCATGGACTTGGTTATGTCTTTGATTCCCTGTGGAAGGTGTTTGCATAGACGAGAAGGTAGGGAGTGATCTGAGAGAGATGATGCCTAATGCTGGAGGTGAGCTGATTATGCTGAGGATAATACTATTTTTATTCCTCAGACATGTCATTGCAGCTCTGCCTGATCAGAACTTGTTAGATCTGTCCACTGCATAGTTAATGCATGGATGTGGATTCCCAGGGAAATATCTGGGAAAACACTTTAGCAGGCTGGAGTTCACAGGCATAAAGGCATTGATTTCTGTATGCAGTTTACCAAATCCAGCATCAGAATTGGGCTGAAATTATTTTTAAGGACTTAAGAAATGTAAGTAGTATTGTCTATAAGGATTTCAATTTTCAAAAGAGAAACAAAACAAAAGAAACTTTAAACATGAAGTGTTTGTGGCCTTGGATGCACTCTTCAATATTCTAATTTCTCCTAAAGGTTACCTTCCTTTTGATAGGAAAAATTGCATTTCAGTTGAAACTTTGCTCTGAGAAGCCTTCAAATTTTGATCATTCTTAAACACTATCCTTTGATATTAAATAAAGAGAAAGTATGAGGTTTTTGTGAGACATGTATCAATTTGACATCAGTGTAACATTCTTAAATGGCTCATTCAGGAGTGAAGCCCATGACTAACAGGCAAATGGCAGAAAGATACAGGGAAAGATGGTTTTACAAAGGAGAGCAATAAGAAAGGAAAATCTTACACTGTTTCCACCGTGTGCTTAATAAGGAAGATCAGGGTAACAATGAGTCACTATGGAAAGGATTTATGGGGCTACGGAGCTAAAAGTCTGTAAAGATTAAAATTCTGATGGAGTTTGGATTTGGAATTGTTTCTGAGTTTAGTTTTACCCAGCACACTGTCCAAGTTATTAATCCCCTTGTGTTTTCTAAGCTGGGTAACTCATTGTCGATTTGCTCCCTGGGCCAATTTCAGGCCTGCCGACCCACGGCCTGGTGTAATATTTCTTCAGGCGAATCACTGGGTGGTCTTGTCTTGTCCTGTGAAGAGTGAGAAGCAGATAGCAGGAGACTTTCAAGATCGCTGTTGCAGGCATCAGTCTTTGAGTGGAAAATAATCCACCTGGAAGGATGCTGCCTTTGCGAAGAGGGGCGGCCAGAGCTCCGATCGGGAGATAAGTTACACGCTGAAATGTTTGCAGGGAAGGGGCAATTTGTCAGGGAGAGGCAGGGCTTGTGATTCGGGCTCTCTGGTGTCTGTTAGCAGCATCTGCCACTCGCATCCACTTGCAGCTTCTCTGGAATCTCGGCGCTCGTGAGCAGCGCACTTCAGTGTGCCGCGGGAGCAGGTGATGGGCATCAGCTGGCAGCTCTCCCCCCTGACAAAGCCCAGGGACGTGTTGACTAGCTGCAGAACGTGTCTAGTGTGCAGCTTTCCTCGGTGATGGCCGCGTGATCTCTTGCGGCATAGGACACAGAGCCAAACTGGGATGATCCCAAGTTGATACAGAGTAGGCAGGGTAAGTGCTCCAGGATAGCAGATAGCAGTTCTGGAGCTGAGACTACTTTTCCTCCCCATCCTCCTCACATCATGAAAGCTGAGACAGTTTTGGAGGAAGAAGATATAGCATGAAAGAGAAGCACAGAGTTTAGTTTGGGGTGTTTGTTTTTACCAGTAGCATTTTATAGCCTGTGAATGCTATAAGGGCAGGATGCTGGTGGAGAGGAATGCCTGTGGTGTGGAGCACAGACTCAGTGATCTGGGAATGGGTGTGGAAACCTGGGGCTGTCTTCTGTGTCAATCCAGTGACGTTTCTGAACTGCTGATGGGGCTGAACCTTGGGTCTTGCCCCTAAGGCTGAGTACTCTAGGTCAGATTCATTGTAGCTATAAGTTTTTTGCAAACATTTTCTCTCCTGGAACTTTGTATGCCAGAAGAGAGAATCATGTTTCATAGAAAAGAGCATGGTACTCTGCCTAGGTATTAGATTTTAGAGAGGAAATTTGTGATTTTGTCTCTTTCTCACATAGTTCCTCTGCTTTTGCTGTCATAGCAGTTTACACAGGGTAATGGGATAGGATGGAGCGAAGAGCCTTTTTCTTCTCTTTGTAAAAGGGTTTCAACAGAAGGGTCAGGATGTTCACAGCTCAAGCTCAACTGGGATAAAATAGACCACTGTCTGAATTTATCCAGATTACCCATGCTTGTGTTAGGTCAATGAGTCATGAGATTTGACACAACTATTTCTTGCCCCAGCTGGAACTACCACTAGAACATTTTTGTATGTGGGTCTGGCGCTCTCAGCTCTGATCCCATCTGGAGCAAGTGAGTAAAATGCACCTGAACAGGAAATATTTAGCTGAATGTTTCAGAATGTTAAACCACAGCATCAGAGATGGAGACCTCAGGATTCATGTGACAGGGCCCAGAGTTGAATATTATCATTACAGAGATTTTCTGCTGCTCAAAGATTCAAATGCCAGCGAATTTACTGAAACTTTGTATATGAATGGGCATGTGCCTCAGTGATTGCTTTGTTTCTTTCCTTGTTTTTGGTGTAACTTGCGGAAGGAATAAGTGGATCTTCAGCAAAAAAGTGACTTTTATTATGTATGTGCATGCAGCTCAGTAGTAATATAAATTAGGAGGTTTGGGAGCTGCTCAAATATTGCCTCTTTAGCTATAGATAATCAAAGGCTGCATACATGGGAGTTATAAATTGAGGTAGCATAGGTTATCTGTAGTGTGCTCATCCCCAATAAACTTGAGCTGCGTTAAGAACTTTTCACACAGGAGAATTCTCCATTAGCTTGTTAAAGCCAAGCTTAGGCACTTAAGGTAGTGGGTAGTGCCAAGTGACCTGAAATAACAGTAGAAAATCTGGGCCTTAAGAGTCCCCAGGAGCAGATTCTGAAAGCACAGATACCGAGGCAAGGACTTCAGGGTCTGTTTTTTGGGTGAGTTTGTGCATGAAGCATCATCTGAGCAGTAGTTTTGTTCAGTGTCCTTATCTTTAGAAAGATACTTTTCCAAAGCAATGCTAAAGACACTCTACTCATAACTGAATGGTCTGTTATAAAGAGTCGCTATGTGACAGAATAAATAGGGTTATTTTCATTATTTTTTATACTTATCATATTTTACATTATTTTTATAGCTTGTTAGTATGCCGCAGCTCCATGTCTTGCAGGGTAATCTCCAGAACAGCCTGAGAAAATCGTGTCAATGAGCGAGCCTGAGGTTTGCTTAATAAGTGCCTAGCAATGACTATACAGATTTGAAAACACTTTTCTACTTTTGTGTAGCAGCATCACTTGCAGCTGAGTGGGTAAGGAAAAATACTTTGAACTGAATTTTGTTTAAGATCCACTTCAGAAAATGGAGAAGAGCAGAAAACCTTATTGCTAGTCAGTAGATCTTTACAATGCCATAATATGTTCCTATTTCTAGACATCTTATGTAAGATAAGGATGAAAATTTGTTTGAGGTTTTGCTCGGGAGCTTGGCTGGGTCCTAATGGCACTAAATTCTCATCATAGGGTTTTAGTACCTGGATTTCTGCTCTGGTGAAGGCAGCCCATATGGCTGTAGGCAAAACATTTGTGATCAGTTTTTCAGTAGTTCTTCAGCAAGTTCTTATAAGTACTTGAGGAAGGTTAAGTGCCAAAATCCTATTAATTTAGTTTTGAAAACCTGGCCTTGAGTCTCTCTGGCCCATATTTTCATAGGCATTTATGATCCCAACTTCCCTTGCAGATTTGCCCCTCTGTGCCCTCAGTAAAAGCTGGATAATAGCCCTTTCCTGTCTACCAGAAATGTAGAGAATAAGTACATTAAATATTATGCAGCAGTTGCATAGGCTGGTGGATCACACAGGTGTATTTACATGGCCTCATTCTCTTCCCATTAACACTTTTGAAATAAATGGAAATGCAGCAGCAATAAAACTGGTGTCATTGAAGTATCAATCTCATAATGTGATATTTATCCAGACACTGAATAGGTGTAAAACCAAAGTCCTTTTCAACGGGCACCGAGATGCATATAGGATGGAAGACTCTTTTCTTACTGTCTCTTGCCATGATGGTCACGGCCAAATGGAGACACTACTTTTTCATAAAAGTACTTCTGTTCTTAAAGCCATTGTCTGTATTAGCTGAAATATCAGGATTGATTCAATAATCACAATACCTACTGATATACTTTTGAGGTAAAATGAGCACAAACTTTGGTACCAAACTGGTACCTTAGACCCCAGCAAATAGCTGATCATTACTGACATTCAACCTATATTGAACCATAGATTTTTATAGGAAATCATATTGGTTATGCTTGAGAAATCTTTCCAAGACACCCGTTGCCCTGAGACTTATGCATCTGCATAAAGCCTGTGCCGTTAGAAACGGAACAGAATGGCCTGGCTCTCCCACGGTCTGGAGTTAACACTTTTCCTTTTGTCTGTGGCTCCCTATTCCAAACTTGAAATCCAATTGGCCAACAATTAAAGCCAATTAGCACGTGAGGAAAATAAACCGCAGGCTCCACTTCTGTGTATTTCCTGGGCTGATAGAAAGCCTGCTTAGCTCAAGGCATTAGCATAGTTCAGGCTCGGTCGAGGCGCGCAGCACAGACTAGTTGGCTTAAAGTATTAGAAGGCTCCGATCAGGGCCTGGCTGTGCGGTGTTATTTGGAGCTCGCAGCTGCCAAACATTCTTGACAGGAGATGAGGCAGATGTCCAAGGACAATCAAAGGGAGAAGAAAGTTTAAGCCAACGTTTGCCTATCTCATATTCTCTACTTGATCCTCTCCTCAAAGACAAGGCACAGCTGTTGCACTTCAAGGTCTATCTGGCTGAACCCACCTCCTCCTCCCTCTCCCTCCCAGCCTGCCTCAGCTTTCTGTGTGTTGGACTTTGGCAACCTCCCAGACCTCGTTAACTCCTAACAGGACAATTCATGACATTAAATGGGCCTTATTTAATCTTTTTTTGTATGTGTATGAGTATTTGAGTACAGTTTGCTGCATACTAATTGCAAGAAAATGTGGCAGATTATCGTGATGTCAGTGGTGTCCACCAGGCTGCAAGGGATCACCGCAGGCCACAGAAACGAGCACTGTAACATTAACAAGGTGATTTTTTTATAGCTGTGATGGCAAAGGTGATGCAAAAACAGCAGACGAAAGTGTTTCACAGACAAAGACATCAAGAGGCTCGGTTGTTTTGCTCTCAGTGATGAATAAAAATACAAGAACTGTTGTGATAATGAATGCTGTGAATGATGGCAGGTGTATTAGTAAGAACAGGAGTGTTGTATCTGTAGCTTTGTCACAACAATTTATCCCACTCAACCTCCTCTCTGTGACCTTTCTTTTCTGTTTGCTAACTTGGTTAGGGCAGGGAAGGGGTTTTTGGCCAGGTTTAGAGATGTCCAGGACAATTTCTGCTGCTTTTTACTCTTTATTTTTCTTTTTTTCTCCTCTGATTGCCCCCTAGCATGTCTTCTCTACCATGCTATGGTCCATGTGTTTTCTGTATGGCCATATGAGATGGATGCCACCATTTCAGTGCCATAATAGATATGTGATAAAAGCTCCTAAAGGGAATATATAGCCTGTTAGGAGCCCAAAATTGGGCCTCACTGACCTAGAGGAAGAGATTATGCCAAAAAATTGGACTCTGCCACTGGTTTGTTTTATAATCTTAAGCAAATCACTTCCTTTCCTCATGTTTTATTCTGAGTCACTACATGGGAGTAATAATATTTAGCTTCATTTCAAAAGCACTGTGAGACTGTCAGAGGAAAGGAATTGGCTAACTTCAAAGTAGTACTATTATTAACTGCATATAGAGCTGTGGAAAAGATGTAGCTGGTTTATTTAATTCAAGTACCAGTAGAGTTTACTGGTCAAAAAAGATATAGAGCTTGTTTCAGATTTCCCAGATGTTAAATTAGACAAAGCAAGTTTCTCAAAGGGAGAGATACCTTCGTGTTTGAAACTTTTTGAATGTTGTGTGGAGCTTTTTTGCACAGGCCGAGTTGCAGCTCTGTGTGAATAGAGGCTAATATTAGGGCATTTGTCACTTTGTTCCTAATAATAAAGTTGTAATTAGGTTCATTGAGCAATCCTACAATATCAAACTTTTGTATGTCCGCAATGGAGCGGTTTCCCTCTCTCGGAAGTTTGTTGAAAATCATGGTTTTGGACTTCCAACAGTTGTAGAAAATGTTTTTTACCTGTTCTTCGTGGTACGTATTACTATTATTACACCTTGCACTCTACCCATTTGTTTCATTTATTCTTTGTCTTATCTTCTTCATCATAATTTGCCATGCATGCAGGCATGGCAGCAAACACTGAGACTACCACATGCTTGGAAGTGCTATTATAATACAAATGATATATCATTGCCATGATGTACAGGGCACGTGACTGAAATGGTTGAATTCGTCCTGCTCAATGAGTTAGCTCCCATCAGCTGTATGCAGCACAGCTCTGCAGTAACTGCCCGCATGTATACTCTTAAATTACCACAACTATTCAGTTATCGCATTAACTTAGACTGTGTAAGGGGGTCTTATGCCTCATGTGGCAGGCAGCAACTAGTTAAAGTGTGGTAAATGGATCACTCAATTGTGTGCCGATATCCATAACATAATCTGGGATTTCAAAGCAGCCTTGGGCAATCCGTATCTCCCACCGCTTTACAGTGGGCTTTGCATGCCTTCATCCCTTAGGATCTCAGTTATAATTCTGAGAAGAAAATATTGTCAAAAACTATTTTGACTGGCTCCTAAATGCAATAAAAATCTATCCCTGAAGAGTCATCAGTGCCCTGTCTTTGTGTGCCAGATTTAATTTTCTGTGTTGGGAGGAGGGGAATAAAAACAAACAACCCCTCAAACAATGACATTGGGATCTGAATGTGCTGTGCTTCCCAAGCCATCCAAAATCAAACACAAAAGCATTCCCAAATGCCTTCTCTTCACTTCTCACAGCAACTCTGATGGACTAAAACTTTCAGCTGAGAATGAGCTTGTGACCACAGTGGCAATTTAGTGGCTCTTTCTCCTTCCAGCAGCCCCTTCTCTGTCTCTCAACCTCTGGTTTGCAGCACTTTTTATTTTTTGGTGTCTGGGTGTCTCAGAGCAGTGCAGCTTCTGTCTTTACCATGGAGCTAATGGGCTGTTTCAAGCTCATCATGAGCTTAACAGACAAATGGAAGAGAGCCAGTCTGAAGAAGGGCTTCGTTTGCAGGACCAGTCATGTTCCAGGTTGCACTGCTATAGTATGAGTGACTGAGAGCATCTCAGATACCCTATGATCTCCCTGAGAAGCAGATGGGACTTTTGCATTCTCAGGACTCCAGGATAAAATGGAAATACATTATCAAAGCTCATGTAGCCAGCACTTGACCAAGGCTGCAATAAAAACGGTGCATGTGCAACCCTGGCAAACAGGCTGGGATAATTTGGGTGCAGCATTTTTTTGCCTGACTCTCTGCTGGCCAAGGGAGCGCTGGTTTCACAGCTATTGCCACTCTTTGCACAAGAGGAATTTGGCAGCTGAGGCCCCCTCCTCTCACATTCATTAAAAGCCCCATTTATTCCATGTGATTTAGTGCAATGAGACACATTAGGAAGCAGGATCTAACTGGTACTTGAGAAGTTGCTTAGGTCTGTTCTGCTAAAGATATTTAGGCACCTAAGTTGCTTCAGAAAGATTTTTTGAAAATGTTGGTGTGATTAATCTCTATTAATTTCAATAAGAGGCAGTTAAATGGGGCATTTATTTGTCAGTGCCTAACTGTTTAAAATTGGATGGTGCTTACTCTGAAGATTTAGAAGCTCTGATCTTCAGTGTAGCCAAAATCCTGTGAAACAATGATCATTTTTCCCTCTTCAAAGCTCTATCTCTTTCAACCTCCCTTCTGTACTTATTTAGGTCCATATTCTAGATAATTGTTTTCAAGTTGTTTGTATTTTAGTGCCTGTGGGCTGATTTGCTCTGTTGTTCATATGGACCTATCAAACCTAAGGGCTTTTAAATGTTTAAGACCGGGAGAGGCTCAAATCACCCAAGGCTTCATCAGGAGCATCTGCAGGAATAGGCCTGAGTCTCTATTAACACCTACAGCATAGGTGGCTAGACAAGGTGTGATTTTTGGCTGTAGAAGTTTAAAGAAATTAAAAGGGAACACTGTTACTACAGGCTCACTTCTTATATTCAGGCTGTGTTCCCGGTGCTTTTGCTGTGAGATGGCCATAAGCAAAAACTTAGTTTGCAGGGTCTGTTTGGGAAAGGATGGAGCTCTCCATATGCCTCATGGTAAAACAGAAAGGATGGAAAGCAATCTCAGCATTTTGTTGGCTGGGAACTATGGGTTTTGGGCTACAGTTCCCTCTCTAGAGAGCCCCTCAGGGCTGGGAGCCAACAGGCCTGGCGAGGAGATGCTAAATTGCTCTTCCCTTGTGAGGGCACGACACTGTGTCACTACTTTCCACCCTCTAAGCTCCACTGGCAGCAAGGCCGTCTCAGGTGTCCCCTTTCCCAGCTGCAGCAGCGAGGGACGTGAGCCAAGGGTGGAACAGGCCGGCATTGAAGCCACATGGAGCCGGTCAACCAGAGAGAAACACAAGAAAAATCTTTCAAGCTCCCAGTCAGGTTTGCCCTGACACTACCTGACGTTGTTTGAAGGAGGGAAGAATCTGGTTACTATGAGCCCTTTTGTTCATCGAAGCGGAACTGCGAGAACTAATTTGCGTTTTGGGCAAGCTTGTTGTGTGCAGGCCGGTGTGTTGTCCCTGGCCCCAGCACAGGACATGTGCGCACACTTCCAGTGCTTCATGGAGGTGACAAGGAAGGGTTTTTGGCTAGTGAATGAAGGGATTTCCTGGTCTTTCTGACCGAGCTTTCCATTGAAATGCAGCAGTACTTTGTATGGCTCTTCTTCCCCTCATCTCAACTTTGCTGGTGTTGCCACGGGTCACCACGAAGCCTGATGCAGTTTGTCATGCCAATCCTGCTGCCCTTTTTGCAAAGGGAGGCCTCAAGATGATCCTTCCTTGGCACAGCAAGGATGGGACAAGGCATCTTTCTCTGTAGGGGCCTTCCTGTTGCAGGAGAGTTGGTCCCCAGCAGCAGGGCACCTATCTGCCAGACAGGGACTGATTCTCAACCCAAATGGCAGTAACTTTGGAGAACTGTCCCATGAAGAAAGAGCAAAGGAAGTCTATCCAAGACCCTCATGTGGCTGAGTCATTTTAAGCTGCTCAGGTACAGACAGACCTCTTCCTTATCCAGAGACCTCCTTGGGGAAAGAGGAGAAGACATATGTTTGGCCTCTGCAGCAAGCTCTTATCTTGGCAGGGGAAAGCTATTGATGTTCATGTTTCACGTTTCTGGCGCCCAAAACAGGTTCTGATGTTTAAAATGAGGCAGCGGTGGAACCTGTTTTAAATATATAACAGTGTCAGAAAGGAACAGTCTAATCACTTCATTATCCAACACAGCAGAAAATGGTTTGAAAACCAAACTTGGAAGAGGGGGGCTTAGAGGAACCTTTGCAATGAGACATTGCCAGTATTAACCCTGGTATTTATTGCTCATTTTAACTATGGTGCACAGCAAGCATTTTCTTAGCCTTGTATTGCAAGAATATATAATTCATATGCTTAATATTTAGCCTCAGCTCTCCTTGCATATGTTACGGTGCTGGAGACTGTTTGTGTGTTTGCTATATATCAGTTGACACCTCTGTAAAATCTTTATATTGAATGCCTTTGGCAACTATATGCCAAATAATAGCATTACCATTTGTAATTTTCTTAGCTGCAGCTTTCCTGTAAGCTTTGCTCTATGCATTACAAGTAGGAAGGATTTAAAGAGCTTTATTGGTTCTCAAGTCTTCCTAATGACCTTTCCTCGCTTTTGTAAGTCAAAATAACTTTTTTCTTTTCTCCTTGTGCATTTTCAAGTAAGACTGCAAGAGCTCCTAAGCAAATAAGTAAGAGAACTGGATAATCGGTGCCTCTGCCCCTGCTTTAACTCTCTCCTTTTTTCCCCTTTCTTTCTTGCTTCCTGATCAGGGCTCTCTGGTGTTGCCCTTGTATTTTGTTGACTCTTGCAAATGCTTTTCTTCCCTTTCTCCTGTCTTTGGATCTACTCATTATATTGGATGCACTGGGAGGAGAAATAGTAAAGGCACTGGTGAAGGATGGAGGCCCAGCCGTGCTAAGCGCTGTACAAATAACACAAAAGCTGTCCTTGCTTCTGAACTCGCAGCGTAGGATTTAGACAATATGCCAAGGAGGAATCCATCAATAAATGGGAAGGAGAGGAATAGTTAAGAAGGAGATATGTTTATACCTATTAATGATTATGTGGAGGTTCAATAGTTGCATTATTTGCCTCTTTTAGAAATTCTGCCTGTTTTCATCTAAAACCTCTTAATATCTCTCTCAGTCTCTCTTGTCTCTCCCCTGCAGTGTCTGGCCCATGTTAGGCTGTGAACTTTTCAGAACTAAGACTGCTTGTGATTCTTGTGTGGGTAGCACTAGATACTTCCACACAGTGGTAAATTTGCTTAATAAAAATAAATAACCAGCAGAAGTTCTAAGCTCAGAATTACTCCAGACACAGCATTTTCCTTGTTGCTTTGTCTTGTGGAAAACAAAGCACATTTTATCCTGCGTTTATCATGTAGCTTATGTGATACTTTTCATTTTGATGTATGGCACACTTTCCGGTATGTCTCCCCTCATGTCTCTTTATTACTAAAGCGTTTCAGTGGAAAAGTATATAACAAACAAATAAATAAAACTTTCAACTACTGTCACTAGACTATCTACTGAACCACAAGCACAGGCTACTTGGGTCTGTTTGTGATGAAGGTTGTGATTCCAGGTTTTCAACCTGGGTTTTGTGACAAGCTGAGTGAGGAGGCAGGGGCTGGAAATGGATGAAATGGTAGAAGGTGGCTTGCTGTGCCGTGGGAACGCTTGGACACTTGGGCAGCCCTGGCTGGTGTTCCTGGAGGTTAGATCTGGAAGTCATGATGAGTCTCAACGTTGCTATCTGTAAAGGCTGTAGGGAGCAGGGCTAGCTGCACAGAATGTTCTTTGCCCCTTTGGGAAGGGAAGAGAGGCAAAATCCAGACCTAAAACTAGTAGTTTGGGAAGCACCTGCAAACCTTCATGACTCTATTGTTGGTAGCCCTGTGGTTGGTAGGGCCAGGATCCATCCCCTTTCTTCTCAAAAGCACCTGAGGTTGTTTTATATGAGCTGGATTGCACATGCAAAACTCCACAACAAGCCCATTAAAAGTGTGTTAAATAGCAATACTCCTGTTAGGCTCCTTCACCAAAACAAGGCTTCCAGTTTATGGCAGCTGCTGGCCGACAAACATACAGACGCAGTGAGGATGCAAAGAAGCTGCACGAAGGGAAGCGGATAGCATGGCATGTTCTTCCTCCAGGCAGGCCTGAAGCCTGGAGATGTTTGTTTGTTTTTAAACATTTTCTATGAGAAAACAGTAGTAAAAGGATGCTTTTAGCCACATCCATTCTGCGCTCTGCCCCAGCCTGATTGTGTGAAAAAGCAGCTTTGCCATAAACAGATTTTACTATATCAGAGTCAAATTTTACTACATCATTATAAGAGTGTTCCACTGGGTAACATGATTGGCTGCCCTATCCGAGCACCAGTGCTAATACTGTAGTGAAAACATGCCATCACACTTCCCCAATAAAAAGTTTTATTGTATCCCAGTGAACATTAAAAACAACACTAACTGCATTAATGCATTGTAATTTACTTTTGTGCTATAGAGCAAATGACAAACCTAGTGCTAATGAGGTCATATTTTCCGTTTGCCCAGTGCAAGCTCCTGGTTAATTCAGTCCTCTGAGGTTTCCAACTGGAACTTGGGCACACTCTTGTGCACACACATTCACTCTGTCCATGTGACAGCAAGGGATGTTTCTAGTATTATTTTGCTAAATGCAGTGTTATAATGTCATCTTGTTGAAAGCTGATGCTTTTGAAACAAATATTTTTTTTTATCACTGTGGGGTTTGCATTTTGTTCACAAGGCAAATGCCTTTAGTGAGCAAAATACTCATGCATCCCCATCATTGTTGGCCTTTTCTTGCAAGATCCCTTTCATGCTGTAGAGAGCAGAGATGCAGGTTTTGTGTGCTGCAAAAGATGAGGCTGCATGGATCCTTTAGGGATTGCTAATATTTCAAGTGCAATTATTTAAGAAGCTGTAAGCTTTCCATTTTATTTTGTCATGAGCTGAATGTTAGAAGAAAACTCATTTCTCGGGAGACGTGGATGATTCTTTATTTCTAAACTTCCTGTGGTGTTTTCTTAATGATGCTATTAAATGATTAACTTAGCTTTTATAAATTAAATCGCCAAAATGAAACCATTAAGGCTCTTGCAGTTTTACTAAGCGTAGTTATTTGCCATCATGTGTAAATTCACTTAAGTAATCATCTACACTATTTGCTTTAAAACTGTGTTGGCAGCAACACTGCGAAGTCAGTTCAGAGCAGTGGCTGGAGATGCCTATTTCTCTTCTTTTTCAGAGAAAAAGACTCCAAATATGTTAATGAGAGAGAGCAAAGGGTGTTTTTGGTAAGACGACCAATGTTGAGGGCTTAGTGAGCTGCAGATCCACAACCTTGCCCTGCAGCTGCTCTTGGACAGGCACTTGCTCTCACTCCAGGGCTCAGCGCTTTGCAAAAGGCAGAGAGTGCTTGCAACTCCTCTGTCCCGGGTGAAACACAACTGGGGATCCATCAGGTTGCATTAGTTAGCAAATGACTTTGTCTTTATTTTCCCTCCAGTCCCTTCCCTTCTCATTCGTTATCTCCTCTGTTCTGTGCTGTTTGTTCTTGCCATATTTTAGTCCATGCTCCGCTGGGACTAGATGAATTAGTCTGTTGCTCAGGAAGAAAATTGCTCTTCACTCTTACAGAAGTTGCAAGATGAGTGGTGCCTAGTTCAGGCTGTGGTATTTTGCTCACCAATCCGAGGATCAGAAGTGGTACTTAGTATATAGGCTTGAACTGCAGAATCTAAACTAAAGATGTTTGCTGATATTTACATTTAAACCCCATCCCTTTAGCTCTTAAAACCACTATACATTTTTAATAATGGATTATGAGTCAGGCTTTATTTGTGGAAAGATTAAAGTGAGAAAGGATGGATGTCTAGAGATTCAGGAACTAGCTTGAGTGGTCTGCTGTGTGTATCTGGTACCTCCAACTGCAGTGTATGGACAGTGTGAGGATTGCAATGGGGAGGCAGCCTCATAGGATGATGCAAGTATCTTTAGCAATTGCTCGTGTAGTTGCATAAAGTGAGTAGGAATTGTGTTGCAACTGAGGAAGCTGTGGTTTCCTCTGCTGTGAGGGGATAAGCTTGTCCGCTTGCAGTGTCATGATGGGACAGGTTCATGCTCTGGCATCCCAGTGAGCAGGGCTTAGTGGTGACTGTCACCACTGGAGAGGATGGAGATAAGGAGGAGGCTCCGAAAGCGAGCTTGGCTTGTGGTCGAAGGCAGTGTGCTCACAGGGGGAGCGAGTGCTCTCTGGAGCACTCTGGACCTCTCTGCACAGCTGGCAAAGTCTCAGTGCTCTCCTCTTTATTTTTCCTTCAACTTGTATAATACAAAAACAGGGAGTAATTGATTGTAGTCTTTTCTCATCTTGCAAGTCATGTTTAGTGCCATTCAAACTTGCTTTCAAACTTTAGCAAGTAGATAGTCCCATACTGAATACTTAGATTGCCAGATTGCTGGCAAATAAATGGGTCAGTAAATATTTGCTATTATCTTTTAGAAACATTTTCATAAAACTCTTTGTGTCCACAATTCTCCAGAAATGTCCCTAAGCTGATCACAACAGGTAGCCAAATGAAAAATCATTCTGGGGAAAAAATATTTTAGAACTAGTGAGAGGTCACTTTTTTATCCTTACATTTTTTATGTGGTTCTTGTTCTCTAATTTGGCAAACCAAGAGAACTTTGCATGATAACTTGATATTGAGGAACCTGACTCTTTTGTTCTTTATTTTGTTAGTACTGTTGAATTCTTCTTCTTAGTTCTGATTATAGATTCACATTAAATACAAAATTTAAGAATCTATGTCTGAGTTTTGCCTGTTTCCATTCTGGCAGGTACTTAGTTAATCAGAATCTTCTAGAAATCAAATATCCAGAAGTCATGAATAGTTCTCTGGTGATGATGTTAATGCAAAATCTATTTGCATTGCGTACACCCCCCCATAATTTTATATGTATATATATTTGCTGCTTATATGCTGTTAATGTATCTGTTATAACTTTAAGACATCCTGCAATATATGAAGTGCTTTTAAATTTGATCTGGAAGCATATTAAAACAAATGAAAGTCAGCAGTAAATCTGGGACAGTATTATTGAAAATCTGATGCAGATATCTGTGGTGTTTGCAGAGAGACCTTTCTGTCAGACGTAGGAGAGTTTGGGCTGAATTTTCAATGAAAGAGTTTAAACCATAAGAACAATAAATTTTTGCACTTGACAGGAGCATTGTTATATAGACAAATAACTGGCATGTGGTAAATAAATGGAGCACGTTTTCCAAACATCAATAGATGCCTGGGCAAAAGCCATTTTAACAGGAAGAGGTTTTTTCCTGTGCAGTGGCTCCTGTATAGTGTTTGGAAAACATACCCATATGTCTACTCACAAATAATGTTCACCTGTAAGGAAATGCACACCAGGTTTATGGATGCTATTGAGTATTCCCAGTCCCACTACAATGAATAATGATGCTTACATGCCCTCAGACATGAAAAATGCTCATCTGAATGCACTGGAGTAGCCTGACATACAGATTGTTGACATTATTTTTTAAAGAAGTATTCACGTGTGGAGGAGTGTTATCCCCACCACGCACGAGGAGAAGGAAGGGCTTTTGGATCTTAGCAGAAACCCATTTATTGATGTTTGCTGATCCTGGGAGTTTGCTCCAAAGTCCTCAGGAGAGAGTAGCAAGGCTGAGGATTTGGATTCCCAGGGTGGGCAATCGCTCACTGCTCGTGCATCAAGCCTGAGATAGGCCTGGCCTTGGGCAATAACTGCTGCCTGTCGCCTTCCCCCATTTGTAATAGCTGGATAGGTATAATTATGTATCTGTTGCTTCTGAAGATAAATTAGTCCATATTTTGCAAAACAGGTGGAAAAGAAAGGAGCTAATCACCTCTGGTCTTTTCATTCTTCTTTTTTTGACTATCTGTCCCTTGGATTTGTTTACTTTTGCTAGGAAAAGGCTATTAAAAGGATAAGAAATGCAAACTGGCATTTCTTCCTGAGGTACAGGGTTCCGCTCTTGAGTGTTCAAATGCCCCTGACCTGCTTGGCCAGTTGGGCCAGGGCATGTTGGAGCAGCAGCAAGACTGTTCTGCAATGGCTCCAACAGGTAGCAATTTGGCTTGCTGTGCCTACATCCAAATTTCCTTGGTGGAGCTGAGCCCTGGATCGCATGTTGTTAGGCGGATACTATTTTCAAACATTTAAGGAGAGCTGTTGAGTGTAATGTGTGCTTCTCTCCTTCAACATTTAAAGACTGCAGCAGTGGGAGAGGCATGCGGCATATCTGTAAAAGCCTGAAAGCTGATGAAATCTCAGTTAGATCTGTTATCTCCCAATGCTTTAAAGTTCTTCAGCTGGGAGATTAAAGAACAAGGTTACTGTGACAATTTGTTTACACGCAGGGAGAGATTAAGATCTCGTTGAAAAGGAATAAAAATAACATCATCTTGAGCTGTCACAGCATGAGACCCATTGTAATCAACACTGGTCTGATTTCAGGGATAATTTAAGACCAATTTATTATCTTAATTAAAAAAAAAAGAAGAGAGAATTCAGTGTTTCAGATGCTAGTTGGACTGCTAAAAATTGATGCCTCTGGAGTATCTGTTTCACACACTCAGAAACTCTAGGAGGGTTCTGAAAGGGAAGTCAGAACCATATGATACAAACGTCTGAATCTGCCTTAATGAACATTAGGTTAATTGTCAGTTAACCATAGAAAATCAAAAACAAAACTCCCAAATCCCCAAGCACACTAAAAAAAATGATCACAGAAAGCATTATTTCCCAAAGTTTCTTTTGTCCCTGTTTGACAGGCAGGTGAAAAATAAATAAATATACTCCCTTTGACTATGGCAAAGGACTAAAGGCAGATCTCCCTTTGACTGTTTCATGCATTTGGCTGTGGAATGTTTTAACTATTTAGTTGCTAATTCACTAATTTCAATATTTTAATGTTTCTCACTAATAATAACAATATGTCATGCCGAATATTCATCATATCCATCTTCTTGAAACTGAAACTCCTTGAGTTGCTGGTATCCCACCAAGTATAGAAGCAATTTAGAATTTAGAGCAGGGCCTTTGATGCCAATCAGTACTTAAAAATAGACCATTTCTACCTTCTAGTTCATGTGAAATAGAGAACTCCATCTCTTCAAATAAAATGGAGTGAAAAACGAAGACTGAATGAATTTACCTTGCCTTTTATGGTGCTTTTGCACTTGTCTTTTGCAGTTTTTTTCTTTCATGCTTGCAGGAAAAAACCCTTTAAATCTGTTCCTCAAGATCATTCACCCTTGGATGCAGCTATACTCTAGGTACACCAACGTTACTCTCTCCTCAGCTCTTTACAGGACCTCCCTTTGAGATTTTCTATTCCAGATCTTTGAAACACTCAGATATGGGTTAAATGAACTGGATTAAATGAATCCACGAGCACTACAACCAGAAAAGGGGTTAATCAATGAATTCTTACCTATATCTAAAAATTCAAAGGGGTGGAGGGGATCTGGGTGGACTTTGATCGGATCCCGTAGCTCCAAAGAAACCATGTCTGTGGCACTCCTGGAGACTTCCAAATACAATGACTTAACTACATCCTCAAGCAAACTATTCCTGTGTTTCACTGCCCTTAACTTTAAGTTTTACCTATGGAGTGATTGAGATGCCTGAACATAGGTCTCTACTGCCTTTTAAAATGTCTTATGGAATCTTGCCATGTCTACAGCTTCACCACAAGATTACAAAGTTCCCATAGGTCCTTTATCATATCTGTGAGAATGCTTTGGATATCCAGGTGCCCAAATCGGCACTAAATTTTCATGACGATTGTGTAAAGGCACCTGAATTGTTCCCCTAATGTGAATGCTACTTGCTGTAAGGGAACATCTTTCCTTTTTGGCCTAGCCAACATGGCTAAGGTATAGGGATTGTTTCTGTCTTTCCTCATTTAATTTCCTGATGATTCTCAGCTAAAATAATTGTGTTCATCCAGTCTTTTTTCTACAGTTTGGATGCCCTAGATTGTTCTTCACTTGGTTGGCTTTCCCTGGACCCTCTCTGAACAATTTGCATCTTTCCCAAAGTGCAGCACCCAAGAGAAACACAACACTCCGCTTCTAGCCCCAACCAGTGCTGTCTGGCCTGGAGGTTTTTAGGTGTCTCACCAGCCATGCTTATCTGTGCTAATAGGGTGTTTGTCTTTTCCACCGCACCATGACAGTGTTCCCCTACTCTTCAGCATGAGATCTGATCATCTTTTCATATGCCTCAGTGCGGAATTACCTCCTTGCTGCATCTCCCTAGTATTCATAAACCTCATTCCTACTCAGATGTAGGATACAGAATTTGTCCTTAGGAAGTGGTTTTCTATTTTTCCAGACCATTTCTTTCTTGGTTTCTCAAGTTCTGTTTGCATTGCCTGCCTGCCTTTCAGTGAGCTCAATGTACTCTGAAGACTTAATATCCATATTGCTTATTTCATCAGCCTTAACGAACATGTTGAGCTGTACCAGGTGCAGGAGCTCTCCCTTGGACTCTAAGTTACTTCTGCAGCCCCTGCTGTTCAGAGATGCTTTGCCACAGAGTTCTTTTATTCACTTGTCCCTCTCAGAGTTTCTTTCCTGGAAATTTGGGTCTTGGTGTAAAGGCAGTGGTCTCTGCTCTCAAAGCAATGTTGTTTTACCCCAGCAGAGGATCTGCCTGCTTATTTCCCTTTTCCGTTGAATTCCTTTGTCCAGTTGCCCTGCATATAAAGACAACAGGAATAACCTTGAGCATTTGTGCTGGGGGAGGTTTTTGTGACTCACCCTACCACGCTTTTTTGTTCCCCGCCTTGGTGCTGTATTGCCTAGTGCGTGTCCTCACTCCTGGCTCTGGCCACAAAAGGCAAACCTCGGAATGAGTAATCTGCTCACAAAGAGCCCTTTGAGCTCCCCGAGTAGTTGCAGGGAGGAAACGTCCCACTGGGGAACCAGGTGGACAGCAAACATTTGCTTTCCATTACAAATGAGTTCAAGGGAGATGGAGTCACCCCAGCATGGGATGCCAAATCCGTATCCAAAGCTACTTCCCACCACCCAGACCAAACAGGCTTCCCCTTTCCCTCCCCATCTCCCTCCTTGTTTACAAACACGTTTACAAGTACTTGATAGGTGACCTTATTTACTTAGTAACCTGTGGATTCATTTATCTTGAAATTAGCAGGTAATGAACTGGAAACCCTCAACAACCCTCCCACTAATTAACATGATAATAAGATTGTTTTGCTACAGAGGTACTATTAGCATGTATGAGCTGGAGGGGGAGAAAGATCAATAAAATGTCTGAAGGATACTCGGGACCAGTCTGGAGAACAGAACAAAAGAAGAGAGCTTTATGGGGTTACAACAGCAGCAACAACAGGCAGGGCCTGTCCCCTTAAAGATAGTTAAAGTCCTTGGTGTTCTTTCCATTAAATTGCCTCCAAACAAGCTGGAAGGAGCTACCTATATATACTGCTTTTTTTCCCCCCTATTGAGAGTAGATTAAGGATATTCATAGCCAGTATGCCCTACAACATTAAAAAAAAGTTATGCTATATTGTTTGAAGTTGGGAAATATGTATGGCATCCGTCCATAAAAATAATTCAGGTATTTGCCTGGGAAAAGAGGTAATGTAGAGTCATTTAATGCCCATAATCATGCAAGGACTTCAGCATGTGCATTCCCCTGTTCACTGTTCAATTGACTTTAAGGAGATTACTTCAGTAAGTAAAGTAATGCTCGAGCATAAATCTTTGCAGGATCATGCCTTTACATGGGGAACTGAAAAGGAAATAATCAGGATAAAATTACATAAGAGTTTTAATAGCCACTCTTTGCTAAGCCAGATCAGTTTGGCTGAAGAGTCTAACACCCCTCAGTGCTCCCTATAGAGTGTTCCCACGAGGGGCTGGTGTAGAGATGGAGAGAGATAACTTTGCCCAACAGGTATGTCTGTCTTCTCAAAATTGCTGATCGCCTGGAAGAAAGCTACTCTAAAACAAGGATGAAAGAGTAGAGTTCCTCGCCAGAGCAAGGAAGAATAGGAAAAGGGAAGACTTTGCTTTTGCATATTCATAGTTCCTTGTCTGCTAATGTAATATTTCCATATACATGGATTGGATCCAACACATCCAAGGGTGTGATGGGGATGAGGGAAACACAGCTGAGATCTGTTGTGTGACTAGAAGCAAACATGGCATAATAATTGGCACTGATGGGAGAGAGAGAAAGGGACCAGGGCTACAGCCCTGTGATTGTGTCCTTCTGCAGGTGAACCCATGCCTCTTTATTGAAGATAAACTGTAAAGTAGCAATCTCAGCCTTGGTGCACTGTTTGAGGTGGAGTGGAAGAGTCAACGAACTCTAATGCTAGCCTTCTGCTGGATAAATCAAGAACTCTAGCCCTGGTTTTGGAGGAGGAGCCCAGTTTAAATCCCTGAAGGTCTCAGTGAGACTCAATTGGATTTTTTTAAACTTTTTTATAAGTCTCCATAAGTATTCGCTCCTCTGCACAAAGCCAGATTTTGCCCTAGCTGACTTGGGAAATTAGATCATTCACAGTTGCTTGACATACACGGTGGGTGCTGAAGGCTTGAATCTGGCCCTAAGCTCTTTCCCTCACATCTGGCTTAACCCCACATCTGTCCTTCCCATCTGCACCGACGCCTTCTGTCACCTCTGAAACTGTACATTGCACAGTGCATTTCAGCACAGGCACCGCTGAGGAATTTGGGATTGTCGTGTGCCTGGAGAGCGCTCGTTAGGAAGCACTGACAACTCCCGTGAATATTTTACCATGCAGCTGATTTCCGCAAGTTATTCTGTATTTGAATGTTATTCCTCAATTGTTGGAGCTAACAGAAGATCGTCTCCTGGCATTCTTTAGAGTGTGAAGGAGGAAGGCAAACTATTAATTACTTTTGACTGGCGTTTTCCATTTGTGTGCGTATGTGGGGGGGGTGGTTATGCTTTTTATTTTTTAATAGATCCTCAGGTTTGAATCGGGTAAACTGACACCTTGCAATCTGATCTGACAGCCCCGCTTTGTGTGGGAGGCTGCGCGGCTCCAAAATTTCAGCTGTGAGACTTTCTGCGTGAGCAGTCATTTTATTAGGAGTTTTGACACCTCTCCTAGCAGGGATCAGTGCCCGCTGTGTGAACGGAAACTCCGAAAAGAACAGAGTGCGATGCAGAGTAGGAAGGGGATAAAAGTAGTTCTTCACCAAATAACTAAAATTAGCTCAAATCAAGATCTTTGTAGACCTTACTTGACAATAAAAATTGTGGGACACTGGGGGGTCAAACCATTGTAATTAGTCATGCATTTCTAATATCACTTAAAGCTCAGAGATGGCTCTGTTATGTTTTGTTTCTGTCCCACAATCTGCCTGATTTCTGCTATTTGGGTTTTAGCAATTGATAGTTTTCTCTTGCAGGAAAGTGTTGGTGTCTTTAGTTTGTTCCGCTTTTTTGGCTTGGAATTTGTAGCCAGTTTGTTGATGCTGGGCTCTGAAACTGTTGCCTGTGTCTCCATAGGATGGCCCAGATTCGCTGGTGCAACCAATAGTGCCCCCTCCTGCTGCTGCTGGTGGGACTCTGAGGTTGGAAATCTGCTCTTTAGTGCATGATTTTCCATTCCTCCGGTAGCCAAACCAAGGCAGGACTCACTTGAAGCGTCTACTTGCACATGGAGTGCAGCCGAGACACTCGGCCAAGGCAAAAACGTGTCAAATCAACCAATAACAATAAGCAACCTGAAATTCTGAGGTCTAACTCAGGAAAGGAGCTGGGTATGGACTTTACATCTGAGGACTGATCCGGTCCTTTGTGCAATGCACAGATAGGCCCAAGAGGAGACTTACTTTCAGGATGGCTTCAAATAGCTAAAAGGGTCTTTTCGTGATGACCTATTGCCCCACTGTGATTTTGGTGGAAAGGTTATGAGAATAAGTTACCCTTGAAACTTTCTGTCTTTTAGTCATGTTTCTGGATGTATTCTTCTGCGATTACCTGGGATTTCTTGTGCAGCTCTTGGATCAGGAAGATGGAAAACAGAAATGGATCAATTATAGAAACTAGGTTGAAGATTCTGTGGGGAAAAAGCATGATGTTTTCCTTGTTTCTTTTTCTTTTTTTCCTGATTCCATTCACCTGCCTTCAGCTAGGTTGATAAATACCTGTGAAGCAGTTGCTAGAAAAGTTCCTAGGAGTTCATTGTAATGAGCAATCCTTCTGGCCTAGATTTGTATCTTCCTTGAGAATAGGTGTAATTTTAGATCTGCTTTGCAAGCTCTTTTTTTCTCCTTTTTCCCCCTTTCTTTCCAATACTCCTCAGTACAATAGGAATCTTGTCCCATGGTGTGAAGCCCCTGCAGAGTTATAAAATTGTGTCACCTTCCCTGCCTCCCTTATAAGTTACTCTATGTGACATTATTAAAAAGAAAAACCACAGGATCTCCTGGGATCAAAACAATGTCCTGTTGTTATCTTAACACCACTCCGTTTGGCTTTTTTGGCGTTTACCTTTCATTTCCTACAGCTCCGTGCAAGCAGAGCTTGCCTCACATTGTGCTTCATTCTGTGCATGCATTTTCTCGGAGAAGATGCTTTTATTTCTGAAGGATATACTGGGTGGCCAAAGGTTTCAGATTTCTTCAGCAGGGATTCATCTCTTCCAGGAAGGGGGAGGCTGGAGGGAACAGGCCAGCGAAGAAACTTTCATCTCTGTGCGAGAAGGGAGGAGAGACTTAGATGCTCATCACTTCCTCAGATGAAGATTTAAACTCAAGTATTAACTAATAAACCCTCCATCCCATGGGAGCCCAGGCTGCGTGTGTGGGGGTAGGGAATGGACTGAACACGTGTGAGATTCCCACTTGGAGCAGGAGTCTTGGTGGCCTGGAAAGTGTAATGTGTGTTTTCTCGCAGGCTCTCTGGGGTGTGACTTTTAAGCCTTTGCAGTTCAGGCAGTTTTACAGAATGAGCTACTAGCAACCCTTTTGTCCTTCATGTGATATTACTGAATAAGCTCAAGATATCTCATAGCTTTCAGCAATCTCCTATTGTAAGTTGCTACAATTGGTGTTTTTGCACTTGTTTCACATTTGCGAGCAGTAATGGAAATTACCTATATAAAGGAACAGATTTATCCCTGTGTAAGTGAGCAGTGCAGAACAGTCCTGTATGTTATACCCTTTAAGTCTGTTTGAATGTGATGCGTTTAGTTGAATTTTCTGTGATATACAACTCTGCAATGTTATTTTATTTATATACTTGAAGATTTGGCTAGTTTATATTATAACTTGAGGATGAAACTCTTCATAACAGTACTTTGCGCATATTGTTTTTGACGGAGAAAACCACAAAGTGCCTGACAAATGCTAAATGGCTTTACCAGAGACCCTTGAGGTCATTAATTATAGTTATATCCATTTTACACACATGCTAAGTGAGGGTTTCAGTGCTTTGTACTAGATCATGCACTGAGTTGGTACAATGCGTGGCATAAGCAAAGCCAAGAGCCAAAGTTTTCTGCCAATCTACAAAATTTACATCGGGATTTGGATTTTAAATATCTGGAATTTAAAGTGTTTGGGTCAGCGATACTGAGAGAGAGAGAGGTCCACGTGGTGCTCCCTTACAGCAGCTCAGGGTCTGTAAAGTCAACTGAACTGGCAGTAACTGCAGACCTAACAACCTAATGTCATCCTTTCAGCTCATGCCTCCTGGGACTGGGCACAGAGCCCATCAGTTTTCCTGGGAGAGAGCTGCAATTACACAGCCAACAACTTTTTGATCTCCTGGGGCTGGACTATCCAATAGCACAGAGTTCCCTGAACCCCTAAAATTGAAAGCTGCCGTTCTCGGTGTGCCTCGAGACCTCCCCCATCGCTGGTGTCTAGTGGTGGCCTCTCTGAGAGGCAGGCACAGAGCTGGAGCTGGGCCAGAAGGACATTGGAGCGAGAACTGTGCTGCAAGCCCTGCACTATGTGCGCCTTGGGCACTGGGGCTCTGCTTTTAACCCTTCTAGAAGGACAGCTCTGGAACTGCAACAACCTCCACTTTCTCAGGCATTTTAGCCAGCACTCTGGGACCTGATGCCAGCTCTCCTTAAGGACAGGAAGAACTGCTGGGCTGGAGAAATGCTGTGCTTCTTGAAGGTCTCTCTAGCAATGACAGTTATTTTAGAGAGACTTCTCATTCCTAACTCATCCCAGTTGCAGTATCAGGATGATGATAGCGCACTGATGAGATGATTTGCCAAACTGCTCTTCCACCCAGGCATTTATGTGGTCTCGCTCACCTTGCTATGTAATGTCCTTTTTGTCATGAGTGAAACTCTGTAGCAAGGGCTGTTTGTTTGTGCCTGTACAGAAAGCGATGTAGTTGAGGTGGAACCTGAGCCAAAACTGCTGCCTTCCCACACAGCATGCATGGACTCAGGACTCCTTTCCAGGCAGGGCTCTATCCATTAAATAAGTCATTCTTAGCTTTAATTTTTGAACAATTAGTGCTCCGAATTGTCTTAATAAATTAATTACATACTTCATTAATATGAAAACTAATATTCTGCAGATGTAACTTGTTGAAGGCAACCTCCTGTCTTCCTAGCCTTTTGATTTCCTGCAGCCTCTTCTAGCATGGGCAGCTCTGGCAGCCAAAGAGCAGGTCTGAGCCCACTGCCTTAGCCTAGCTTGTCTGGCAGCTGATGCAGAGGAGTGAGTGTAGTCTGACCCTATGGTTTTGCACAAAGCCTTATTTTGATATGGTGTTTTATCACCATCCCTTTTACCTCTGCGTGACATTTCTGAATATTTTGAGGATTTTTTGTTTATTGTAATTAAAAATGGCTAAACAATGATTCTCTGGTGGGAATCATTCTTCCTAATAACTGCGGTGTGCATACTAACTATAAGAAAAATAAATCTTGTCTCTGACTAGTTAAAAATTGCAGTGATTTGTTGATGCTTTTTAGCTGTCACTAGTAAGATATAAATATAAATAAGTAGAATTACATTTAAAATATCCATCACTTCACATATGGAGTGTGGCAATGAGTGGGCTGTAATAATAAAATATACTTTATAAGTGTCATAATCATTCAGACACCAGGAACTCATAAGCCCCGGATCTGACATTCAGATGATGAATTGTGATTTTGTTTTAAAAGCCAGACATGTCCATTCCATGTGCATCTTGGGAATTGTAGTTCAGGTGACCTCTGCTAAAACACTGACCTTAACAGTGACTTTGTTTTACATTTTCTCACAACTTTTAAAGTAGATATGATACTTTGAAAATTCAGTTGTTGCACTACTACTAATAGAGAGTCATTTAAAATATTTTTGGCAACCTTGCCGCTGTCATATATTACATGATACAGAAAATGAGATTCAGTGAATGGCTTAAAATTAATTCTGTTTTGGGGTCTTGGTAACATCATAAACCCCTAGAGATTCACCTGTGTGATATATGATATCACAGGGTAAGATGATTTTCTTCTAAAATGCTACAGCTCATCCATTCTTGCATGCAATAAATAAATATATTAAATATACATATGGAGGAGTGTTTGTATTTGTACATATGAAAGAAGATTAGATAACACTCCAGGGAGACTCCATGGACTGTAGGGACCTTAAATCTGATGGAAGAAGGTTGATTCAGCGGACTTCAGAGACTGGGGTCCTGTTCCCCTCTGCCGCAAGTTCCCCCTGTGTGACCTTGGACAAGCCATTTAAACCCAGACCTAAAAAGTATTGTGGATCCTGATCGCTGCTGAGAGGCCTGAATTGTGCTGACTGCAGGAGGAGTTAGAGGCTTCAAAAGCAACCGAGCACTAAAATCCCCTGAAAGGTCAGGGCCGTGATTCTCTGTGCCTCAGTTCCCTGTTTTTAAGATGGAAATAATGCAATTTCACAGGGACTTTGCTTGTGTAAGTGCCTGGAAACCCGTAAGGCAGCGTAGTCCTGGGATCTGTACGCAGGTGTGAAGTCTCTGATTCCCTATGAATAGCTGCGTGTGCTATATAGATATAATTACACTCATATCGAATGAAAACACAATTAAGTTTCAGAATTGAAGCTGATTGGCATAACAAAGCTGAGATTTACTGCTTCCTTTAGCAGGCCAGTGCAGGTTCTAACACAAATCATGCCTCTTAGCCTTCAATTTGATAAACTTTCAGCTATTTTGACATGTAGAGCCAACTGCAGCCTACTCCATCCTGACAAAAAGAGCCTAACAAATGGATTTTCAGTCACCCACTGAACAGAGCTAGATGACAGATCTACATGAAATCCTTTTTGGAGGGAAGGCAGCCTTTTAACTTGATTGATGAAATTATATCTAAATCTGGTAGATTTGGGACTTCAAAGGCATTTTTGCCTACTTAGGGCATCCCAGATGAAGGGAGTATGCTATTTGTACCAAACTCCCATGCTCAAGTGGTTTGCAAATTGACCCCTTTGTAATAGGTTAAAGGTTCCGCGCTAGATAACGGTGGTTCATTTTGATTAATTATGTCAGGGAATTAATGTATGATTACTAACTTTTAGCAGACCCTGCTCTCTCTGACCTCGAGCTGCTTGTTTGTGTGGCTGGTTGTAATTTTCGACCAATGGGTTACGAGAGGTCACTGTGTGGTCAGCAGATTTTAAACAAAGAGAAGGGCGCTGGGGAAGGGGGAGTGGAGGAGCAGCAATCGCAGGTCAGAGCGGAGGGGCTGCAGTTTACCGGCCTGGCAGGAGAGATTTGTTAAGTGTTTTAACAGTAGATTTTTATACATTTACCCTTTCCAATAAAATATTCTTCTGAAGAGCTAAGAGTGGTCTGCAAAGATGTTGGGAGGATAATTTAACAGTCGAATGTTAAGCCCGTAAATTGCACTTCATACTGGTTTCAATAGGAGAGAACCTTGTTAAAAAATAAATTGGGCAGAATTCTGTTCAGTACTTGGATTGGCTGGGAGTTCGGATGAAAGCTGCTTATTAAGCCAATGCCTGAGAAATGCTGCTTACAAATTTGTTAACCCATCACTGGGGAGGTGACAAAGGTTGATAAAACAAGATTTCTTGGGGATTTAGTTCCACGTCATATTTAAAAATTTTTTGTTGGGGTGTGAAACCATCTAAGATTTTCTAAAGAACAGAAGTGAAGTGATTTTCCAGTCCTGTAAAACTTGTGCATATTAAGTCAACTACATTCACTATGTTCAATATCGATTTCAATAGAACTGCTCATGCTTAAAGTGTAAAGACTTAAGTGCAGTCTTCAAAATATTAGCTATACTAGGATAAAGCACAGTAGAGTACTTTGTAGATCAAGGGCCTAGGCATGAGGATTTTAAAATTCTTCCAGTCCTCGTGTGAACTTGCAGTTTGATTTTTGGTACAAATTTTGAGACAGAGACATCTAACTTCTAAAGCAACTAGAGCATTACTAACTGTATCTAGACTTAGGTGAGTGTAAGAAGATTGTTATTATCTTCTTTAGGGCTCACTCTTCCTGTAAAAAAGGGTCTAAAATATCTCCCTAGTTTATAAGAGCACTGTGAGGCCTAGTTCATTAAAGCTTGCACAGTGCTTTATGGTCCTTAGATGAAAGGCACTACTGATGCTTAAAGAATGATTATTATTATAATACTTATAATAAGAACAATAGGTACATTTGTTTTATTTTCCACTGAGTCTCTTCAAACACCAGGGTGTCCAATTAAGCTGTAATCAGAGGAAGGCCTAGGACTCTGCTGAAACATTTCCAGCTTGCTTTGGAAACCCACAGTTCTGCTGTCATCTTACTTGTGCCTCCTTGCCGGCTGCTGCACTTAGGGCTCTTCAGTTGCCTTTGCATACTCCTTATTTTATTGCACCTTGCAAAAAGGTGTTCTTACTGAAATAGGCATCTTGTGTTAGGCATCTTGAACAAGTCACTGGATGTGCATTTAATAGATGGCAATCTTGCCCCAATTAATTTACAGGCAAAACTGTTGATACAGAAAAGTACTTGCCACATACTCGCTCTTCAAGTAGTCACAAAAGCACATGCTTGCGTATATCAAATGAAATCTTTCCTATCTGCTATCCCTCCAGAATCCAGGTGCAAGCTGCAAATGTAGCAGGCTGTGAGGAAAGTAAGGAATGGTAGAGGATAAAGGAATAAAGAATCTCAAGATGTGCCCAGAGCAGAGGCGTGTGGGTATTCATTTCCTCAAAGTGTGACAGTGTTAGTTGGTAGGCTAAATCAAGGCAAACACAACCATGCTTTTAGACACATGAGAATCTACCCCTCAGCTCAAAACAACAGGCTTTAGAAATTCCACTTCTCGGGGAACCACTGGCTTATTTGTTTTTGAGCAGAAGGGGATGAATTTCCAAGCCTTTTGAAGGCAAAGGGAATTTGCTGTTGCTTCCTATGGAGCTAGGCTCAGACACTGTGTACACAGCCTGTAGGGATAGAGAATATTTGTTTCCTTTGTTTCTGGGGAAAAACAAAGCAGATGAGGAGCAACAGGCTTTGGTGCTCACAGAAAGTACATCAGGCTCCAGTTGCCTTTCACGTGGCCATGCATCAGAACCTTCTATTTTCCTGCTCTCGTGTGTGCCCAGGTTTTGGGTGCTTGCACATGCTCTGATTCAGGAACAATGCTATTTAATTTAATGATCTTAATAAACACATTGGGAAGGGGAGTGTCTTTACTGTATAGACACAAACAATGCTACATGCTTCAACATGAAACATAATTAAGGTGTGCAGTAAAATAAAGAGGTTGGGGGGGGAAGGGGACTTTTTTTAAATGAGAACAGAGGTGACTTCCAACAAAACTTCAAAACCAGCTTGGCTAACAATGAACATAGCCCCATTCTTTTTAATCATCAACAAAATCTATCACACATGTTCTTTCAAGTAAAGTTTATTAGAAAGAAATTGCTACTAGAGAACCACATGTGAGCTCTGACTTGGCAAGGTCAGGCCAGGGCAATAAACCCTTGAACTTTACAAATATGCAAAGCTGACATAAATAACAAATTAAACCCAGCCAGGTGTAGAGCTGCAGTGAGTTGCTTGCCAGAAAGATTCAAACTCTGGCCAGCGTGACCTCTGTTGGCTTGGTGGAAAGCAGGGGCTTATCTCTTCAGCTTGTTGTCTGCTAGGGTTCATCCCTGTAGGCTCAGGTCACCTTCTCATTAGCTTATAAAAATTATATCGCTTTGTGTTAGAGTTGTTTGTCCGACCTATGAACCTTGTCAGGTGCCTGGGTATGTTGCCTGCTTAGTCTGGTCCTCTGGTGAAAGGTTTGGTGAGATGGGATGGGGAAGACAGGACTGGGGTTCTTTGACCACTGTGGAGGGTGGCAAGGACCCCAGATAACAGAAATCTGGAAAGTGGTAAACATCAGTGTGCTAAAAGCTGGCCCTTTTAACCCTCTGTAGCATGTTCTTGTCACTCATGGAGCTACATGTCACCCAAGCACTTTTCTGGTCAAACGTCCAAGGCAACTCTGTAAAAAGGGAGCAATTCTTGCAGCAATTTTAGCCATCCCTGTTGCAAATTCTCTGTGTAGTCAGGACTTCATCAGAGCTGTAATTCTCACTGCAATCAATCAAGGTATCATTCTGAGCCCCACTGCCAGATTTCCAGAGGTGCTCAGCTGCAGATACGCCAGCTCAGTGGGATTTTCAAATGTCTCTTAAGTGCATTAAGCACCTAACTTCTATTGAATGCTTAAGGGTTTTTTAAAATCCCACTATGTGTGTCTCTACATCTTGCCCTTAAACAAGTGCTTAATTTTAAGTGCAGGTAGTTTCATTGATGTATATAGTGCTTGTGTGATTAAATTTAAACATGCACTTAAATACTCTGCTAAAGCATGGCTGTAACGGGTGGGGGAGGAATCTGATGAAACCATGCAATACTTTAAACATAAATGTTTTGATATAGTGCCTTAGTTTTTGGATAATGATTCGAGGTGCAATAGTGGAGGGAAAAAAAAGTACATCTCTAGATTTGAAAAATTGAAGAAATCTGTGCTGAAAATCACAAAAAAAAAAAAAAAAATTATATGGTACTCTGAGACATCATGTTCTACACAATCCCTTGAGAAGTGCAACCAGACTTTGCAATATCTTTGCCATGAGAATTGCTTTGGCATTTTTTCCCTTTCCTTTATGCAAACTCCTTACAAAAATGCTTACCTGGAGAGGCAATACCCTGTAGTGACTACTGAGCTGTTGTGTTATCTTGAGCAACACGTTTCACCTCCCTGTGCTTTGATTTTTCCCTCCCACTGACTTTATTATTTATCTTATAGAGCTCTGGGGCAGGGACTGTTGCTGTGTTTGTGTAGCTCTGTCCGTAATGGTGTTCTTTCTCTGCTGGGACTGCTCAGTGCTGCCGTTAGGAAAATCTAGTGGCTTTCTTGCACAAACGAGGAAAAATGGTAGGATTAAGCAATGAAAGGAACTCTTTTTTAGTTACTTAAAATTTTAGTTTTGCCTCTGAGCCACCCTTTGGTCTCTTCAACATATAAGGTTTATTGTGGACTTAAGGAGATCTGTCCTGATAAATAGATTGGATGCTTTTTTTCATGGCGTTCTCCACTGGGTCCACTCCATCATAATGAAGCTTCAACATAGGCCTCCATGGAGCTCCGAGAGAGAAGTCGGGGAAGGAGAAAGTGAGGGGAGATTGGGTGAGTTTACACTGTGTGTTAAGTGGAGGGACTGCAAGGAGGTTGGGAGACTTGTCATGACATGTAATTAAAGGCTCCTCTGGGAGTGTCTGTATAAACTCTGTTCATAACAGAGAGAAAACAGACAGCTGACAGTTGCACTGTGAAGTCTTAGAAGAATGCACTGTGTTCACTGCTCAGCCTCCAAGTTACACTTTGTATAATTCTGTGATATATAAAAGATTTTATTTAAGGTTATGGACAATTCCTATAAAGGAAGAGCTTGAATTTCTGTTCTGAATCTCTAGTTCTTGTGAGTTAACTTATGAGAATCTATTGAACAGAACCTGATGTACTTTGTTTGTTTTAATTACATTTCCATTTAGTGAAGCTCCTTGCTCAGGGTATTAGTTGTGACTGGAGTGTGTGATGTCTACCCCATCTGCCTGCTTTCCTTCTGAGAGCACATGCTGAGATGCGTGGGTCAGGTTTTGTTGTGTGTCGTGGATTTTTTTAGCAGGTGGACACATCCCCCTGGACACATCCAGACAGGAGAAACAGAGAAAGGACACGCTCTGCAGGACTTTGAGTGCCAGCGAACAAAGAAATCTTGCCTGTAAAGACCCAGTTCTTAATATCTTGGGAATAGTAACTTTCTTTTCCGAGATTCTTTAAATGGACTATTTTTTTTTTTCAGGAAATGAATGTGGAACTGATTTTTTTTTTTTTTTTTTTTTTTTGAAAGATTACATTTTTGTCAGAAATGTCGATTCACTGAACCGGAACTTTTAAGATTTATCAAACTTTCATTAAGAAAACTCTTCAAGTCTACCACAGAATTTCTGTTCAGAATGAAAAATAGCTTGGCCTGCTCTATAGAGACATAGGTCCCAGCTTGTATCAATCTCATTCAAAGCAAGACTTTAACCTATGTCTCTCTTAGTGACCTGGGTGAGGTCCCCAAGCAACAGGCTATTGGCTATTTTGGGGTTAAGGCCCACGTTTATCATAACATTGCAATGGGTCAGCATTGCAGGGTGGCTTCTGCTTACTCCATGGAAGAGCCCCGTTTGGTCTCAGAGAGGTTGTTATTACTCTTATTCCTGTAGTTACCAGAACAAATAGAATGAGGTCCTCGAAACTGACAGGATCTTAGATACAGGCTCATGTGGCAAGAAAGCTCGACATCATTTTTGTCAGGGTAAATTAACTGTGGCGTATAACCCTGTGTAAATAGCTAACCACGGAACTTCCCATCAACATCCAAATAAACATCCAACATCCAAAGAACCTGAGAATCCCCCTCAAGACAGGTCAGAGTAGAAAGAAAAAGGATAGACTCAACATCTATTTTTGGGAGTCCATATTGTTTGGGCAACTCGTGAAGTGGTCAGTTTTGAAGAAGCAAGTTTATTGTGCAGTACAAGTGTCATTAGTTCAAATGAATGATGTTTATAAGTGCATTTCATGAGCTAATTTTTCAACACCTTTTAGTTTTTTTTTTTTTTTTTTTTTAAGCTCTGGGGAGTGCTACTCCTCTGGGAAGGAAGCTGCTGTTGTTATTGGAAGGATAGCTAGGATGTGTGTGAAGACTTACTTGGAGTATTTGTTCTTTTGCTCTTAATCCTTCTCACCACCACATTTCCTGCTTCAGAAAATGGATCCCTGTACTTAGGCTGCTGAAATTTAGGTGACCCAGGAAATATTTTGGCCCAGTAATTTTAAATGATTATTTATATCAATGTGTTCCCCATTCATTGAGCACTGTGTGCTCCTCATGTAAAGAATGTGAAAATCCCTCCCCAAAGAGGTGGAATTTAGAAAGCAGTGCTGGCCAAGAACCACAGCAATGTACCTGCTGTGTTATGTTGATGCTGACCTCCTCGAGCATTGTTTATGCATCATAAGATCTTGGAAAGGTCTTAGAGATCTTTGCTATGCCAAATAGTCTCTTTTCAAAGCTAGAATACAGAGCTGCTGACCTGCTATTTGTAGGACTGTGAAAACCGTTCTCCAGAAGGTCAGTGGGGTAGTGTAATCAGTTTAGAACTGGATGTTTTGGCTTACTTGAATGAAAGATTTTTCTAAAGGTGACATTAAGATGAAATATTTGAGATAAACCGAGAGATTTGACTGGAAATTCACAATGTCCCTCTGAAACAGTCTGCGCTGATTTACTGATCTTCCATTTTCAATTTATGAGCTGAGACCAGAGTATACCACTGGAGGATGAGAATAGAGTAGTCATATTAGAGCCAGCTCATATATCCTACAGACAGACTTTGGAAGAATTAGAAAGTATAATAAAGTGCTTGTCCCTTTAAGACACTGCTTGAATCCTTGCCAATATACATCCTAAGGCATTAGATATTTTAAAAGCTCTTAAAACTGTCTATCTTTTTTATTTTTTCATTGTCTAAGGTTTTTCACCTTTTATCAATGAAGAAACAATGATAGAAGCATCCTTTGCTTTGCAGTTTTCTCCTCTTACAGCTTGTTGTGGATTCTGTTCTCCAACATCATTCCAAATATGAGAACCCTTCTGAAGCCAAAGGAATTGGCTTATATTTACACATGTGTGAGAGAGAGCAAATACATCCTGTTTTGAAAAGCGACTTTTTATTTTCATGTAAGGCAGCAACACCAGAACTTGCAAAGGTGCCAAGGTACTTCCCAGGCATCTGAATACTGCTGTGGCATCCCAGCGATGTTTGGTCTCCCATGTGTTTATCTAATGGTCACCAAATGTGGCAAAGAGCCATCCAGATGTGTACGTATGGGACCTGGCTTGAGCTCTAGACCATCCCTTGGGTGCAGTCACCTTGTCATTGAGCTCTATCATACCAAGAGATAAGTGTGCAAGAACTGTTGGGGCTCTGCCCCAGCACCCTGGTAATGTGTTCAAAGTCGTGTTCTGCTCTGTGAGCTTCAGGAGGCTTTAAAGACATAGCAGTAGGAGTTTTGTTCAAAACCAGACCTTCAGCTTAAATGTCTTGATAAATTTTTATTTGAAGATACCATCCTAGAAATTCTTTCCAGGGTTGCACTGTGACTCAGCTCTGCAATATAACACAGAAGGAATTTGGTAGAGAAAGAGGGGAAAGGTGCGTTGGGGGGAAATAAATAAATGACAAATACCAGGCCATGAACCTGGGGTCATTTGCTGAATGGTACAAAGTAGAAGAGGGACCCAGAGATGATCTTGTGTCACAGCAAAGTAATGGAAAGTTGTTCACTCAACTATTTGTCTCTTTGCTGTGGCTCCTTAAAACCTAACTTTTACTCAGGTCGTGACTCAGGCAGAGATCCCCTTTTGTTTTAGGCAGCAGTTTCTTCCCACGTGGTGGAGAGGTTAAGCCTACTGAAAGATCTCTTTAAGGGAGGATTCTACGTTCCTTTCCCCTCTTCCTGGAGATTAGAAGATAATGCATCTGGAACAACATTAACTCATCCAGGTTTGTGGTTTTATTTCTGATAATCACACCCCAGCAATCTCATTCTCCATCTGCCTGAACATAGTTTTGGGTAAGGGGTAGATATCAACTAGCACACATGGCTGTGGTCAGATATTGTGAGATTTTCTAAACATGAACAGAAAATTTCCGTCCTCAAAGTTATATCTAAACATTCCTTTTTCTCTTGTGCTGTATTTTCTTTCTGTAGCTGAGAGAGTTTTGGTAGTTCAGGCCAACAGAATATGTTTATTTCTCCTTTGGTAGTGTTTATGCAATACACTCTCGAACTTGGGTTCAGGCTACATTTACTCTCAAATGAGAATTATTTTGATGACTGCAGCCTTATTCGATATAGTGCAGTTTCTATTTGTGTTGAGAACTAGCATTAAGTCATTGTCTGCTTGGATTAAGTGTTAAGGGTACAATAAGGAGTCTGTGGACGTCTTGTTGGGAGACATCTGGCCAAATGAAAACACGTTTCTTTCTGAATCTCAGCAACATCTGCATTTCTAAACAACAAGAGTATTTCTTACAAAATCAAGTGGTTTTTCAGTCAAGTTTAACCTAGAAGTGAGATAATTATAGGAAAAAGCTGAAACACATCTTAGGAGCTTTTGGGAGCTTGTGACACTTTGGCCATTCATAGAAGCAATTGGTCATTTATCCCCTTCCAACAACAGAGCCCTGGCGTCCAACATCTGTGCTCTGCTTCACCTTAGAGCTTCCTCAGGGTCATTGGAGCAGGGTTGGGGTAGGTCTTCCACCTACTAGCATCTGCTTTCGGTCTTGGGTGTAAAGTCTCGATGCCTCTACTGTATCTGACTCATGCAGTCTCTGAAAGTTTTGTATTTTGTCAATGAGGACGTCACATATTGGTGAATTATGCAAAAGTTCCTTTCATGGTCTATCATACAATGTTGACTCTTCCTCATTTTACAGTATCTCTAATTATTAAACATACAAATAATAAGCAAAGCTGTACAGGGTAGTAATATCCATAACAATTTATAAAGAAACCTAAGATTTGTGCTTTTTGATCAGTTGTGATTATTAAGAACCCTGTCAATGAGACTTTAAAAATCAGTGTACCTTACTTAGAGAAGTCCTAAAGATTAGCCAGCTCTATATTGAGATGTTCTCAGTAGTTTCCATGTCCCTCAAATCTTCATATTTGTATTTGGGAAGAGCTACAAAGGAGTCAAAAGCCCACGCTTCTTTTTTTATTTTCATAATGTGAGACTGAATTTCATAATATTCAAGGATTGTAGCAAAAAGTAATAGTATCTTCTTTAGTAATTCAGTAAATTAACTGAATTCCCATGCCTTATTTTAAATTTGAAGAATATTTGTATGCTTATTCCAAATTTTGTAAAAATTACTTGATTAGTTGATAAGCCTTTTCAGAAGTGCTTAGATTTACTGGATTGCGAAGAAACATTTAAGCTATTTCTTCTGCTCAACTCTTTTCCTTTTCTAAGATCGTACATATCCATGAGATGATGATAAGCAGACTGGTGAAGGATCTGAACAAATTGCCCTGCCTTTTAGCCCTCAATTATACAAGCTGATCTTATGAAAACAAGAAGTGAAGTTTTGAAGGGTTCCTGAATAGCAAAGGGAAATAATTTGTGCCAGATTGTTCTTTGTTATTACCCAAGAGAGACTCCTATGAATTGATTAATACAGAGAATTTATCCTCCTCTTTTACATGCTGTTTTGGTCTGGCTATGTGGCAAGGGATAGCAAGGTGATGGCTTGACGGATGGAAAGGCCTCCCAAGTTAAAAGGTGCGTTATCTTTTAGAAGGGGACCTGAAAGAGAGCAGAGTGGTTTCATGACAATTCATCTAATAGTCTAGCTGTCAAAATAACTGCTTTATAAAACATAGGAGGACGTGTTTCAGGCCCTCTGCCATCTCAGATCTGTAGAAAGATGGAAAGGTATCACAGTAAGTTATCATAATAATATTGTTCATTCTCAAAGATTCTCATCAAGTTCATAGATGCAACAAAGTAAATAAAAAAAAATGCAAACTGGTCAGACTTACCACTGCCTACAAGTAAATACTAGTGGTGAGATTATATACTCCGTTTAAAGACAGTCACCAAGTTGACTTTAGGCTTCTGTCAAGTTGGTCTTTCTCTCCATGAAGGCCTCTGACTGCTTCCAGGTACCCATATCAGTTCAGGCACCTGGACAGTGGAATCATCTTGCAGATCTCATATTTTGCATGCACACCAACACCTTTACAGATAGTGTGAAAACTGAATCTGAGAAATGTTTTTTTTCTTCATTATTTAGTTTTGCCATAAGTTATTGAAAAGTTCCTAGAGCTTCAGTTAGTTCTGGGCTTGCATCCCCGCTCTCAGGAGCTGACGGCTCGCGCGATTCCCGTGTGCTCTGTTCAGGGAGCAGAGCAGTAGTCTTGAGGTTCGCCTTGAGAACAGCACTTGCAAACTATTGTATGCTGGCACTTGATCATATAGGCTGCTAGCAAATATTTACAGTTAACAAAGATGTTCATGGGATGCAGGATTGATTCACACTTCCTGGCACAGAAAAGAAAAAAGCCAAATACTCGGTGAGTAATATTTGAGGGGAATAAGAGGAGCTGCACCGTGTATAAACTACGCCTACAAAACCCTTCTGAGCCCAGGCACTGAGAAGTTTTCTTTGGAAGGGTGATATGGACTCAGTTTTCCTTATAGCAGCACAAGCACTATGATTATTTTTAAAAGGAAACAAAACATAAGAATAATTTAAATGATTAAAACTAACCAGGATATAAAAATGTGATTTTGAATTTGTTCATGATATTTAAGTGGGGGCTGCCCAGTATCTCACTAGAGGTTCTCAAGTAGGACACAGGATCCTAAAGAGTGAATAAATACGGGGGGACTTTTGCTCCTTTCCTTTCTTGCACGTAAGGTTACTCCTCTGTCGGCACAGTTCCTGCTCTGCTAGCTCATTCCTGCCTTGAGGGGAAGAACATTATTTACTAAATCTGTTTTGGGTTTTAAATAGGAGGTTTTCCATTGAAATACATGTCTGAGACAGCCCAGCAGAGCTTGTGAGATCTGACGGGAGCAAAGGAGAGGCAGTGGTAGACCAGAATGGCTGCCCTCAAAAAACAGGAGATAAATATTGCAGCTGAAAGGAAACCTCACTTCCTGCATTTGTGGGCTTTGTTAATATGTAACATGCATGTATTATAACTACTTGGTGACAGACTCAAAACCCCCTCCGGCTTTGGGGTTCTGTTCAATATATTTAATCATAATTTAGGTGTGAGGGCTGGGATTAACAGCAGGCAAACATTAACTAGGGCTGTTGGACCTCAGTGAGCCTACCCAAAGTGGAGAGGGGGTTAGCCAGGAGAGAATTCACTGGGGAAAAGTGAACTCAGACTGAGTGAAAAGGTAAAGGAAAGTTGCAGGCTGCATAGGGAAGAAAGTTGTTTGGATAAAAAAGAAAAAAAAGGGACCCTTCCTGGTCTAGATGGAAAAGGTGAAATTTTGTAAGAAAAAAAAATAGAAAGAATAAAATAAAAAAAGCTGAGAATAATGATACATTAAGGGCATATTTATCTTCTACAGAGAAGGGTCTGAATCTGTGAAACGAAAGAGAAATATTCCTGTTACCTTTGTCTAGCTGTGGATTTAATGCCTTGTGCTATGGTGATAGAATAAGGCTCAGGGGTGCACAGGAAAGCTATGCTGATATGGTGTGGGTAGGTCTAGAAGGAGGGCAAGCAGAGAAAACAAGAGGAACGTAGGAGAGCTCTGTGCTATTTGTTAAAGAAAAGAAGTTACGGCTGCTATGCCAGGTGGGTTGAAGCAGAAACCTCATACCTCTGAAAGCAATACCAGATCCCAAGGGTTGGCTACATGGAAATCTCCTCTATCTACTGTGTTCATTAGGCCATTTGCCTCTATAAAGATCAGACAAATTTATGTTGGGCTAGGTCACATGAGGCCAAAACCTCACCTGCTTCAGGCTTTCAGGACCGTACTTTAATGGCAATTTAGGACCTAATGGAAGGCCAGGAAAAGGGTCATTTTATATCTGGAATATACTAGTATCTAATGCTCAGATGATGTAATACATCTGATTGCATGTTATATATGAATCAGGATAGCTCTTAGCAGAAGGGACCATATGTTCTCAAAGCCAACAGAGATTTACAGGGATTCCTGGGGCTACCTGGCCGAGCTGAGACTTGTCTCTCTTTCTCCCTCCCCACAAGGAGCTTGGCCACAAAGCTGCCATCAACCTGGCCTTAAAAACCAACCAACAATAACAACAACAAGGTGAAGAAAAAAGCCCAAGCCAAAGCCAACACGCCTGCAGTCAGGCCCTGCTGCCATAAAGCCGTGGGCTGGCATTCTTTAGGACCGGGGGGAGTTGTTGTGTTGCGCTGGAATGCGGTGAATGGCTTGTAAATTAGAGTCCCTAATGAAAACGCGCTGGTGTCCAACTGCAGCAATCATCTGGTTAAAATCAGGCAGTAATTCCACTAATTTTACTGCCCTTCTCCCGGCCCTCAACGCCTCATTTAGGAAAAAATGTTTATGTTCCCCTCAAAACACCTGCGTTTTAACTCAGGTCCCCAAAGCAATTATTTTTATTTTATTTTATTTTTAAGGCTTTTTCTGTTGTGAAATGCAGCATCCCTCCCCTTTCTGAACTGAAGCACATGAATGCCCTGGGATTCCCAATCTTCAGACATGTTTAACTAGCACTGTTTTTCTTGCGCACTTCACGTGCTTCACCATCCTATATATTTTCCTGCCCACAGCTGCTGTCCAGAAGTGTTTAGGATATATTTTTTTCCCCCTCTCAGTAAATGATGAAATAAAACTACGTAGAGCTGTTTACATTGTGACTAAGGAAGTTAAGGTTGATGGAGGTGATAGTGACTGACACTTATCCAATTTCAGGCTTTCCAAAATGTCTGTGGCTCTTATCATGATTTAGTCTCTACCAGACCTTGTAGACATTAAACAGCAAGAATGAGCACTATTCTCACTTGGAAAAAGAAACATTACATAGTGGATGCTGAAACACTACCGTGATGCGCTGTGAGATCTTACCATCTGCTATTCCATTAGGATGAGTTATTCATTTTGTCTCCTTGGTTTCACGTTCATTTAAAGCTTTGATAGACTATGACTAAAGATCACCTTCAAAAGTTCTTAGCAGATATTCTCACCCCATGATAATAACGTTTCTTGAAACATAGAGATACGAGACAGAAGGCTTAGGATTCCCGTAAAGATGTTCAAACATCTTCATTTCTTCAGACCTCACAATCCTGTGATATTCGGCCTACTAGCACCTTATGGAAGTAAATAAGTAACTACTTGGATGCTTCCCTTTCCAATCATCTGAGAACGGCTCCCTCCAGTTTATTGAATTTTACAGTCTTTTTAATAAGAGCAGAGATTCAGCTGTGCAAGGTGTGCAAATGCTAGGGTATATATCATCTGTTCAAGGCTCCTCAGGTCGATAAAGTTATACCAGATACGGAAAACGGGTTAGGATCAAATTCTCACTGAATTTCATCCTGGAGAATAAAGAATTAAGACTATATAAAGTTTGGCTGTTATCAATAGGAATATTATTTGCGATTATAACTCGGTGAAGTAGGGATTTCTCCAGTGAAGCAAATCTGAAGCTGGAGAGGGCACACAGCATTGATTTGGTAAAGCTAAAATTTCAGTTGGGCTTCCTCTGGCCCCAGATAAACCTGCGATCCACAGTGATGTCAAGAGGCAGAATTCAGAGGAGACATTAAGCTGTGGGTTAAGCATTCACCTCGAGTGTGGGGTACCATCTCTCCCACACAAGTGGGGAAAACTTTAAATGGGTGGATAGTGTCTGATTGCAGCTGTGGGCTGATGGAGATCTGGCTATTGATGAAGCCCGTTTTCTTCCAGCACCCTACAAGAGCACAAAGAAGTTCTTCCCTCATCAGACAGGGACATTTATTTGCTTGCTGGGCTGCAAGGGAAGAACAGAAGCTGCTTGTGTCCACTCAGAGCCCACGCTCACGGTAAGCTGAGGGACAGAGAGCAAGTCTGACTCCTTTGCACCCCGATCCCAAAAGGACGTTAAAGCCAAATAGAGCAGCCTGTTGTCTGCACCCAGAATACTGGAGGTGGGGAGGCAGTAACGGAGGCAAGCCGGCAAAACCGGGCCCATGCTGAATCTCAGACTTAAAAGAAGAAAATTCTTTAGAGCTAATAGGTCCCAAATCAAAATATGATCAGGTATGGAACATATGGTCACCACAGCATCCTCAAGGCTGCGAAAGGTGGACGTTTATGAAAGTAACTGTGCTTCTTCACTTCTCTCTCTCTCTTTTTTTTTTTAAATTTTTTTTTGCTAGTCTGCTTTCTTGTGTTTTGGCCTCAGTGTATCTGAATTCCCTCAGACTTCACTGTGCAGGTCTACAGCTGAGCTGAATATACAAACGTAATCCCAATAATAAACAGGAATGAAGGAAATATCACATCAAGCACTATATCACATTCAGTTTTAATTAAAATTATCACAAGCAGATTTATGTTCAGTATAACTTTTCTTGCTGTTTCCAGGTTGTATTTATCTTCTAATTTGATTGCTTTTCAGTGCCACTTACGAAAGCTGCCTCCCAACTAGAGATAATGTGGCATTTTAATACGTTAGCTGAGTTTACATTTTCAATGAGCTTTCTGTTTTGGGATATTTTTTTTTGACTCGATTTGACGTCTTTCTGAGTGATGGCAGAAGCTGCATATGACACTGTGGTGTAAAATGTATAGTTTTTGGAAATGAGGGAAACAGTCTTTCTTCAGCTGAATCTTACTATGAACTTGCTGCTGGGGCTAGAGTTAGAAAGCAGCAAGTAGCATCCTGTTAAGCCCAAAAGCCACTTTGAGTGCAGTGCTTTTAGGAGGAAAGAGAAAGTAGGGGAGCTTCCTCTTTAAGGTGTTAAAGAACTTATAAGTTAAAAACTTATTTGAAGGCCTGTTCTTTGAATTTCTTTGGGAAATAATCATTCTTCTTTTAATTTGAATGATCTCAAAGCTTCAAGCTCCTGGTATTTCTTCCAATGTTTAGCTAGAATATACCATAAGTGTTAATGGCTCCCTTTTACCTCTGAGATTCATACTTGATTGAGTCATTAATAATCTCCTAATTTCTGTGTTTTCCGTTCTTTTTGTCCTTGGGGATATCTGGAAGCTAACTAGGAAAAAGGGCTTTTACTGGAAACTTTCTTACAGTTTGACAGATGAGAAATAAAGAAGTTCCTTTTCATAAGGCAGCAGGATAGCTAAAATATAAAGTAGGACCCATATCCTAACTCTAAATTGCCAGACAGTTTGAAACCCACATTTCATTACTTTGCTTTTTGTTTTCAGAAGTCAAGCCAGAGTCCCAGACACATCCATTCTCAAACCTTGGGAGGTTTCACATCCTGGTCTGAGCTTTGCAACATGCTCCATTTCTGATTAATGCATACCAATCCTACTCGGTTATAAAGTCAAATCAATGCCAAATGTGGTGGTGATTTTTTGATAGGGAGCAAGCAACATCCACCAATATATTTAACACAGGTCAGTAGACAGCCAACAGTCATGACAGTCTTGAACTAGTGACCTAAAAATGAAAGACTCCTTAATCCCTTTACCAAATCCTAAACCACTCAATCCTTGCCCCACTTCGGCAACCAAGTTCTTTTATAGATGTGCTGCAGGGCAATATGCAAGCCAAAGAGTGTAAATTAAAGAGAAAAAAAGAGCTCTACTTACAATAACATTGTAATTGTGGAATTTGAGAAAATAAGGGGCTCAGGAGAGGTCTTCAGTCAGCTTTTCTCTAATTCAGTGCAAATTTATTCAGAGAATATTTTGGCACCTGCAAACAGCCTGAAACTTTTATAAGCATCATATCAGGGGAGAAGTGATGGAAGTGAAAGACTGAAGATAGACTAACGAAAAGGTCTTGATTGTTCATCTAACCTGTTGGCTTCCTCTCACTTTGTGACTCTACCTCTATGACTGTGTGACTGCACTGATTACCATGATGACATCACGAAGTCACACTGGCATACAACTGGAGTCGTTGTTCACATCCCTTATTTCAGTTCTTCAGGGATGAAACCCATGTCTTGTAGCAGAACACCAATATTTGTACGTAGCCTGTTCATTTCCTAAATCCTTTTTTTTTTTTTTTTTTAATCTGATGTCACTTGAACCTACAACTTTGCCCTGGGATTGTCATGTAAAGAGGTTTGCTTCTGAGTTTTTTTAGTCTTTCTTGTACGTCCTGACAAGGTGTATCATGAGAAAGCTATTTATTTCAGAAGCTGTATCCTATAACATAACAGAATCTTAAAAAAAGGAGTGGGTTTGAGTACTAATTGAATTCAAAGCTACACAGCATAGAGCAACAACAGCAAATTCTGTGCCTGTACAGTTGGAATTTTGTTGCCAAATGTGGTTAAACAGTTTTTCACTTTTCCTCAAAACATGAACATTGTCTAAGTAGAAAAGTATTTCCATTTGTAGAAGGGACTTTTTTTCATTTTGTACATCTGCAGGCATAAAAGGACCATAATAGACCACAAATTAGATCCGGGAACTGAAACAAGCTCAGCTTGTAACTGAGACCACAGGTCTGTAAAAAAGCTATAGCATCATTTTGGGGTGAGGTTTTTTTTTCTTTTTCTTGTTTGTTTGTGTTTTTTTCTTTTATGGCAAAGCAAATGAAAACTCATTTTATATTCAAATATGACACCATCTGTTCCTCGAGTTAGAAAAACTGGGCAAATTGATCCAATATACATTGAGCTAGAAAGAGGGGAACAAATGCAGGAAGATCTTTCTTTCTCTCATGTCTCTCCTGTTTTGTGCCCCACTGTTCCATGACTTGACCACAAAGGAGTTGCAGATGGCACATGAGAATTTTTCCTTTGTTTGATCTGGTCCTCTCCATTCTTCCGGGCAAGATTTTTTCCATTCCTACCATGATCTGCTCTCTGTCTCCTCATTCCTATGACACAGCCTCTCCTAATGCTCTTCCCTCAGGAAGCAACTAGTTCATGCCTCTTACCAGAGCCCTGAGACGCTCTTAGGTGATGGTGAAGGCAGACATGAACAAGAGGAGTTTTTCATAGAAGACACTATGGAATAGTCCTAAGAGAGCTGTTGGCTTCCTCTACTGGTTTCCTCACTCTGTGTTTAGCTCTTCTAAACACTTCTTGGCTCCAACTCCTGTTGGAGGAAAGGAAGCTACATTGTGGGTGTAGCCTTGACCACTGTCCAGGTGGGTGCTGAGGGCTGCATCTGTAAGACCTGAGGTTCCCAGACATGGCTTCTAGATCAGTTCTGTCAAAGGACTTTCTCTCTCTCTCTCTCTCTCTCTTTTTTTTTTTTTTTTTTTTTTTTCCTGCAGCTGTTTGGAACCAAAACCAGAATAAAACAGATCTCTTGCAGTCATCTTGAAGCATTGAATGATCACTGAACATACCAGTAACATAAGGGAAATAAATGAAAAGGAGGAAGGGAGCAACTAAAAACCTGCTGTGCATGTAGCTCTCTGGGAATGTGAAAATACATAACTTTTATATACAACTATATAATTTTAAAAATCATTTAAAATAGCGTAACAAAAAATTCTTGCAACAACTGTTCCCCTTGTGGTTCCCCACAAAAAGCAGGAGTCGTGAGGCTGGCCTGGGCGCTGACAAAGGCTGGTTGTGAGGCGTTTGTTAAAGAGTTTTCAGTTAACATGGGCAAAGGAAATCAAATATGAAGCTGTATTAGGGAAATATGAGAGTACTGTAATCTGCATAAAAATAAATTTGGGTATATTCCCAAAATGCTATCGCACTGTGGAATTGCAGGAAGTGGGCTAATGGGAGGGAAACTTTGCTTTCCCTAAAGAAGATCTGCTCACAATTAATTTTTTACGGAAGTAAAACCAGTTTCATATTCTTCTTATATTGCTGTCCTTTGGATTTGTGTGAAATAATTTCCTCAATGAAATGAACCATGTATTATTATTGCTTGTGGATTGATGATAACATGCTGGGGTTACCCATATTTCCATATTCCTGATTCTTCAACAGCTTGAAATTCTATATGAATATTCCTCTAAGGATCGATCCAGGCTTGCGTCATCAAGTGTTTGATGCCTTTGGCGTTGCAGCTATGTTAGTGTTTGTGCCTGGCCGCCTTGCTTTTTGCCTTTTGCACATCCCCTTTCTGAAGGACTGGTAGCCAGGGACCTCAGAAAGAGTAAATCTGAGAATATTTGCTTCCAAGGTGGACTGTGCAATGAGGAAAAGGCTCTGTGAACTTTCTCCTTGCTCCGAGTGCTCTCCACACATGCAGAATGTGCTGGAGCTCATGGGGCTGTGGCCCAAGGGGACCCTTTGTTCTTCTGTAGCATTGACCCAAGGCTACAAGGGCGCAGGCTGCTACAACTGGCCGCAATACAGACCTTCCACTTTGCAGGAAACAGGTTTGGTTTTTGTTATCCATTTGGCTTGCCTCCCAGTTGAACAGAAACCAACATTTTTCAAAACTTTGAGCGAGGCAAGGCCTCTCGCATTTCCGCCCGGAAAATCCTAGGGGGCTAATGGGGCACACATGCCGCGTGCCACTGCGGCCTGCGGCTGGCCGGCACACGTGGGCCTTCGCTAACAGCCCGTCCGTGGGGCCTTGGCGCCGTCCCTCTGGCTACCGCGCCGTTTAGGCTGGGCTTTGCGCAGCCCAAGGGCAGCGTTGCTCCAGCCAGGTGGTTGGCCATGCGGAAAGGCCTGCTCGCTGGCCAGATCCTGCCTGGGTTTTGCCTGGACAAAATTTCCCTCAGGAAAGAGAGACCGCGTCCATGGAGCTCAAGATGTTCGGGAGCTGGATGAGAAATCAGAGGCTCTGTAAAATGGGTGTTCTTTGTGGCTAAAAGCGAGGCTGTTGACTGAGCGGTTCCTGCATGCTCCTTTGGGTGCACCTGTGGTCCAGACCCACCAAATCCCCAGTGTTTCACCTCAAAGGGGATAAAAGGGCCTCTAATCCAAGATGTTCCCAGTCATGTTGTATAGAACCCATTACTGCTGTACTGTCCCTGCTGCCTTTTTTTTCCTTTTTCTTTTTTTTTTTTTTTAACTTGGTAAAAAACAAATCTGAACTTTTTTAGGTTGCAAATTTTAAGAATGGACTCTTCTCCTTCCTTCCCACCATTCCCATACACAAAACAACCTGAAACTTGTAGTTAAGAAAATAAACTGCAGAGAAAGCCCCTGAAGGGCTTTGGCAGCAAACGTTTCTCACTAAATTGGGAATCTGCACACTCAGTCTGAAATAAATTAAGGTACTGGGGAGAGGGAAAGAGGGAAAGGAAGAAAGAGGGAGAAGACAGAGGAAAATCAACAGCTTTAGGGGTGAAACGCAGGTTGATGCTGCCTCATCGTTTTTAAACCTAAAATAAAACAAGCGAATTTTCTTTAACTGCAGGTCAAAATAAGAGGGGGGGAAAAATCTTTCCTCATCTGTTCATGATAATTACTAACAGAAAGGAGCCCCTGCCAGCTGCAGAGTTCATGGGATAAATGGCGGGACACATTATTCTCTCTCTCTCTCTCGGGGATCAAAAACCCAAACTTCGTATCTCAATTTGTCTGTGATATGTCTTTCATATACTCTTGCAAAGTCGTTTCCCTGAACTGTTCAGTCGGGACTTTTTCATCAGACAAAAATTGTGATGTTTTCAGGCTTTTATGTTTATTTTAGGTTTGCTTCTGAACGAGAAACATGACTCCTGCAATTTCACAAACTTTTAGTATGTCATTATAGTGTATTTATTACTGAATCTATCCGTTTTTCTTGTTAGCAGCCAGTGAGAACTGAGCAAGCGAGTGCTCTAACCTTCATACACCGGCTGCTCTGGATGCAAATGTGTGTACAAGTCCTCTGGAGGTACAACTGTAAAGCACATGAATTTTTGAAGATTAGCACTTATTCCTCAGGACCTCCCAACTTTTTGCTCTGCGATGCCAATGCAGAGCAGCTATTGCTTTGTTGCTGGCAGTGTCCTATAGGTATGGCAATTGCAGATTCATGTGCTGGTGTAGATGTGATGGTGAGGGACCTTCCTGAGCATAGCTCAGTTAGATGGAGAGGAGTGTGGGGGGGAGCTGCTGCTGCTATTTGTCATCAGATGATTTTTGAAGGTAAGTTTGAACTGGTAATAGAAATAATAGTTGAGGATATAAAACCGAGCTTAAAAGTCCTTGCGATTCTACAAGCTTATTGGGGTGGCTGCGCCAGTCCATAATATTGCTGAATATCTATAAGGATCAAAGAATTCTTCCATCGTGGTGTTTGTGGTGTTAAAAGATCAGAGCTGTTCTATGCAGAGGGATTGACAAGAGCTAGGAAGTAGGTGAATTCTTCATGACTTGCTGATGATCACAGGTAAAACTGGTAATTTGTTGAACTGTTAGACCTCTCTGGTGTGTGAGCTTGGAGACAGTTACCTTTTCACGGAAAAAGATTAGAGAGTGATTAATGAGAATTATGAGAATTTTTGAGGATGTTATTGTGCTATTTTTTAGAGTAAGAGAGAGGGAAAGAGACGGGAGAAATAAAAACAGAAACAGAAATCAGGAGATCTAACTGTTATCTGCCTCATACTTGCTATGTGACCTTGGCCAGGGCCCTATGTATCGGTTTCCTTAGCCATAAAACAGGCAGAGTTATCTTCTTTCACTACCTTTCAGAGCCCTGGGAGGTTTAATTCATGCCGCTTTGCAACCCGCTTTGAGATCCTGGGGCTGAAGTGTAAAGTCTTATTTTTATGATTCAGGGTTTTATTCATTTTAATGTGGGGATTTTGTCTGTGACACATTGCAACGATATGGCACCATTGCTGAAAAGTTAACCAGTTCTGCACAGTGCTCTGTCCCAGGAAGTCAGCCTGGTGGCCTGCAGTATTTCATGATGCATTTTAATGTCCCCCTTTTATACCTGCGCCACTCTAGAGTGGAAAACTGACATTATCTGGGCTGATCTCCTGTTTTCTCACTGGCTGATTACACAACAGAAGAGGCTAGGCCTAGGGCAGATCTATTTTCTGCACCTATTATGCTGTTGCACGGTTGAAGTTCAGTTGTTTGCTGCTTTTAAAAGCGACAAATGTGCTCTAATTTTAGAGCATCATAGCAATCATTGTTTTTATTTCAGTAGAGAGGAAAAGTGGAGGAAAAAAACAGCTTGGGACTTAATAAACACCTTAGCCTGCAGCCTTCGACTTTATTCATGAGGTTTTTTATCTTCTCTTCCACTCTCCATGCACTCACTGCATCTTCTTTACTGCACAGTCTTAAATTACCATTGCAAAGGTTATATGTTTATTTACAAAGAGCTAGCTATGAATGGTGATCTTAAAGGCGAGGAGGGTGTCTCATGGCAATAAACATCTCTTGCTCTCTTAAACACCGGGGCCAAATGAATAAGGTGATGTTTAGTGCCTCAGACATATTATGGTTTATGGCTTCATTAACTACCTGACCTGTATTGTGTGCAAATTTCATCGAAGTGAGATGCATATTTATTCCCCGAGGTGGGCTGGCTGATAATGTTCTTATTCTTAAAGGAACAGTGCTAGTAATTACTTATAATTAGTGTTGTGAAAGTAAGGGAATTTGGTGAGGCAAGGTAATTTGACATTCCCCAAATTTAACTTAACAGAAAAAAAAAAAAAGAAAAGGCAGTGCAATGAATATTTATGCCTGCCTGAAATGTAAAGTACGTGAGTATGGCTTTTCTTGAACCTTTGCAGCATATGGGATAGTTTTAGACATCTAAGGAATCTGAAGAAAGAAAAAAATAACAAAACCTTTTGGTGAAATTCTTCCCTAGTGCAATATAGTTTCCTTGACCAGAGCAGAATTAGGACTTTTAGATCAGCTGAATGTGAAACATAAATCATTTAAATTTTGCTCTTTCTTCCTCGTTCTCCGCCTTTCCTTTTTTGCTTCATGTAGACTAACTTAGTTATGCGTAGGATCTGTGATTGATTTCCCAATAAGGTGCTGTGAATATCACTATGACTGTTTTTTTCTTTATTATTATTATTATAATAATTGCACACACAGACCCTCACCAGATTGGGACTTCACTGAAAACTTGAATTTTCTGTACAGTGTCTGACTAGACAGCTGTCCTGGAGCATGAAGCATGTCTTGGACTGGTTTCATATAGAGCTGTTGTAAAGAGGGTTCCACTGTTGTAAAGAGGCGTTGTTATTGCTGAGACAACTGCAGCCAACACAAAGGGATTTCCATGGCTCAGAAGCAAGCTCTGCCTTCTACACACACACCTTCCCATCTGCAGGTCACCCCATGGCCACTGTAGTGTTTATTGTAGTGTTCATAAAATCACGCTTCTAAACACTGTTCTGTATTCACCTGGCTTTAACATAACGGAGGTCTGTCTTTATCCCCGAAAGAAACTTCTTCAAAAATACCAGGCATGAGTCAGAGGGTTTGTGGTGTTTGCAGCAGCAATAGGACTGTCTGTCTTGTTACACAATCATGGCTCTCCAGCCCTTGCGTTTCCATCAGGGCTGAGTGTGCTTCTCCAGTTGTTCTTAGGACTTACATTTCTAATTCTATTTGACCCAGAAAAAAAGATGTTGACAACACCTGTATTCATATGCTTAAAGGACGGACTAGTAGCTGGCTGTTGGAGAGAGCGCCAGACGATCCCATGGAAAAGACTTCTGGAGAATTGCATGTAAAGTTTAACCATAAGTACATGATCTGTTTTGCCATGTGCACTAACTTAGCCAGAGAATGTCATGGAGCTAATTCGGAGCAATTGGATGTCTGTGGTCTAACCACCGGCAATAGCTACAATGCATGATGAATGGCCTATGGTCAAAGTACATATCCTGAACATGGGTAAGCATAGCTTAAACTGTTGTTCCTCTCTGGTAATGTTGTTCTGTGGCATGAGGAAGTTTTCTTACTCTGTAAATGTTTGCTTTTCAGCTACTGAAAAAACAAAACTTTAGCAATTAAGTAGGGGAAAAAAAAAAAAAAAAAGGAAGGAAAGAAAGAAGGAAAAAGCAAGTGATCTTTCAAGTGCTCAAATCTTTAAGGAGAGAAAGTTCTTCAGTTGCTACAACTTTGGAGGACTGTTGAGTCCTGCAGGCCAGAAGGTCCTCTCATAAAGATGTGTCCGGACAGAAGGAACACACTTCTGCTGTAGCATCAGAATAGGCTTTTCGGCAAAGTTAGGAGATAAATTCCTATAGACATTCACTAAAGTGAGTTGGGGCTCCAATGACTGTGTGCACCAGACGCCTGGGATACTTCATATTTGATATTTTTTGTCAGTTTTCCAAGGGTCAAGCACAGAGTTTTCTCAGTCCCTGTGTTCCCTATGGTCTCGTAGTACTTCATCCTTCCCAGTAACAAGCTCTGGACTCAGGCAGGAGTGTTTTAAGGAGGGTGTATATATATATTTTGTTTTGATGGCGTTACCTTATGCCTATATCATTTTTTTTGTGCGCAAGTGTATTAAATTTACACCTTCATATAAAAATAAAACTAAATAGATCAGCTGCAGGATGTATGCTAATTATCAAAATATTTCAGAACTTTCCATATCCTTTATCCTTTGGAATTTGTATTTTTGTTCTATTTGAAGAATGACAAAATAGACAGTATCGAAACCAAATGAAACTAAATGAAACAAAAAAAACTGTCAAAAATATAATGTCAGCACTGACCTAGTCAAGTAAGCAAGGAGCAACTGTTAGTGAGTACTTGAGAAGTCCCAAACCTGTTAAACATCTTCCTTGAAAATTGCTATCATTTTCTTTCAGGTTATTCAACCTTTCACCTATTGGGTTTCTGCCCTCACCCTTGACCCCCCTGCCATTTGTGTAGCATAGTTGCAGTAGTCTTCACAAATCTGAAAAATAGTGAGTAAATGTAGAAGAATGGCAACACTAGAAGCCTGGAAAAATTGAAAACTTGAAATAAATATAGCTTTTATTAACATGTAGAAAATAAAAATGCTGGTAGTGCCTTAGTTCAATTGGGTTTAACAGTTTGTCAGTTAATAAATGTAGGCTAGGTGTGAGAACTGGGCAAAATAAATAAAGCAGATCTTGGGCAGTGTGGTGCAAATAGCAACTCAAAGGAGAAAGGCACAAAATTTGAAACCATGTCATGAAAAGAGATAAGAGATGGGAGGGTTATGATTTTTGAAGACTGATTTGTGATGTGGGAAGGATGCAAAAGATTCCCTTCAGGTGATTGAAACATCACATGTAGAGAGGGTCTCCTGTGCTCGGTCCACTGACCTAGGCATAAGTCTCAAAGTTGCAGTTCACCCCATCTTTGTCTGATGGAGCAAATTTGTAGACCATTTTAAAAGGCTGTGTTCATAAATTATAAGGCAACATGACACCAAGTTGTGGAAAAGATGTAATAGGGGAGTCACCTAGACTAAATGACCCAGTTGCTCCATCAGTTCCTTAAAAGTTCATATCCCAGGAAAAGTACTTGGAAGTCTGATTTCTGAATCTAAATGAAAAATTGAATTGAACTGGAGCAGTTTGCGTGTTTGTCAGCAAATCCTCTTCTATTGAACAATGCTTTTTCCCTGAAAGCAAATAGAAGGGTGGGTGAAACTGGTAAATACTCCACTTTTCCAAAAATTCTTCTACTACCTATACTAATACCTGCAGCTTTTTAGCTTTTTTTGCCATGTCACGTTAAGGAAAACAGGTCTAAACGAAAATACAGAGCTAGAGGAAAAAATGTAACCATTGGGAGGGAAAACCTTCAATCAGTTAAATCTCTTGTTCTTGTGTGTGTGTGTAATTTGGTGTCTAAAAATGTTGGTTATTTTGTCCTTTCATCTTGTTTTGAGATGGGAACATTTTTTGAAATGTCAGATGTACACATGGGATGGGAAAACCATTTCCTGTCTTGATCTAAATTGTGAGTTATGCATACGGAAATGTTGCGGGGACTTTTGTGGATTCTCTCTCCATTATGGGTGTACGCATGATTTCTACATTACATCACGGGCTGGACCCAGCACAGACTAAACCAGTCCCAGGAAAGCAAATTCTGGTAGATTGTCTGAAGAATTTATAATGTGATAAAATATCCCTGGAGGGTTAATGAGACTTGGGAAATTCATTTCTACTTTGGAACTAAGATTTTGAATTCAGACTACCAGAAAATAATCTCCAGTACACTAAACCCCTAGACTTCCATTCTGTTTCTGATATTTATGCAGGCAAAATATTTTTGACTATGCTGAGACTTAATTTTTTCCTAATCCGCTTACTGTATTCCTCTTATTGCTAGTTTTTTATTTCTCTATTTAAAATGAATGTGGAAGTTCAGGAGAATAAAGCATTTACTGATCTAACGTATGATGATGGAGCCTTACTGGATGGTTTATATATGAGCGCAGCACCTGTCTGGACAAAACAAGGATATATCAGGGATAGCCATCAGGGCTTGCATATTAGCACAGAAAAATCTAGGGTCAATCTATTTTTCCACAGAAAATGTAATCTCTGTATTAGAGAGGACAAATACATTGCTGAATTCTGCACAAGTTGGAAGATGCAGAAAAGAGCTTTGCTATGCCCTGAAGATAAATAATTTTAGTAACTGAGCTTATGATTCATATAGATGTGTATTATTCTTGCAAGGCCACTACATGATAAACTAAAACCAATGGTATTGCTAAGGGAAAATATTGTGTATGACTAGCAGCTCAAAAGGATGGAATTGGAGTTTCCAGCCATGTGAACAAGGTTTCTCTGTGGTAACCAGGAGAGTAGATGAAAAGCTTTCAAATAAGATCCTTCTATCCTGTCCAAGTCTTAGACATTGTCTTGACTAGGATTTGGAGGTATTGTTTGAACATGCTGGCTCACACTTTTTGATTAAAAACTGTGAGGTGAAGCGTTAGTTTCATTTAAAGTTAATGGCAAAATTCTCACTGACTTTCCTGGAACCAGAATGCAATGTCTTTGTGTGAACAAAACCACATTTCTTGCTTGTCCACACTAGACAGACTTTTAAATCAAGACGATTACTGAATACATCACCCACTCACACTAATGTATTTTTAAATTTTCAACTCCTTCCTATATTTGAGGTGTGCAGGTCACATACCTTCTCAAACCGCCTAATCCATAAAAAGAAAAACAGATCAAAAAAAAGGGCAACACAAGTAAAAAGCCTTGTCCAACATTACACGCTTTAAAATGGCCTAGATGGGTGTATGGGAAATGATGTTAATTGTACTATGCTCCATGTGATTGCTGGTATTCAGTAAGCCAAACAACCTGTACCGTGAGTGGAAGAAAAGGCAGATTCTACTCCAAAGAGCAGGATACTGTGATGACATCTGCTTGACTAAAGAAACCAATGGCAAATACAGGATTTTACTTTGAGGAGTGAAGAGGCGTCTTAGATGGTGCTGCAGCCACAGCTCAGTCATGAGGCAACCAGAAGTGTGACAGAGTTTGTGAAGCAAGAGTAGTTATTGATGCACAGACCCCCTCTCTGAGATTTTCAAGATCAATATCTATATGATATTTTAACATGTATAACTTATTAAAGTGACCACCACCTTAGATGCAAACAGAATAACAGAGTGTGTTTAAAATACAGAAAAATGGAAAGCAAGATTGAGGAAATCCTGAGCTGACTTGGAAGTAGTGAGCATCCCTCCCTCTCCATGGACCAGGGCTATGGTTTTAATAAGGGGCAATAAATTCTGACACTCGTAAACTCAGAACCAGGTTATTTAGCGTGGTGTTCGCATCAAATTATAGAGTGAAAAGGCCAGGTGAATGCGTAGCTGGGTTTGTGTGAGATGCCCAGCTACCTTTTTTACAAAAGTGAAAGGATTCAAAAAAAGCAAACGGCATCAAGGGAGCCTGACACTTCCCTTGCAGGTGGTCACCAGCTGCTCTTGGCCCTTGGGCATCCTGGATGCCGTGGTGGACATGCCAGTAAGCCCCATCCCAGCAGAGCTGGGACTGAGTAGCAACCCCAAGGTTAGTGTCCCTCCAAAACCAAGCAGCCAAACGCCACAGGCCTGAGCATGGCATTTGCACCAGCTTGCACGGCTCAGACACCGAGCACCTCTCATCCCCCCACCATCGCTTCCCCCCGTGGCCTTCAGTTGCCATTCCCAGCGAGCACAGCGGATTTTGGAAATGTCAGGGTAGTGCCAGCGCTGATATATAGGCCGCGCTTGTTTGAGGGCCTTTAAGGGGCAGACTCCTCGCCTCGCCTCTGTCCGCCCGCGTTGGGAGCGATTCATCAGCTGGCCCTGGGCAAGAAAAGGGCCCTGCCCTGGTGCGAGGGCCTTTGACCCTGCTGAAGAGCGGGGTCAGAGCGTGAGCAACTGTGCGAGCGCCGCCGGGCAGCCCCTGCTCCCTCAGACACAAGGGAAAGGGGCCCAAAAGAAAGGAGTGGGACGGTGGGAAAAAGTGGGAATTTATAAAAGTTAAGAGTATATTTCTAAGAGTCTCAGTGGATCAGCTGACAACTGGGGTCAGGGGTCAAATTTATGCTGGATTCCCTGAGCGTGTTACAGTAACATCTGCTTGTTAAGGGTCTGCGGGGACCAAATGTTTCTGACCTCTGCCTGCGGACGGGGACAAACTGGGAGATTAAGGGCGTTCTTGCGAACGTTTATGTTTGGCTTTAAGGTTTCTCCTTTCCTAGCCAAATTTGTCAGTTGTTTTTTTCCCCTGAATTCTTTTATACTCTACCCAAATAAGCAGGTCAACCGTGCCGACTGTTTGCTCAGTATTTGCAGTCATGAGGTGATCAATGTCACTTGGACATTTCATGTAGGGAAGAGAATAGCGAGGGTGAAACCAGTTGTCCTGGGAGGTGGGGCTGGGCCAAAAACCCCATCTGAAGGCACCATTGACCATAAAGTCCTGGAACAGGCTACCTGGTGTGTGTTTGCATCTGTATTTAATAACGAAAGAATGAATGCCAAGATGTAGCCAGAAGCTTATGATAAGGGTACAACCTCTCCCTACAGTCTGTGATAGATTTTTTTTTGTCTACTGACTATTCCAGAAAGCTCAAAGTATGGAATTCTTTATTATAGACAGAAGGAGTTAAAGTTCCCTCACAGCTGTACTCAAAATTCTTTGAGAAGCAGTAACTAGAAATAGCACAGGTTTATGAACTATAATACCAGAACTAGAGAGATCTGCTTCCAACTATTTGGAACCAGAGAAAGGTGTTTTAAAGAACTTTCACTTAAAAACGTCTCTTTCTTTCTTTTTCTTTTTTTTTTCTTTCTTTTTTTTTTTTTTTTTTTAACTAGAGGGTATTAGCTTGATCCTTGTGGAAGGGGACGCTGTTGCTGAAAGACAGATGAATAATCAGCATTGGGTATTTGTCCCACTCCTAGAAGCTCTGGCAAGCTAGGCTGTGATTAAAGATTCTGTTCTCTTGTTGATATCTCTGAACAAGATAACGTACTTACTACTTCATTTAATAGCATCAGGATAGCACCTGAGAGGTAACATCATACATGGATCATTTTCAGACCATCAGAAAGTTCCTTTAAGCCGTGTATGTTTATCACTTATGAAAAACAATCTTTGAGTATCTTTGAATGTACAGCATGTGGCTGCTCTTCTGGACCTGGGAAAATAGAACTGTTGATTTTTAGCTTGTTTACAGATGCTTTCTGATACATTTGTGGTATTTCATTTCTGTCCATAGTTAATGTCTCAGCTTAAGCCCCAGAGATCACATAAAGTTTTCCTTCAGCTAAAAATAGCTTCATCACTGGAAACTTTTTTTGTTTGAAGGCGTTTATTTTGGTTATTTTTATCCAGCAGCAACTACAAGTTATCTTGTGTTGTGCTGTCACTTATGTTGCCCTATCCTTGGGTCCAAAGTCAACAGCAGTTAAATTTATATTGTGCAATGCAGTTTTAACTGTATGAAAGAAAAACAGGGACTGGTACACAGCAGAGAACATGGCTAAGGCCCAGGAGCTGGAGGAGAACTCAAGCAAGCTGGATCTAAGGCTTTGGGATGGTTTAAAATTGGGGTCTCAGAGAGAGGAGGCTGATGAAGGAGAGGAATGTAGATCATTCAGATCCACCTTTGTGATTATAAATAATAAAAAATTTCTTTCGGAAGTGCATTCTGCCAGACTTCACAATAAACCTCCTAGCAGGTCATTGAAATTCTCTTAATCAGGGTCAGAACCCACAAGCTGGGGTCTGCCCTGTGAGTTCAGTGGGAAAAATATTCTTCTTTCCAATAGTTATTTTCCCTCTTTCCTCTTCTCTTTCAATTGGAAGAGACCCCCACATAAACATGCAGAGCAATTTTCCAGTACATTAACCTGGGAGGGGGGGACTCCTTACTAGCTACACAACGGGTAGCTAAAAAAAAAAATAAAAGGAAAAATGGAGCAACTGGGTGAGCTGAAGATGGATGAGCCTGGGATATAAGACAGGGTAGTTTTTCCACTGTCCTGCCCTATACACCTAGGACAAAGGCTTCATTGAGTGAGATGCTTGACATCAGCCTCATAAACTAGTAGTTGGGCACAAAAGGTCTGACACTTGAAAGTACCAGTCCCTGCCCTCTTTGCATTGCAGCTGCACAGAGGGGCTGGGCCTAACAGTTGTGTCCCTTTGTCGTCTGGTAGGACAAGAGGTGAAGATAAATAGTGTTGACTTTAATGTAGTCACACAATTTTGTGTTTTCCAAAACCACAACATTTCCTCCGAGGCCTTACTTTATTACCTTGGGCAACTGGAACCATCTTCCTTCCTTTGGGGGTGGGGATGGGCTAGAGATAGTAGAGGGCAAAGTGAGGAGAGATGAAACTCAAGCCTTGGTACTTCTTCCCCAGCAAACAGGTGGGCTGAGTTTTTTCGCCCATTTTGTCGTGGTGTCTTCTTTCTCATGGGAAAGTGGGAAATGATCTGAAAAGCTTGGAAAACGTAGAGATTTCTTTGAGCTAAAAAATCACCAATTCTAAAAAGAAGTGCTCCCACAAGATCAACACCAAGGCAAAGAAGAATTTTCTCTGATAATTTCCTGGAGAAGAGCTTTCCAGAATGTATTTGCAACCAATTCCTTGCAAACTGATCATCCATTAATTCTACTAGCTTCAATTTCTTGAAATGAGAACATATGAAAATTTCATCTGTAAAAGAGCATAGAATTAAAACATGTATGGGAAATAGTATAGAAATAGTCACATCTCTACTATTTTAAACAGTAGGGGTGGAAATGCAGGAATGATGGGCCTTCTGACTACAGCTGAATGTGGTGGGCAATAGTCAAGTTGTATTGACTAGAAAACGCTCTATATAGAGCTATGTCCCTTTGCTACAGAACTCCTATTTGAATCTGTCTATATCATCCTGCATACCAGTTCAGTAGATGATGAAGTCATTAGTATTTGTCCAGGTTGATCTTTCTTTTTTGTTCTCTAAAGTGAGCATGTGGTAGTGGTGACAGAGGATGTCTAATCTAAAAATGCCTACTAAATTAAAAAATGAATGACATTGTATGCTTGTGGAAAGAAGAAATGTTAGACTTAGGACGTGACTTTGGAGAAACAGGATAAACTATATGGATGCAGCTACAGCTGGGTTTCTTCTGATATTCAAGGTAATCTACTTAAAGCTGGACTGGGTATCTCTCCAGTGCACAACAGTCACAGGGACTGTAGCTGGATTTTTGTACAGAGGTATATTGACACCTTTCTGTGCAGAGGTATTCTGGGGGGAGAAATCACCACCAAGGTCCTGCCCAATGATGACTACTTTCATTTCCCAAGTTAGCAATATTCTTAGTTTTTCAGACCTTGTAGATTCTGATTTCAGACCAGTGTAGATTGTTTCTTGGCTTCTCACTGACCTGTGGTCTTGGACAGACTTGAAAGAATGCCTTGCATGCTTAAAGAACGCAGTTTGTATCTATTTGATAAGCTGTCGGCACATGTTAAATAAAGACAGGCAAGTTCTCTGATGTTTTTAGTCCTATCAACCTTTTAGGACTCAGAAACTAAATAGAAGATGAGAAATTATATATTTGAAAAATAAAATCAATTCTGTGAGTTACCAGGGAGAGTCAGGAAAACGGGACTTTTTGCCTCAACATTCTTTTTTGAAAATGGTGTAACTAGGTACCCCATCAGTACCTTATGAATTTAAATAGAAAGAAAAATTAGCTGATTGGATTTGACAGCTTCATGGCTGCAAAAAGAGTCCTGGGCAAAATTACTAACTCCATGGAGTCAATTACAAAGTCCAGTTGAAAATGATGGTGCAGAACATACACTTGGGAGGAGCCCTGGCCGGTTTGGCCACAAGTAAACTTAATTCTTTCCCAAGCCGCCCCATCAAACAGTATCCATTTCCTTCTGTGGCAGCACAGAGATCAGTGTTGATCCTCAGTACGCAGTGACCTGATTTCTGGGGTGCAGAGCAACATCCAAAGCCAATAGCTGCTGAGGGTGCATCTCACTCACTTGTACTTCCAGAAATCAACTGAAATTTATTTCAATGTCAATAAAATCAAACAGGGCTTCAAAAGCCTCATTATCAAAGTTGTTTGGAAGTTACCTGAAATTAGGGACAAGCTTAGGAAACTCCAGCAGGCATTTTGGGTGTACCCTTCTGGAAGCAAGTATCTTCTAAAGTCTGTCTCCAACCCCTTATGCCAATAATCTCATGATGTCACTGAAATGAAAGGCCCTAAAAGTACATGGAACATCTTAAACATGCATTGACACATTGCAATGCACGTAAATGTGTGTTTCAGGTTGGGAAAGAGGCCAAGCCTGTTAGCAGGTTGATAGATGAACAGGTACTGGTGTGTGTGAAGGGTTTTGGAGCAGTGTGAAGACCAAGTCTGTGGGATGGGCAAGGCACTGAGTTTTCAAGAGGCCTAAATGCACCTCTCTCCTTCCAGGAGTCCTGGGTGGTGGTGTGTGCATGCCTGCTTTGTGCAAGTGTGTGATTGCTCAACTCCTCTATATAGACTGAAGCAGAGTCAGCGCCTTGGCTGGACTGTCCTTTAATATGATGGGATTAGTCAATCTGCACAGTAGCATAGACAGAAAGTTGAAGATATGATCTTGCATTCATCCTGCAAATCCTGTGGAGAAGTATTGCCTGATGTGCAGAGAGCTCTGGTGCTCTAAATCACAGTGAGAATAAGAAGGATTTACTTTGCCCTGCAACTTTTCTCTCCTTGCTCTCCAAACTCTATTATTGTTTTTTTGAACAGTTTAAGAAATGTTCAGTAGCAAAATTGAAGGAGTTGGGCAGAAACCCCCTTCAAGGAGAGCAAAATGGTCAGCAGCAGCCAGAACAAGAGACCTCTCTCACAGAGGTGTCTTTGTGTGGCATAAAACGAGCAGAGCTGGGACGATGCCACATTTTGCTTGTCCCATAAAGAGTGGAAGGCCGAGAGCATGGCTGAAAAAGGCTCAGGACGTTCTCACAGTCGGGGCTGGCAGGCCTTGGAGGGAGGCCGTTCCAGCTGGCCGAAATCAGAGCATCCCCAGGGGTGTGACAGATTCCCCCAAGAATGAACAAGCAGCCTGAAGAACATGAAGATGTGTCTCTTTTCTCCCACCCCCTGCTCTGATCCCAAACTCAGGTCAAAACCAGCTCATTCCAGGCCAAAAAAGTGTCTTTTGATTCTATCTCCCCAGCTAGTCTTTCTATAGTAACTATTTAAAATGCTGCAAGTTTCTGCTATCAAGATTTTCATTCCCTTTGCCTGAGGAAAATCATTGATACAAAGCTTAAATAGGCATCCTTCCCCATGCGATTCTTTTCTCTAAACAAATTAGCATATGTTGGAAAACTGTCTTGGAAATGGGACAAACAATGACTCGAGCTGAACTGTTTATGTTGGCTGAACATTATGACACTGGGGAAGTCCAATGCTGGTCAATATTCTTTTTCTTGGGAATTGACAGTAATAGCTTATTCAGAAGAAATGTGGCATCTTGCACACTCTCAATACCAAAACTGGAATTGCTGGCAAAGTCCTATGTTATTTTAAGGATGCTTTAGTGTAATTTTTCATTTTGAGAAGTTGCTTGATTGCATTATTTCCAGTAGATGCTTTATTCCAAAGAAGCAGCTAGGATTCTTACCAGTACACAGCTGTCTTGGCACCGGGAATGCTTTTCCTGAATTGTTGCCTTGTAAAAACTCCCATTGATTTTGAAGTTCTCTGACTTGCATTTAAGTCTTAACTGTCTGAGGGCCAACATACCTAACCAATTTTCTTTTACTTCATATTATATGCTCAGCTATCAAACAGAATTGACTATACTGGTTGTAATACTGTGACATATGGGGAGAACGGTCAAATGCCATGTGCTGAATAGTTCAGACAGCTCTGTCCTTCCAACGTAGCCAGATACCCGCCACATGTGAGCAAGTGCTTGCTAGGAGTTGACATCTGCAGCACATAGACAAGGAACAGCAAATATTTTAGGGAAAAAAACATGCAAAGGGATACTGATGAGTATTTTGAATGATGAAATGTTTTGACTACCTCATAAATTGGCTGAAAAGGGAAAGACAAAAATAGTTAATGGAGATTTTTCAGTTTCATTTCTTTTTCCTCTACCTTACCTATGAAAGTAGGCTTTTGCAAGCTCTCACATAGGAATTTTTAAACCTATAGAGTTCAAAACACTTGACAGAAAGATGATAGCATTTGTACCCCCTTTTTACAGATGGTTTGACTGAGGCTTGGGGAAGGTGAGATAAAAATATGCCTAAAACTGCCTAAAAACCATGGTCTCAGCAGCCTAATAAATTCTGACTTCAGTAAGATTCACTTGTAAGATCCAAGCTGCATAATCTATTAGAGTCTTAAGACTTTTAGTTCATATGCCACAGCAATAACAGAGTTGAAATAATCTCTTTCAGTGATCGATAATCATTTATTGAAACATTTTTAATATCAAATCTTGTAAAGACTGGATTTCATGTTACATTCTATGGAGGACCATCACAGGAGAAAAAGAAGCAAGGAAAATGCTTAAATTCTTTAGTCAACTAAACTGAAATGCTAACATGTAGTCACTTGAATAGTCCTGAATGATTTCAGAAAAAGAAAGCAAAATGAACAAACCAAGGAAAGCCCCACCTTAGCCTGGACTTTAAGTTGCAGGCATATTTAAATATGTAGCTGAATCAAGATGTCAGTAGGCTCCTGTGTCAAGATAAGCTGAACTGTAAAAGAATTACTTTCATTTTGGAATAAGAAGTACTTTGGTTTTAGAAAAAGAACTATACACGGCATAAAATTCTCTTAAAAATACCTTTCCCATTGAAGCAAGAGAGAAACACATCCTAATTTTATGGGTTTGTTTAAAAAAAATATTTGAAACTTGATTTTTTTTCTAAGTAGATAAAAAATAATAGCCATCTTTAAAGCAAACTTATTGAATCAAAAAGAATGAAAAAGAAGAAAAAAATAAAAATGTCTGAAGCCATATTGATCCTTAGGAAAAAAAAGTTGGATTGGACCATAGCTCAATTTAAAAGCTGCCAACACCTGAAGAAAATACATTTTCATCTTGAAAGATTATGTGTTTATTTCTAACCTATTTGTTAGTCCAATAAAAGGTTGCACTTTAACTATCCTGGCTCACTTGAGAATAATTGGCATTTCTTTCATTTTATGGCACCATTTAAGTTTTCGAATGGATTATTTGCGTGCATATTCCCACCTTTCCTGCTCCTGATAGTTCCCACTCAGTAGGAACTCTCCAGTTTCTCTTTTTGAGCTATATATTGTGCGGCGTCTGTGAGTTCTTCTGTTGGACTGAAACCCGTGCAAGAGGCTGGAGGAAGTGCCTTGCCCATGGCACATGGTTCAGGGGCTGACATGTCGATTTACAGGTCAAAGACAAGGTTGTGTCTTTGGAATTTGTCTTTGGACATGGAATTAAGACAGCTTAAAATAGGAAGGAGGCAGTGAAAGGCAGGGGGAATGTATGGTGCTGCAACGCCAAAGGCAAAAGCAATATATGTTCTATATATGTACATGTGTATATGCTGAATTGTTGAATGTATTTGTTGAATATATCAATGGATTAACCCCTCTAGGACTTCAGTATGCTCTGGATTAGGCTTGGGGAGCTTCAGTGACTGCTCTTGCTGTCTGTACTGTAGAGGAAGAGCTGTGAAAGGCCTCCCTTGCAGCCCTGTGTATCCATTGGCTAAAGGATATAAATTCCATTTTCCTCCTACAGAGTCCAGAGCTGGTCCTTATGGGAAAAGGCAGGAATTTTGCCCCTAGTGAATTCTTTCTGGCTGCACACAAAATGTCCTGTGTGAGGGAATTCACTCTATCAAAGGAGAACCATTTTCATCCTGATTTGTGTCTGAAACATGAAAACAACATAACAGCTGCATGCTGCATTGAATAAAGAACATACACATGCATTTAAATCACTTATATCTTACTTTTTTATGATGCAATTGTGAATTATGTTCTTTTTGCATCTGTAATTAGAGGGCAGAACAGATGGTGAAGGCTTCGTTTAAAGTGATGTGTCCATTAAAATAACCTATGCTGCCAAATGATTGTTCACTATAACAGGGTATTCATTCACTAGCGCAGGCTTTCTGCTCTATTGAAATACATTGGGAAAGCCTCTTGACTTGACAAAATTCATATTATTTTTAGGGCTTCCCTATGAAAAGATTGACTATACAGGGCTAGCTCTAAACCTCCAAAGCATATGTTTTACTCTATCTTTATAATTTTAAAATGACCTTGCTTATAACGAAAGAATGACTGTAAGCAGCTTATACTGGAGAGTGCCTTTTGGAGAACAATGAACCCCTTTTTTTCCTCTCCCCACCAAAAGGAAAAAGAAAAAGAGAATACATTGATTTGACTTAAAACATCATTGTTCTGTGGACAGCCTAACAATTTACTGGGTCTTTCATCCATTCTACCAAATGTGACGCAAAGAAAATCAGCTTCTCTGGAAAGGTTCAGCCCAATTGCTTGCCCATTTGTTTATATAAAAACTGTTAATTCTGATTTTGATGAGGAAAAGCTCTGAATCATGTCCCCTTCTCTTCCCGTTCCTCTTCTTGCAAGATCATTCACTATCAAGGCAGTTGTCCCATGTCAAGAGAGTGGAAAATATTAAATTGACTTTTGCTCAGTTTACTCTTGGGTTAAGAAACAAAGAAGTGGGGCACTCACTAGTGAAAAACACTATTTGTAGGAGATAAAATTATGGCATGCTGGGAGGAAGCCAGTTTTGTCCAGTTTTGACTCAAATGCACTGCAAAGTCCTCTGGGAAGCCTATGAAAGATCAGACAATAATCTCAGTCAAAGTCCTTACTTGAGATGAATCTAATAATGTAAGTTTTGTGTGTGCATGTGTGTGTTCTCAACAGGGAGGTCAATGACTGAGTAGAAAATGATTGAGTCTTTTTTATGGATATTCATCCAAGTTAGTGTAATGCTATAAGATAATATAAGTAAGGTTTCTGTGGGGCTGCTGATTTCTCTTTGGGAGGGAGATTATTCTTCAGGAGTATTTGATAGGCACTAGAACTTACGCGTGGTCCATTAATGCAAAATAAAATCAAAGGTCCATTTACTCGAGCTTCATTAAGAATATCTAAATGATACATGGATCAGTTATTTTAAGCTGATTTGGGATAGTTTATTGTGGAAAAAAACAAGTCGTCAACTGAATAAAAAGATCTGTGAAATAAAGAAGGCTGCTTCCACTCTGAATGTGAAGACAGCTGAATTCTTTGCATATTGACGTGTGAATTCCATTTATGGATAACAGCAGATTTTTGTGCTAAATTATTTCATGTCATAGTGAGACAGCAACACTTCCTTGGGCAGATAAGTTAGAATTTATGAAATTGCCTGGCTTAGGTAATTCAGAAGGAGCACAACTTTCTGTGACACATTCATTACTGATATGATAAATTTGTCCATAATGCAGCGAACATCTAACAGATGAACCGATTACATCACAGCCTGAGAAGAAAATCAAATGTGGTGGCTAAATACAGTCTTTTAAATCGGTGTTTGCATTATATTCTATATAAATATGTTCTTGAGGGGAGGGGACTCTGTCATCACTTGAGTAGTTTCATATGCTGCCTCTTTGTGCTCTCTTGGCAGCAAACCAGCTCTTTGGTGATCGAGTAGATTTCACTGGGCGGATCTGTTAGTCCAGGCAGTATTTGGACCCGCTCTGTTTTTCAGCATGCCTGTGACGATTGTGTTTCCATACTTGCCATTGATCATCATTTCCCAATTATTGTAACATGAGAAGCACACATGGCTTCCAGATCACACTTCTGATCTCCTCTTGTCCACAGCTGTTTGCTTAATGAATGTTTGTGGTTTGCTTCCCCTTCTCTGGAATTAAAGGAAAAAGAGAGTGACAGGAAGGAGAGGGTGTGTGGGAAGAGATCAGAAAATAACTTACTAATTTAAATGTTGGTCATGACAATGTTAGATGGCTCTATGGACTCCTTGTTTGTCCAGGTTAGTGCCCATGAATACAGTCTTCACGCCATTAAAGTCAAAAGAAGTGTTACCAGCCTGGTCACTTGAGACTTTATGAATGTATGTGTGGGAGATGAGACCAAAGTTAAGGGAGTTAAGAGATGAGGCAAGGTTAAATATGACTATACTAGGAGGTGGAGAGAGACATGTTTTCGTAGAGGACAGTTTTCGAGTCTAGAAGGAATTTTTTTGGAATAAAGCATTCCAGAAAGTAGCACCAAGGCCAGACAAAGGTGACATCAGTTTAAAAATGCCAGTGATCTGAGTTGTTCTGCTAGGCCCCGTCTACTGGCCAGGGCAGCCAGTAGACGATGGGCACCGTCTATCTAATGCATTAAGGGTTAGCAATTACCCTTAATGGCAACTGTAAAATGAAGCATTATGTTTGCCAACAGAAAGGAAAATGCAAATTGATTCTTTAAGTTTAGATTTAAGTGCTTGACCAATTCTATAGGTGCACTTACAGGTATGCTTATCTGTCAGACAAAAAAAAAAAAATCAATCAAATCTTGTAAATGTAAAGGATTTATTTTTGTGGGAGTTTTGGGTGTTTTTTTTTTAATCTTCTTTTCCTGCCCCTCCCTCCCCTTCATTCCCTGCATTGCTTTCCGATGCAGACAGAGTTTTTAAGCCTGGTCTCTTCGTATTCCCCTGTCGACACACCTCTGAGCCAAGCTGATGGACAAAACGAGTCGCTGAGCTGAGGCCTTTCAGAAATGGTATACGGGAATTAGTGCCGATACGGGCGGATGTGCGGCTCCACTTTTGTTTCCTGAATGCCTGGCGAAACCGATCTAGGCCAAACTTTGGAATCTTTTACAGCCATCTGATGCAAAGTGATTTCTAGCTTTCTCTCACCTTTGACACAGGAACACTGGCATAATTTTTGTACTACTGTGGTCTTTGCCAGGGGCAGTTCATCAGATAGGAGGGATTAGGGACAAGTGAGCTAGTTCAGCTGGAATTCCTGCCCAGCTCCCCTTTCACCTTTGTGGCCTATTCTGTGATACGTACTAAATCTGAACCCTATACATTACTTTCTACTATCACCATCCTGTGTCACTCCTCTTTAATCTCTCTCTGCCATTGAATAGCTTGGAGCCAGTACTTCTAAATTTCACGACGCCACTGAATTCCGTGGGGGAATTCTGGGCTCTGTTGAAGTCCGCAGAGAAACCCTCATGGGTGGTCAGGTTGTTACTCAGCGCCACCGTGTCCAGGTTTCTCAACAGGAGAAGAAAGCCAAATTTCAGGCCAGCTCCATTTCTCTTTTCTTTTCTTTTCTTTTCTTTTCTTTTCTTTTCTTTTCTTTTCTTTTCTTTTCTTTTCTTTTCTTTTCTTTTCTTTTCTTTTCTTTTCTTTNNTTTTCTTTTCTTTTCTTTTCTTTTCTTTTCTTTTCTTTCTTTTTTTTTTTTTTTTTTAATGTTGTTGTAATAATGCTTGAGAGTGAAAATGCCACTTTTGGCAAAAACATTTCATTCTGAGCAAAGTGTCTTGCTCAGTGACGTTGGATTTTGTAAAACCGTGGAATGAAGTAGCTCAGCAATGTTGAAATATTGTGTGTTGATGCCGAGGCACAGTTTTTTTTTTTTTTTTTTTTTTTTTTGGATTTCCAGTGACTTTTCTGAAAGAGAAGCCAGTATTTATTGTGCAACGGTTTCAGGTTTAAAAGGTCAGTGTGGGAATGAATACTGTGATGTTACGCAGATGAAATGTTTTGTTTTGACTCATAATAAAAAAAAAAAAGTTTCTTCTGAAATTTCAGTTGACGTTAAAACTTGTTTGAAAGGGGACCTCCTTCCCCCCATAAAATAGTAGTACTTTCTACAGTATGGGTAATCTTCCTGATCAAATCTACATTTTTTCCCTTTGTTTATGGAAAAAAATAGGCTATCTGTCCAAATGGGCTCCCCCATCAATTTGGGAGCTCCGTGGGAAAGGGTCAACAACTTCTATGGAAATTACTTTCCTGAAAGCTTAATTTTAAATCATAATGCCAAGGAAATATCTCCTATATTACGGCTGCATATATTTTCTTATTTCTACCCTGATCCACAGCTGTTTCTGAATGCTGCCTTCCAAAGAGAGGTGTCTTAAAGAAGAAATGTGATTCATGTACCCATGTACAGTGATGAAGATAACTAATAAGCATTGTTTCATAAGCTATTATGAAGATGCAAATGGTCACTCTACTGACATAAAAAAAAAAATCTGATAAAAGGGACTTGACTGAATTATGTCCAACAAAATACATAAATTATCTTTTATAAATTCCTTCAGTCATGCTGAATTGAGGAATATAAAGCGTTGCTTGTAACAGGAAACAGGTATCTTTAATCAAAAGTTCATTGATCTGTATATCACATTTTTCTTAGATTCTTCTGCTCCTTCTCTAACTTCAGACAATTATGTATCAATTTTTCAATATGTCTTGCGAATTCTTGGAACACAACATCTAGGCCAAATCCTCAGTGGAGATTCATTGGTATAAATTTGAAGTAACTCCATTAACTTCAAGAGGGAATTTAGCCCGCTGCATCTGGCTCACATCTTTCCCTTTCATTCAATTAGTGTTTGGCACAAGCATACAGCTACTTAAAAGCTTTCGATCTGGTTGGGAAAAATCCTTATGGCAAAAGACAACAGAAAGAGCAATCCAATGACCTGCAAGCCTAGGTGACTGAAGCCAGATGTGTTCAGCTGCTTAGCAGTCTTAAAGTCACTTGTTAGAAAAGGCAGAGGCAGAACAGCATCTAACATTGCAGGAACCTTTTATGTTGCTTTGATGGCAACACTTCAATATGAATCTTAAAACAAAACTTCTTCTAATGTCCCCTGGAGAAATGACCTGGGACAGTCAGTCAATTATGGTACAGCATTTGTTATCTGTGTTCTTAGAAAAAAAAAGTCATAGAAGTTCTTATAAATGTTACAGTTTCAAATTGCAGGATTCTAGGGAAAAGCTTATTTGGCTTGAGGATAAGAAAGTTAAATAAATAGTAAAATTTTTCATTGTGACAAACTTGGGGAAAGTCCAATATTCTGCTTACTGTCACAGCAAGGGGTTAACAGGACTTTGATGGGAATTAAAATAAGAGTTGGATCAGGCCCAGAATGGGAAAAAAAAAAAAATGTGGTCACTTCAATGACCACAATTCCAGATGGACGTTCTTAGATAATGAACAGAACAGGGAAGGTACTGTAGAGTACTTCCAAAACAAATGTCTGCCAATGTGCCATAACCCTGACCTACAAAGACCATTTTTGTGAGTTAGAAGTTGGCCTCAGTTTCAAGACTGCAGTCCTTGGCCTTTCTGCTGAGATTGCCAGCTAATGGCATTTTTAGAATTATTTCTCACTGCGTATTTACCTCCTGAGTTACAGATATATTATGCCTAAGCTTGCTGTTGATATGGACCTGCTTCAGGTCAGTGTCCTAGTGACAAAGAACGAACTTTGTAGTCCACATCCAGTTCTGCAAGTCATCCAGCCCTGATCAGAATGTGCTGCAGTTTAAGGAGAAACGGTGACCATTTGGGACACCATTTGGGATGAAGATGAGTGATGTAATCTGTAACAGACCCTCTTTTCACAACACATGCACCAAACAAAAACAAAAATGCAAAACTTGCCAAGTTATAAATGACATAGGAAATAAAATTCCCAACCAGTGTGCAAGAGAAATAGAGAAAACAGGGAGATAAGCAATTGCAGTGCAGTCTTTTTCTGCTCAGTAATAGTCAGTGCAGGTGGAACTGGTAAGCCTGTCTTTCTCAGACAAGGAAAAAGGTTTTCCATCCCCTTTAAATTCAATCTTTATTTGTTTTATTCTGATTTATTTCACTTCTGAATTTGATTTATTTCATTTTATTTTCATGGAGGTGCTAAGCTCTCATTTGTCCTGAGGAGGAATTAGCCTGAGACATGGGAAGCTGGAAATTGTGAGGAGAGCAAACCTTTGCATCCAACCCTATGAAACCAAATTAAGCACTTAGCTCATCTCTGCTCACAGTGTTTTACTCTGCAATAGAACAAAGGGCCAAATTTAACCTTGTTGTAAGAGGTCAAAACAGTTAAGAATTAAACCAATAGGAAAATTCTCTTTATTTGACTAACAGGAGAAAGCCTTCTGTATAAACAGGCATCCTCCTCCTCCTCCTAATCTCTTAAACATCCGGCCAGGATTAGGGTCCTATTGCACTAACTGCTATATAAACTCAGAAGACAGAACAGTTCTTCTGCAAAGGCTCTTTATTTTAAATGGACACAAGAAAAACGATGGACAGAAAGGGATACCACTCTCAAAAATAGAGTTGTTTGTGAGGAATCCAGTCAGATCCCAATATCAGAGAAACAGATATAATAAAAGTATTTCCAGGCAGAGAACATCTGAAAACGCATAGCCGTACTAGTGGCTACGCTGTAGAGAAAAGTAAATGAACGTAAGTACTACCTTTGCCTCAAAGATTTGCTTTCTGTTACAGGTCAGTCTTTATCAAAATAGACATCTGCTGATCCTTGCCTGGCAAGAGATGGATGCAACTGTTTTATTAGGGGTTTGTTTCACAGGATTAATCTGGTTGCCAAATTTGAAAGTGGGAATGACTTTTAGAGGTTTATCATTCTCTTGCCTTTTGACATATGGATAGTATATTAGGGTCCCCTGTTATCAATTTCTTGTGGCTTCAGGATACCAGCCAACACCGACCTCAGTGCTTCCTATCTTTTATCTTATGTCTGCGGTGACTTTTCTCCTGCAGCAAGGCATTAGATCAACTCCGTCGTCAGCTTAGGGGAAATCCATCAGTTCGCATCAGCAGAGGAATGAAGAAGAATGACCTGGCAAGAAGCAAAGTAACCTCAAACTTGAGTCAAGAGATTGTCGGAGAGCCTAACTGCATTACCCAGTTTTCTCTGGGTGATGAGAGAAAAACCACCAAGGGTGACTGGCCAGGCGAGGAGGATCCACACCCTCTCTGCAAACAAACACCAGCTTCAATAAGTGCCTTTTAATGTGCATTGAGTCTTTGTGTAGGAAAAGGATGTGCAGTTGGCAAGTACGGAGCTGTAAGGGGATAGTTCGAACATGCTGATAAAACGTCTAGCTTTACTCCAGAGTTGACTTTATCATTTACCCAGGGATATTGTTAGGAGAAGATGATAGCCACGCTCCGACGAGAGACAGACAGTGAAATGTATATGAACAAAACAGCCATTGTGGTGAATTCTATCCTGTTTGTGTGGGCACTTCTCTATCCATAATCACACAACTTTACAGGCAGCAATAAAACACAAAGCAGGTGGGGAAGGGCAGCCGGGCTAAAGAAAGGGAAAAGAGAGCACGCCAAGATCAAGGGGCTCAGGGAAGCCAGACAGGCGCTATCCATCTTAAAGCCTCAACGCTAAGAAAGGAAAGGGAGAGGAAAAGCAAAAGAAATCTCACGCGCCGGTGTCCGCTGGCAGGGCGCTGTCAGCAGGAGCGGCGCGGCGAGGTGCCTGCTTGGGAAACGAGGTGAGCAGGTCCAGCCGTGCCAGATGGGCTGCAGGCTGCGCGTGGCGGCCACCGAACGCCGGCTCCGGCCACAGATAGACCGGCTCGTGGGCCCTGGGCGGCAGCTGAAATTAGAGCCGGGCGCGCGCTGCAAGTGCTTTCCAGCGAGCGTTTTGCAAATTTTTACCTGTTTTGCTCTTTCTAACGAAGACTTGCAGGCTGTGAATTTTAAGCATGCAGGTTTGGGGGTCTCTGTCCAAATTGGCCTGTTTTATCGGGCTTATTATTTTTCTTGAGCCATGTCAATATCATAAAGCCTTTTCAAGAAGTCTCCACAGGGTTTCAGTTGCAAACAATGGACAACCTGTGACTGAAAATAATCTTGAAGAACCACCAGACTGGTGGACCTGGTACCCCCAGAGTTCCAAGTCACAACACAAGCACCTTGCCACGACTCAGCCTGTCAGGGTCATATAACCCCCGAATGAGTGAGGACTGAATGTGTTGTCCTTTCCAATGTATGTCTCATAGAAGCATCTTCCACTGTGCAATGTGTTCTGCCTTGAACTTTACCTCCCCGCCTGGGAATCACCTCCTCCAGAGCTCTGGATTGCAGATTATCTCCTACTCTATCTTCCAAAACGCCTAACGTCTTGAGAGCCTCGTATAAGATTCTTCCTAGGCTGGGTGTCAGCCTGAGCTTATAGAAAGCAAAGGGTGCAGCATGCTTAGCAGATTAGGTGAGGAGTTGCATCACAGTCGTTAAGACTACTTCCAAATCTGAGTTTATTTATTATTAGTGATATTCTGAATAATTTTCTTTAGCTATTATATTGCATTTGAAATGGATTTTTGTTAGAAGTTCATACTAGGTCTTTGGACGTATTTTAAGCTTCATTTTAATCGATTGCTGAGTTCAGTTCTTAGGGATATCAGTGTGAAGTTGGTTGCATGCTTTGAACATCTATCCATCGGGAAGAGTCACAGCTCATTCCACAGAGCCCATCAAAGGGCCCAAAGATAATAACGTGTTTGTTTTCAACTGATAAAGGCCAAACTGGAACCATAAATTCAGTTGTAATAGTTTGTTACCAGTTTGATAGATTTACCACTTGGTGCCATTGCACGTCGAGCTTTGAGGTTATAACTTATTTTCTTTATAAGTATGAATGGTTCTGTTATTCCTCCTTGGACCTGTTAATATGAAAAAGTATGAAGTGAGGTGTGTGCAGGATCCTGTCTCCAGTTTACCCTTGGTGCTGAATCTTAAAACTGGGCGGCCCAAAATGTGCTGCAAGAAAAAAAAAATGCATAGTAAGTAAATGGACTAGTAAGTGTTCTCCAGTTTTAACCTTTATAGTTAAATGATAAGAAAATATTGATTTAATGAGCCAAAAGAAAGTAGAAACTTCTTGAGGAAGAGATGAATTTCATGATGATTCACTTTTTTTTTTTTATTATTGTGAGAGAAGACTTTTTCTAACCTATATCTTGCAGGCAAACCCAGAAGCTATCATTTGTCAGCAAATAATAATGTATGGGGTGCATCCTTTTTCTTTATGAAAACAGTATAAATCTGAAATTCTTCCCTGCTGGAAAGAAATTTAATATTTAAAGGTAATTTGACCTGTACATGTGTGTGCCATGAATCTTTTATGTGACCTACAGCAAATGTATTTATATAGTATTATTCTGAGGATAGTTATCTCTTATTCATTTTCTGGGATATTATTCATTTTCTGGGATATTATTTTTCTTTCTTTGACTAATGTACATTTGGCCTTCTCATTTCCCCACTCAGCCAGAACTGCGCTAACCTTCCTGTTTATACCTTTTTTTCCACGGTTTTCAAGGTCTGGTAGCTAACGCTGGACCGTATGTGGATAATATTATGATAGAACTATTCTTTTTGCTAACATAAAAGATATGGCCATTTTCCTTTTTCAAACGTGTCATTTCTATTGCAGTCACTGTTGTTATTACATAACTGAGCCAACAGTGATACATCAGGTGAAGAGGGAAACAATGAGAGAATGGAAAAGACCCTTTTCATTGTTTCTTTTTAATTTCTGTTCCCTTGGAGAAAGGATCTGTGGGAAGGTCAGATGTTTTTGTGTTACCATTTGCCTTTGACCACATCTCCCTGTAGAGGACATATCACTTAAACTGAAATTCTGTGCAGGGGGTCATTGCAACAGTTACATCCCACTTAGCCACATTTTGAAGTAAGTCTCCATGAATTCAGAGGCCTTGTCATATCTCTTGACAACAGTGAAATTCAAACACTGAAACCATGATGTGAAGGTCTGTTATAAGGGCTTTGACTGACAAGACAGCTTCGCTTAGGACATCTGATGAGGCTGCTGCCCCCAGCCCTGCCTCTGCTCTAAAGACATCCACACTGCTCGTCACTCAGCCCCTGACACACCACCAATAACCGTGTGGCAGCTGGGGGGAAACCATCACCAGTTCCACTTGGCTTTTAGGCAGTGCCCTGTAAACTGCAGGCTCTCAGGAGCTGGTTGAGGCCATAGCTCACGGTCATGGAAGGAGGGGTAGCGAGGCAGCTGCTGAAAACTCACCACATGTCCCAAACGAAGCTGTCTTTCCTCATCAGGCAAAACCTTGCCCCGCATAGTTGAGTTCAACAGATCTGATTTTTAATAGTTTTCATCACATATGTTGCTTTCCTACTTATGTTACACTGGACAAAAAACTAAAAAAGTCATTTTCCCTCCTACTTGCTCAACACTGTTCTGGATGGGCATGTGTCTTGGTGGCAACTTAGCATGTGTCATGATGGCAACATATGGCTGTGTTTAATGTGTTCTCACCATAGACCTCGTGTTTCTAGAAAGATCAGCTTTATTAAACAGCAAGCTTAGCATTTCATAGTGTGGGAGATATTGCTTACACTTGGTTTTCACTTGGTTTTGACGCTAGATCCAGGAACGGGATGGAAAAAAAAGTTTGGAAGAGAGAACCATGGAAGAATGCAGCGAGGTGCGAACTGTTGTTCCTATGGCAGTTTGCTTGGTCTCCCCTCTGGTCACCTTTTCCAGGTGTGCTTTTTTCATTAGAGCCTTCTAGTTATAAAATAAGGCAGGATTCTAGGGACCCCTTACCTGACTAGCAGAGATGGAATCCTGCTGGCTCATCCGGCCTTGTTTGTGCTCTGGAACCACTGTTAGAGAAAAGCTCTATGAGGAGGATCCCGGAGGCTGGATGAAAGCTCCTAGCGAAAGCCAGGAGAAGTCACAGATGGGCCTTTTCTTCCTAGATGTCATTCAGTGACAGTTGTGGTTCTATTTTCTGTGTTTCAGGGTATGCTAAAATTTGAGCTTGGGAAAAGAGGAATTTTTCCATAGGTTATTATTGCATTTTTCTGATGTCATGAAAATATAAACAGTTCTTATTGAATCCTCTTATTTAATATAAAACACAAGGTTTGGGACTAAACTCTTTGGCAGGATTCTTCAAATATAACACTGGCAGAAGCGCAGGGAAGAAATTAATATCTATGAATTGTCTGTATTTCTTGACACATTTTTGTTGGGAAAGCCAGTTTGGTTCAGACATAGTGTAATCATACAAAACTGTTTACCCTTTCCTGAGTCTCCCATTGACCTTCATACTCCAGTGGATCTTAATTCCTAAGCTTAGGGAAAGATAGCCTGTTGCTTCAAGCCTCTAGTGGCATTAAATATATTCTTTAAAATTTCTTAATGTTGTAAATCAAATTGTCTTCCTTGCGTACTTAAAACTGAGAGACTTAGTAGGCTGAAAAGAAAGCAAGCCACAGGAAATAGTAATTAAGCATGAAAAAAATCCAAAATACAGACTAAGGTGACAAACACAGAAGCATACACACATAGATGTGTGTGCATAGATGCCTATGTGTGTACATACATATACACTCAGAGCAGCATTGCCCAAAGAACAGATACACAAATATTTTTCTAATGAAAATTTGCAGCCAGGACTTACGAATGTTACCTTATTTGCCTGAATGATGCCTTTTAGAGTTATATCTGGCCATGTGTATGTGGCCACGTGTGTATGTGTATGTATAGGTACACAGTTGTGTTTTCTTTGTTAGATTAGTTTTCTTGTTTCCACATGAAAACATATCAAAGTATCAATGTGAAAAGATGCAATTGATATGCTGGTAAACATTGGAGTTATGAAGCTTATCTGGGGTTTGTCTGAGTAAAAGTACTGTAGATAAAAAACCATCTTCAAAACCACTCACAGGAACTGGACAGCTCTTGAAATATTTCAAATGAAGTCCTTTGTTTGGGCTGCAAAAAATCAGGTGCTACAGAAAATAGAGAGAAGCAAAACACTACTTGAACTTTCAAAATTATTTGGTCTGATTTCAGACCTATAGGTCATATAAGATGTTATCTGAACTAGTAGAATCATCACTTTCAGACTCTCAGCAATATTATAGGACTCTTTTGCACTGAATATCCCCGGGAATTTCAGTCTGTGGTCTTGTAACTTGGCATCTTATCCTGGAGAGAAGAAAAGACGCACTTCATTTTCATCTCTAGCTATCAGAGATCCTTTATCTTACTCACACTGTATGAGAAAACAAAGAGAAAAGAGGGCTCTTTCCATAGGAGAAACTTAGAGTAAACTTGGCATTTTATGTGGCAGAAATTATACTGCAGAATATAAACTGTCCACAAACCCTATGAAGGAGGCAACATAATCTCTGCTGCCCCAGATATATGTTATTCCTCCAGGTAAGACATACTGTAAATATGCTTATAATTAATAAAATGGAAAAAAAAGGAAGTATTTGCTCTGTTCCTCTAGAGCAGTTTGTCAGAAGAGGATAACAGAGCCTGCTCTTCACTGCCAAGGACTCCCCTTGGATTATTTTAGCACTCTGATGGTATTGTGCTTGTTGCATGGTCTTTCAGTTTCACATGTGTCTCAGTCACTCACAGCTTCTTGAAAGACAACTGCTGAGTTTAAAAGATTGATACATCAGGATCATCAAGGAACAGAGGACAGGAGAAATCCCAAGCTAATTTTTTTGCATACGTGCAAAATATGAAACTTCTAATTTATGGCCAAGGCTTCACCAAAAGAAGGATTTGGGGAGTTTACAATAGGATGTGGTACAGATGTCCCCATTTTATCTCCATTGTAGGACCCAAGATGTCTTGACAATTTGTTGAAAAGGCAACTAATCTGGGTTCCAACCTCCAATCTTGTGTGATTTTCATGGTTTTGAAAGGTGCCATAAAAGAAGTATAAACCTGTCTGATCCAATCTCAGACATGAGGAAATCTGCTTTGCTTTAATGCTTGTAAACCCAGGAGTAGGTCAGTTAAATTGCCCAAGCCATTTCCTTCTGGTTTGAAGGGAATCCCTAGGCTTCATTAAGTCTCTAGAAAACATGGCTTCAAGAGATAATAGTTGAGTTTTCCTTCATTACCTGAAACTGAGAAGTACAGAGACAGCACGTGTGCGCCAGGCACAACCCCAGTTACTCAAATGACTCGCAACAAGATGTGTCTCTTTTAGATATACTTGTGTGGAATTTTTGGGAGATCAGAATTCCTTGTGCACTCACTAACATACTAAAAATCACTTGTGCTTTCATCTGAGGACGGTTGAATGACACATGCAAATAATATAAGCCCTTTAAAAGGCCTGCAATGGCAGCTTATCCATTCATCAACCCCATAACAAAATATTCAGATGGATTTTGCAAGACTGTGTTAGGTAGGTAAAAAAGAAGGAAAGACAAGCCTACGTATACATTTGTTTGTTGGGTCTTGCTGTTCCCTCTGTTTTATTTCTCATTTTTCAGTCAACCTGACTTTTAAAATAGAGTAAGCAGACTTGATCTCACCATGCCTTGGCTGTCCTGGGGCTGGAAATTACACTGAGCCCAGAAGAAATGTGCATGGAAATTGCACATTTTAAACTGATGGCTGCACAAGATCAGAAGCCGTGGCAATGCTGACACTTTTGGCCTGCAACTTGGCAGGGCTGTGAAAAAAATGTGGAGCTGCTGTTGCAAACAGCTCGTTTTACTGCCTCAAAAGGGAAGTGCTTGTAGTTTCAGATGTACCACTTCTGCAGGTCACTGACAAGGAGGAGGCTCTGGTATCAGTCCACTAGCATATCTCTTGCAAGCTGAGAGGAGTTAATATAAAGCTTTGCAATCTCTTTCACAGCCTGCAGGACTCATAACAAACCATAAGAAGAAGTTTCTCAAGCTTAAAGTGTTCTATAGGATACTAAATCTTAAGTCTCCTGGAGGCCACCGGGGAAATGAAAAGGTGTAGTTGTCACATTTTGTCAAAGTATAACATCTAGATAATAAGCCAAGCAGTTCCCTTTCCTCAGACCCGGCCCAGCTTGCTGTACAAGGGCCACATTCATTGTTTCCCACTTTTATTGATGTGTTTTTTTATCGAAGCAAAATAAAGCTAACCCTGGGCCTAATCCTCAGGTGTTATGGGTTAATGTTGCTCCACTCTGGCTGATGGGGAGTAGATTTACTTCAGCTGGGAGGGAATCTGGCTTCTGACTCATATTCTCGTTCTCTGTTCTCTTCCTCCTCTTCCTCTCAGGTCTTTTAGCTTTGATTTCTGCTCTCTTGTTTATTTTTAACAAAAGATGTCAGACGTCTTCCTTTATCCTTAGCTCACTCTGGGCAAATGTTATAAATTAGACCAAAAAGCAAGTGATTGAAGGATGCAGGTTTCCTTTGTAAGTAAAGAATCGGTAAGGAAGCAGAGAGCTATTTGTAACAATTCCCCAATTTTTTTTTTTTTGGTATAGCTATGGAGGAAATGAAAGTTGAGGAGATGGAGCAAAGATACTGTAGTTGTGAGACCTTGGGAAGAACGGGAGGGGGAAAAACGGCATGACAGCAGAGGAAATAGAGTTACAAAGAAGAAATGTGTAGTTACCCAATAACCTGCTCATTAGCCCTTGGCTTATATTCCTTTCCTCCAAGTGGTTGATCCTAACTATTTTTTCACCTTTGGTTATTAACTGCAATCACAGAAATGTAACCATCAGCAGACTTGTTTGCAATTTTTCCCTGGGTTGTGTCTCAAATCATAACAGTAACTTTAATTTCACCATATAAATAGGAATAACTAAAAATGTAAAGAAAGAAAAACAGTGTGATGAGTCTATGAATCCAATGGCTTTTAACCATTAAAGATCCTACGGTAAGAATAAAGTTAACTGCTGGATTCTCTGACTGTCAAACACTCCTGATATATTTAGTAACTTAGAGGCATTACTTAGATGTGATTTTCCTTTCCCATCTCTCTCTCTCTCTTTCTCTTTCTCTTTTCCTGTGGAAGCTGAAACTTTATTATAAAATTGAAGATAAGTATATCAGTTTCTTGGATGGTGGCAGAGCAGAACACAAGCAATGAGAAGATAAGGGAATTTGGTCAAATACAAAAAATGCCATGGAACCTAAACCGAATGACATCAGATAAGACCTCCACTGACTTTCTATTAAAAATGTAATAAATAAGGATCACATAAAATTTCTTTCTTTTTTTTTTTTCCCCCTAGGCACTGTTTTGTTATTGTCTCACTAGTGTTTTAGAAGTACTATATAACTATTAGAGCAGTTTTTTTGCTTTGGGTTTTAGAAGGTCAGCTTATAGTGAAAGTCTAATGCTTCTGGATTAATGAATGAGATCCTTTATTTATATACCTATATATATATGTATAAACTTAATTATACTCCTGTGGAACAGTCACAGTGGTCTGTTTGGGAACTTTGCAGTAGTATTAGCAGAAATGAGTGAATCCTGAAATTTTTACTGGTAGATCCAAGAGTGTGATAAAGACTGATAGACTGGATGGAAATCCACTTAAAATCAAAATATATATTAAATAGTAGCAATATTTGGGTATGCGTTGAGTACTCAGTTTCCCAGGTGTTCCTAACATAGCAAAGCTCCTGAAATGGTTCAGCTGCAGGGACTGGTGTTGAAAGTTCTGGCTGTTTAAAAGTTCTGTCATTTAAATTGTCTACCAACTAGGCAGAGAGTGACTGCTAAAACAGAGACCAAAAGGCAAAATCACCTCTTGTCCCAGTCTCTACTGCTCATCAGAGATTTCCAAATTGCAGTTTTGTGTGTGGGATGTCACTTATGGTAGGGACAGCTGCAGGTGTCTTTACCTTTGTGCTTTCTTTGCTCACCTTAGGTGTTTTCTGGTGCAGACACTATTATTCTATCTGGCAAGTTTGGTGGAGCAAAGTCAATTTACTAGTACAGAGCCCAAGAACTGGGCCTTGAATAGCAAACAATACCTTTCAAATTGGCAGCTTGTCTAGTTTCTAGATCCATGTGTCACATTGCTAGAGACTCAGGTAAGCTTTACATCACTATATAGGACTGTGAAAATAATAAATTAGATCCTGATTCATGGCACAGCTTGTTGGAAAGAGATAGGGAAAATGAGGCTGCTCTTAACAGCAGTGGTCTTTGCATTTCATTTCCTATGATACCTGCAAACACTGACAATTTCATTCAGGGCAGCACATTAGAAATAAGGCAAAGAAAGGATAATTTTGGCCTTGAAAGCATCTTGGAGGTCTTTTATTATTATTATGATTTGTGAGGAAATTCTATGGCTGAGGGTAGCTGCATTTCTGTAGTTGATTTCTGCCTTGGAATATCTTCTCCCCTCCAACAGTTCGACACTAACACCCATGTGCATGTCTCAAGCCAGGCTGCATCAGGGCTTTTTGTTTATGACCTTGGAGTGGCCGTGAAAATATATATTATAGACTGATAAAGGATGGGAGAGGAATCCCCATTGGGCCCCAAGCTTGCCTGTGGCCTTAGGTGAGCTTTGCTGAGCAGTGTGTGCTCGGTCTCTGGTGGACAATAGTCTGTGCTGTAGAAGGACTACACACATAATGCGGTGTATTTGTTGGCTCTGCATTGAAGAAACCCAGATCTCAGCTGTTTATATCCATCTAGGGACAATCTCCAGTAGGAAAGATAGTACTCTTTGGCTAGCAGATATCTAGGCCATTTCGTTTTATTCCACCTTTCAGTCTTATGGATTGTCTTTTTTCCCTTTTCTTTTCTTTTAGCTGAAATGGGGGAATTTTAAATGTCTATAACTTTTCTGAAAAGCACCAGAAGTAGAAATGATCAGCATTCATCATGTGCTTTAATTAAATTTAATTAAAGGATGTTAAACCATATGAATGAGTAGGTCTAAATAAGCAGCGTCCATATAATTCTTTTCTCCTTTATGCCTTAAACTTTCAGTTCTTAGGCAAAATTGGCTTCGTAAAAAGTTGAGTGTCGACTGTAAAAATTGCATCTCAGAAAAAACATACTGGGGAAAAGAGGGGAAAAAAAAAAAAAACCAATGCATTCATCCTGTCTGCCTGATGATAGTTTTTCTTTTTTTCTTTTTTTTTCCCCTCTATATGGTAGTTCTTGCTGTAGCCTTGCAGCAAGGTTTTTCTCCTCTTTAGCTCAATTCAGGACACACAAATGCCCCGCGCAGGCACGAGAGAGTGGCCAGGCGAGCGAGCAAGTGTGTGTGTCACACCCTCTAAATTCAGGTGGCCTCAAGCGGTGTCATATAATCCCAGCCTCAATTAAACTTTCCAAGGTCAGTGGTGTTCTACCAGGTCAGACATAAATAAGTCAGGTGAGAGTCCTAGGGCACTGAAAAGCCATATTTATTCTTTATCCACAGTTCATAGCTATCAAATGAAGCCTAACAGAGCGTGTGTGTGTGAGAGAGGCTCTCAAAGCTACTCTGCTGAAAGCCCAAGCTTTGTCTTAAAAATAAAACAATGTGAAAAGCTCTGTCCTTCCCTAAAAAAAAAATAATAAAAAAAAATAGATTGACTGTGGCAGGTTCAGGCATACTAAGGAAATTTTTTAATGTATTAACATTTAGTAACTAATTTATTCAAGGGAAAACATTGTGTTCTAGCTGAACTCCTGTGTATTTTTTTAAGAGTGAGTTTTTCTCATTTTAGAATCAAGTTTAGTTTCAAACTGAATCTTTGCCACACAGGGTGCAAGAGCAGATGCCACCACAAGCCCTCTGGAGTTCAGCTAGGCACATCTCATGTCCCAATTCCTCCAGTAATGGAAATGGACCAATATTGTGTGCTCTGTTGCACTTTTGAGCAGTATATTTAAATTTCCCTTCGTCTGGGAGGGCAGAAGGATCAGTGGGGTGAAAAAGATGTTTAGATCTCGGTCAAAAAACATTAAAGACAACGGATTTATATTGACTTTGCCAAGTTTGGATCAACTCTGAGCTTTAGCATGTGCAGAGAAAATAACTAAAGCCAGTTGAGGTCCGCTGTTTTATAAACTGAATTACAGGGTCTTTTTAAGACCGCTACAACTAATAATCAAATTATTATGTAAATCTTTTAAAACACAAGTACTGCAAGCCCTAGTGGAGTCTGCCTTGTGTTGCGGAGTGTTTTTTTCCTGGTAAATGCAATAATATTTAGTTGAGAGCTATTTTAGAGAGAATTATTAAAAAAAATGGCAATCCTCTTCTCCCAGACTATCACCTCTCTCTTGCTAACTCCAAAAAAAAGAAAAAAAGTGCGAGTGTACAGTAATATTGTGAGAGTGACACCATTTAGCAGTGCATAAGTATTTTTTGTTGTAAAAACTTTTGCTTGCCAGAATTAAAAAAAAGCCTTCCTGAATATAGTCCCTCGCTAACAAGCTTTTATTCAGTATTTGTTCTAACCACTGCTTTGCAGCCCTGGTGCTTTAGGCAATGCAAAGGCCGTTCATTTGGTTTGGTTGCAAGCAGAGGAGGTCTAAGTATTTTTGTGCAAGTGCCTGGGAGGGTTGTGGTGGGAGCACTGAGCTGGTTTCACTCTGCTGACTTGAATTACACCAATTTAAACACTTGGAGATTTGACCCGCTAATGCTGCTGAGAAAATCTTATTATATCTTTTGTTTGTTTTGCGTTATTTAATGTTTTTATTACCATTCAGATATGGAGATCTATCAAATATGATAAGGTCGATGGATCTGTTTTCTAGTGACTTTCACTTTTGTCTTGCAGAATGATTTTGAAAGTGTAGTTGAGTAATAAAAAAATGAATTTCCTGATATCTTTGTGAATAAAAGTGCCAACTTTTATTTGGTTGGATCACATATTTTATTCTGGTGGGATCACATAATTATTGTGAATATTCAGACAGTGGCTATTTATAAATATAGTTGTGAATTACTGAATATATACAATTTTTTTAAGAGTAAATTTTAATCTGAGAAATATTCAGGCACATGTGTAACTGCACATCTAACTTCTTTACAATAAATTACAAATTTTCAGTAGGGAATGGAAAAAAATCTAGGTGATTAGCATGTCCAGACACAGTGATGAGTGTTGAATAATTAAAGTGAGCACTTTCCAAACAAACAAAAGTATTTGTCAGAACTGTTGGGTAGTTTTGGATATATTTGTTGTCTCTCATTGTCAAGAAGCTACACGAGTGATTCAGATTCTGAAAAATTTGTGATAAAGATAAAATTAAAAAGTACAGGCATTAGGGAGAGCTTATGAGATAAGAAAGTGTTACAGAAAAATGTTTAAAGAAATACCAGTTTTGAGTTATATTTTATAGGCATTCACATTAGAAGTTATATTAGCACTTGGTATCCATCAGCATACGTGCTACAATTCGCTATTTTTGTGCCTCCAGTTCTAACATCTGTAAGTATAGAGGAAAATCTTGACAAACGTTTCTGAAGGTTTTGTGGGCTCTTTATCCCCACACTAGGTTGCAGTCCCCGTTACACCAGGGCGCCACAAAATGCGAATCAAGATCAGATGACCGGTGCTATAGATCAGATGGGAAGAAAGGGTGTTAAAACAAATTGCAGGCTCGTGTTTAGTCTTCAACCATGCACTGTGCTTCTGTGAGAGAAAAGGAGATCTTATCTCTTTTTTATATTTACTTCTATCATGTTTTTGCAGCTCTCAAAATGTGTCTTAGTAGTAAATACATTACATGATTCCTTCTAGTAGGAACAAATTAAAGCAAACCTCAACCAATACTGTAAGAAATATTGCCAATAACTAGAACAAACGACAGTTAAATGAATTTGAAGCCGGGAACTGCATTTCTTTTTTTCCCTGAGAGGAAAAGATGAAATGTCTCTTTAAGGCTAGGTTGGTATAAATGCATATAGCGTTTTTAAATATAACTCCCACCTCTCCAAAGCACTGAATCTTAATACTGGCAGGTAGCAAGGCCATGAGAAACTCCTTCAGCTGGAGAGTCCCATTCTTCACTTAACAGACTTTTTGATAATTTACACTCATTTCCACCATGCTAAAGACACCAATTAAGGGATTTGAGGCAAGTGCTTTTTCCAGGTCCGTGTTAGATTAGTTACAGCATCCGGAGTTATTAATTAACTTGGAAAGAGAAGGGGAGGATGGTTAAGAGGACTATATAGCTCACCATCCTGCATGGTTTTCTCATCTTTGCCTTTTCTGGTTCTCTGTTTATTCAGAAAAAGCACTTGAAGTCGGTGGCTGTAAAGAGAGTGAGTGATCATAAAATTGTTATCTGAGAAGATCAGCAGTCCACAGGGAAGCAGCACCATACCAGGTAAACTGAACATCTCTTTATCTTTCATAGAAGAGAATAAAGTAATTTTTGAGGGATGGGGATAAAGTGGGGAAACACACATAATCTAACTGTCCTGAAACCCTGGGAAATGAGTAACAACACAATACTTTTAGTTATCAGGAAAGGGATCGTATATTTTATATATATGTGTGTATATATATTTGTGTTGGATTCACTGTACTCCTAAGCATGATCTCACCTGGACTTCACCATTTCTCATTTTCCCATGTGGCAAATATGGAGACTGATTTACACTTGATGCAGCTTAGGTGGGAGGAAGCAATTGGAGCTTGGCCACATTTTCTCATACTCCAGAACGCTCAGGGACTGAAAAGTCCCAAGACTTGTTCCAGATTAAACCTTCCAGAATGGTTTGGTTCCCTTTGGGATTGCTCCACTGGCCAAACTCTTTGCCTTGGTTTACTCTTAACTTTGGACCACCCCCACATTGTGACCAATATGCAGAGTAGAAATTCCTCAATGTGTTGTCACCTGGTCCTCACAGTGACATTCTTTGGCTAATTTGATTACAGAGTTGATATGAAACAGTCCTAGAATTAAATGGCTCTGGAAACTTAAGCCACTGTCTCTAATCTGCTTTGAGATGCCTTAGGACAAGGTGCTGGGGGAAAAAGTAAAAAATATTTATTATTATTTTTGTGATTTCTATAGATTTTTACACATCCAGAGTTGACACTGGGAGAGAAAGTTATAAAGCTGTTATCTTTCATGTGTTATGTTATTGATCAAAGCCAACGATGACGTTAATGTTATATAAATGTTTTGTAGGCCTATAATGATTCATGACTTTCCATACAGTGGCAGTGTTCCTCGTGTTGTTGCACCGTCTAGAGCTAATGTTCTGATTAATGCATGTTTTCCTTCCTGATTTAAGAAATAGCTCATGGCTAAATATCCTTAGATGTTCTTTGATTTATTGCATTTTTCTCTTTTTCCTATTCTTTCCATCATTTTAAGAATATATATTTATATAAGTAAATGTACAATATAAATATACACATTTGTAGCTGTGTCGGCCTTAGAGATATTTCTGATGCAATACACTTGTGAGTTGTCTGTAATGGCTAATATCTTTATTTTTATTGAAAATGAATTTTGCTAGACCGTGTCTGGGAATCTATCTTCTCACTGGGGTATTATAATCAGTGTGCGTTGGTTGTCAAAGCAACACCAAACAAATGTGGTCAAATCACTTACTGGCGGAGAGGGTAGAGAGCTGCTTCCACTGTTGGAACAGCATGAAAAGTCAGGGCAATTTATCACAATTACGATGCTGCAGTAGCGCATACACAGTGCCCGAGCACCCCAACTCTCCCTTCCCAGAAAGAGGCGGATGTGTTTGGGAAAGTGAAGCGTGTGGTACCTCCTGCTAACTAACTGAACGGGCTCCAGGGAACAATTTCTAGGAACATTACTTAGCTCAGGCCTTTGGTCTAAGTAATGCTGAGGTCTGGGAGCCAGAATAAAGCCGTGGAAGGCTGACTTAGAGTATGCACCCTCTGCTTTTCCTAGCAGTGGTGGAAGACAGGTATGTAAATCATTGCCCAGAAAGAAATCTAGTTCTGTGGCCTCTCCTTTTGGTGACAGACTCAATGGAAAGTATTACTGTGCTGCTACAGAGCAGTCAGTGTTTGTTTTATTTTCCTTTGGATTTCCCTGTGCACTGAAATCTAAATGTATTTGAAGCCTTCACAGATAGCAACACGTAGGTTGAGTTCTCTAGCCTTAACTCAGAAATCATGGAAATCAACAGGCATTTCTAGAAACTTTTTGTTTGCAGAGCTCCTTCCTAAGGACAAGGCAAATCACAGCGCCTCTTTGCTTGAGATGATACTTTTTCATCTATCTGAATTCCATTGCATAAGAACATGGAACTCAACAAAACAACTTTAACCATGAAGTTTCTATTCTTCAATAGATGTTCATCAAGTGCACAAAACATATGCTACCTTTCTCCAAGGCTAAACAAAACTAAGACATGAGGGCCCTAAAAATGTCTGAAAATAAAAGAGCCTTGGAGGTGCAAAAGCTCATCTAATCCTAGGAATGGTATCCAGTCTCGTGTGGAAACCCCTTTCCTCTACTTCCTTTGACTTAAGAATGGACCATGACTTGCATTATTATAAAAGCTTGCTTCATATTATTCTTTAGATCCCTGAGATATTCTTATGGGCTACCTGCTCATGTAAACTGTAGATTTTTGACTCTGCTCTGAGGGATTATTGATACAGAGTTACCAGCTGATGTTTATCCATAGTCCTAGCAATAACTGTATTATTACCTATTCCTGTATTTTTTGTGTCATTATGATGATAAGAACTTGTCTGAGTACTGAAGATTCCCTTGAGTGGGACTCAGCAGGGGAAATAACTGTTTAATAAAGATAAATAAGTTAGGAGCAATTGTACTAAAACTCCTAAACTTACAGAAAGTCTTTCTGAACACACTGGGGGGTCCAACCCTTCCCCTTGAAATCATTGTAACATTGCCCCTGATGCAAAAGGACAAATGAGTCACTTCAGGATCATGAACAAATTTTAAATAGTGCAAATTTGATTAATTTATATGGGTCAAAACTAACTGTTAATGTTACTGTTTTATAGATGCTAAGAATATGGGTTTAAACCAAATTTTTGCTAAATTACATAGCTTAGTTGTCTCTCTCCTCTATGATGTGATACTTCACGCTACACTGAAAGAATAAGAATATGAATTTATTAAGTTTACTCAGAAAACTATTCAGTCATCTGTATGAACTCTTGGAACTATGTCAACATTTTCTTGAAAGATATCTGAGATTATTTGATGTTTACTTTTTTAAGTACAGTATTTGTGAGTAAAAGTGCAGAAGAACATTTTATTACATTTTTAAATGTAATTCCTGATCCCATGGTGCTGTCTATATAAATCTGAACAAACCTACGAAATCACTATCTATATTAGATCAGCAAATCCTCTCAGTCCCAGAACTGGTCACTGAGTTAAGAATAGGAGGCAAAAGTGAAATTCCTTGGTAATAAAACTTCTGAGCCTTGACAACTATGAGTTAATGCTATTTCTTGCAGCATTGCCTAGACCTTTCAAAGTACACTACTCTTTATTATATGCTTTTCCTCTGCCCCTAAACCTTCAGTTCTAAACTACGCATCTCATAGGTGTATAACTAGTGTTTAATGTACTTTTCAATCAGTCTCCTAATTTACTCAATGTAGGATGAGTTTTAGATATACCGGGAAATTTATGAAAAGCAGAATAAAAGGTTTAGGTCCTATGGTACTGGTCCCACCTGCTCTAACGCTTCTGCTGTCTATGGATAATGTATGGAAGGAAGTCTTCTCTTGGACAGTTCATCATCAGCAATGATGCCATCTCTCACCTTTCCCCCAAGCCACCCACTCCTGATCTTTGGTGTAAGATTTACACCTTCTTTCAATACACCATCTTCGCATTTTTTTTTTTCGTGTGAGGCTGTATTTGGGCATGAAAATCATGTTCTCTCTGGATTCCCCAGCTCTGCCGAGGGGATTTTGCCCTGTAAGTCCCAGAGCCTGTTCTGGTATGGTGCGCTCCTTACTCCCTAAAATGATTCTGTGTTTTGGTGAAAAGTTCAAGCTGGCAACAGTGAAAAGGTTTACATTGTTTTGCTTTTGTGCAGTCTTTTTTGATTTAATGGAGGAAAAAAAAAAAAAAAAAAAAAAAAAAGGATATCCTAGGGGAGAAATGAAGGGTGAATCAGGTTTCATTTGGAAAGTAGAATGAGGAGACTCACAAGGGCCTCCTCCTTGATTACCAGATTTCCCATTAATTTGTGTAAATCCCCTACAATGAAGAATCTAAATGCAGCATTGCAACTTGTGCCGTGATTTGGATCCAAAGCAGCAGATACTTAGCAGATCCAACTTTTTACAGAGTAATTGTTGACTATTTTTATTATTTATGCTTTCTCATGCAGACCATGGAGGGCTTGTCTCTGTTGGCAGTGTGAAAAGGTTTAAATTTACTCTAATCAAGGCAAAATACCCTGCTGAGAGGCCCAGGTTCATTATCATGCTAACAAAGTAAGTACCTTTTGGACAAGAACTGCTTTGCTTCTGGCCAGCACAGAACATGGACCTGAGCATGGTTCCAGTCATGTGCAGTAGTCCCTGTGGACGTATCTAAAAGGGTTTTTTTTTGGGTCAAATACCTGCGATAAGCACATAGCAAAAATACAGTTCCATCACAGAAATACATGCTTCAGAATTAACAATCATGGAGTTCTTGGAAATATTTAAAGGTCAGGGACAGCTAATGACTATCTTCTGTAGGCCTTGAATCAGGCTAATCTTTACTGTGGGTGTAGATCATGGCCAATATGGAAACATCTGTGTTATGCAAATCCCTCTGAGCTGGGTGGATGACAGGTAACCAATCATGCTCTTGAGCTGTTCCATGCACAGGGAATCTTGCCTCAACAATTTCCTGCAATTCAGTCCAACAAAAATCTGCATAATTCCTTGTGATACAAATGCTGGTTTTAGTTTCCGTGTGCTTTCAGCTGAAAGTTGAAACACTCTAAAAAAAAAAAAAAAAGGCACAACAAAAAACAACTTTGGAGGTACTAAGAAATCTGAAAGATAGACTGAATTCATCTGTCATTTCCAGTCCAAATTTTGAGCAAATCTGACTGTAATAGGTTTTTGTTTTGTTTAACTCCCCTGTTATTGCAGTGCTGTTTGAGAAATACCCTCTCTCCCATCGTCACGTACCATTCCCCTTGAAATCGATCCTGGTCCTGGAGCAGAACTTGATCCCCTCCATGGAGAGCAGGGAGGGAATTGCTAATGTGAACTGGGCGCAGGATTGTAGCCCTCGCTCCATGAGTGAATTGCTGAGGTGACTTATGAGATAAGATGCCATCATTAGACATAATGCAATTCCCAATCTAAAGACTAAGGATAGGATGTTACCTGCTGTAGGTAAAGGTGAAACCTTAGCGAACAGTTTGCATGGGTCCAACTTTTTAAGCACCGCTCTGCTGTGCTGTGGCGAGAGTCTTAATAAATTTTGTCAAGGCCAATAGTTTTCCTATTTCAAAAAGTTTATAACGCCTTATTTCTGCATGGGCTTGCTGCTCTCTGGCACTGGAGCTCAGGAGATTAGCATTTCCTACCCATAGCAATGGAATAATTAGAAAAAATAATTTCAGGAGAAATAAGAATGAGGTTAAGCAAAGACTGGCTTGATGATTTTCTTTTTAAACACAAACTTGGCTCAATCAGGACTCAATATAATTAAACTTGCACTGGCCAGAGGCATGTGACTCTTCCCTGCAAAACATTTTACGTTGCGTAGATCACCGTAATTGTAAACATGCTGAAATGCTCTCTACGGCTGCTGCTGCCTCTGATTCATTGGTGACCTGTACAAGGCAGCAACACATGCTTATTCTTAAAAAGAGAAGGATCATCTATTGCTTAGATGAAAGACAGAGACAAAATAACCAATCTGTAATGCAGATTTATTAATAGTCGTTCACTGGTTTTCACTGAAATAATCTTCACGTAACCTTGACTTTATTAAGTAGTCCTTAAGGTGCATTTTGAAGACAGATAATGAGTTTGGGGAATAGTCTTATCTACATCAAGCTAATCTTTAACAGCTTGGAAGGGAACTTGCAGAAACTTTTCCACTTTAAGTGACATAGCCATGTTCAAATCAAGCCTTTTAAAATGTCATTTTAATAGGAAGAGTTTACAGGTGTTTTTAATAGCAATGCTTCATAGAGGTGTGTGATTTAACTAAAGGCGAAAGGAAAAGCTAGTGAGTTTTTAACAGTATTAACGGGGAGTGGAGGAACTTCCCGTCCACTTGGGGATGTGGGAACATGGCACAAGCTGTGGAGCGGTGCTTGGGCTCTGGATTAGTGAAGATGAGGCAGCCCTTCCTCACAAAAAGAAATAGTTTGGTTTGCAGTGGTGGTCTCTCTAATGGGAGGCCTGGAGTGAAAGACGGGGTTTTGGACAGTATTTCATGGCTGAGCCTGCACATGCCATGTGGTCCATCATCCATGGGGAGATGCTTGCAGGAACCCTCTGACCCGCAGCCAATGCAAGAACCGCATCTGTGTGTTTGAGACAGAGGGGGAAGGATAAAGAGAGAAGGAAAAAGAAAACAAGTAGAGACTCACTGCTTTAATGAGACAGCTCAGATTTATCCCATCTGGACTTTCCCCTCAGTTTCCCGGATGTCCTTGAGAATAATTTCACTTTTTCCCATGTCACACGTGAAATCAGGCAGGGGGTGTGCAGACTGAGGCATGCACCAGCCTCTCCATCCCACTCGTGCACCAGTCAGTTGCACGAAGGGCTGAATTTTAACATTCCTGGGCGGCCAGATGAATTAAATGAACCCTTCCTCTTCTGATTCCAGTTGGCTTAGCTCATTTTATTTTACTTTCTTTCTTGTTCGGGCATCGGGTGTCCTAGCTCTCTCATGTGCACGTACATTTGGTTTCTGACTAACACGCCAGAGCAAGAGCCTTTGTCCTTTAAAATCCAGCAGGTCTCAGACTCAGGTTGTGACTCAGCTACCACAAACTGTATACAGAATAGACCACAAATTCCTCTGGTAAGATTGTACAAGGTTTTCCGAGAACCCACTTCCCCCACTGATTATATCCTTTCCCTGACTGACAGGTAACAAATATCTCTGGTTCTTTGGTGACCTTCTCTTTTTTCTTTGGACTACAATTTGTTATTTATTGTGTGTTTTTATACTCTAATTGTTTAAAATCCTATCTTTTCTCACTCATCTAGAACAGCACCGTTGGTTTGAAAGCTGTGATAGAAGTTTTGAGTGGTTACACTCCTAAGGTCTTACGGAAATATTTGCATCTCTTGAATTTATGCCTGCAGTGTGGGGATTTCGGGTGGATAGCAAGCGCCAGGGCAGAGCTCCATCTGCTCCGTTCAGTTTTCCTTGGAGCACAGCTGCAGTTCTCCCGTGTTTTGTGCACAGAACCCATAAATCGCCCAGGCTGTGCTCGAACGCTTCCTGAGCTTGTGCAAAACCTTTCGATGAAACCGCTTGGGGCTGGAGGGCCAGGGCAGGGCTGCTGCATTTGGGGAGCCTCCCAGCCGGGACACCCACAGACTTTTCCAATTTGAAAGCAGAACAGTCACTTAGAAGTGTGTTAAAGACCGTCAAACCCTTGCAGTGACCAGTGGTCCCTTTGAGTTCAGTTTACCACCAAATACAGCATTTTGGTGCAAGCCTGTGGTGTCATTTTGCAAATATACGGGGAGCAAGCTGCAATCTTAAGCTATGAAACCCAGTTGTAAGAGTCAGCTGAGGTGCTGCAGCCCTTTGATTTAACTCCTCTTTATTTATTTATTTATTTTTTTAAGAGAAACGAGTGAATTCATCTGCCAGTGTGCTATGCCGCGCTCTTTTGTCAATAGAAAAGTTGTTTTGCTAATGGTTATCTGTCTGCAAGTCCTTGACCTGCTTGTAAACACATTTCTGCAGGAAAACCCTAGGCCGTGGCCTCGAGCCTTTACGTCAACAAGAAGAGATAAAGTGACCAAAACTTAACCTGATCTGGCCTGGAGTGCCCTCTACTGCCCCTTGACCAAATACTTCCCTAATCTGTGTCCTTCTGAAAGGAACAGATTGTTGGGGAAGAAGCATTACCTGGAAAGAAATCAATTTTTGGAGCCTGATTTCCTCCTCCCTTCCCCCTGTTTGCAGCCAAAGCTGACTGGAAGGGACGGAGATGGAGCAGGAGGGTTTGGGGCAGTTTTGGTGGCAAGGCAGGAGTGTCCCCCAAATTCACTTCATCCCCAAGCACCCAGGGGCGGCTGCTTGGTGGGCGGTGTGGCCTAAAATGCACCACCTTCCAGAACCAGGACAAATGCAGCCAAAGTGAAGTGGCTGATGGAGTTGCTCTTAAATGATGGTTGACTGAGCACTGGGGATTTGTCCCGGATTCAGTCACCACAAATGGTGAGCCTGGCTAGAGCCTGGAGCCACTGGACACCTGTCGCAGCCCGAACGCTACCACATCCCCGTGAGCTCCCACAGGAAAACAGATATAGCTTTCTTTTTTAAATATTTTTAGATTTAAAAACATAGAAAAATGAAGTGACCTGCAAGGGGGTTGTCCCAAGATGCTTATACCACAAAGACTGGGAAGGCCTTGATGTCAATTCTCTGGTTCCTCACACTGAACTGGGCTGTGACTAAGGCTTGAATTATCCAGGCCCAAGATATGCAGCTGATCAGGGCATGTGAAACTGCACATGACAGAGTGAAAATTCCCTTGGGGTCTGATTCTGAGAAAGGAAAAAGGAAAGCTTAAGGAAAAGGCATTTGCTCCACAGAAAATATCCTGCAGGGTCCTGATGCTGAGAGAAATGGCTCCAGAACCCTAGAGCTTTTGGGGAGTCTACCAGGCATGGTGGACAAGTTAGCAGTGTTCACGCCTAGGTAGGATGGGGACCATCAGAAGGTGAAATCTGTGCCTTTTGCCCTGTCTTTTGCGGTATGTAGAGGTATTCTATAGATAACCTAAAGCTTCTGACAAGTGCTAGGAGGAGAAAATTAACTCTTGCAATGTTGATTTCCGTAGCGGACCGTTGTTTTGTAGTCTCCATCCTGTGTTTAGCCGTGTTCATCCATGTAAAGCAATTATATTTCCAGCTCCTCATCTGGGGATTATTTCATGAGCTTTAATCTAAACTGGGCAAAAAACTTTCTATGTTGGCATGTAGCAGTTAACATATCAGCTTCATTGACAGAAAATCAAATTTGGGGGAACAAAGTACTTTTTTTTTTTTGCTTTTTTTTTTCCTGTAGAAAGGTCTATTTAAGAAAAGTGATTCTTGCGATCATTCTAAAAGATTTTTTTTTCATCTCTGAAATTGAAAAGCTAAATTCTTACCTTGAAAATAATTAAAATATATGTCTCTATATTTTTCTTACATTTCTTTATCTCCTTGTTTCCAAAATTCATGGGATTTTGAAGAAGAACACTGGATCTAGTGGGCAGCATTTCAGATTGAAAAGATTAATTTTATGGTGAGCAGGACTCGCCTTGCATGTAAGGTATGCAGCTGTTTAATCAAAGACGGGCTGGCTGAAGCTATTCAGGATTCTTTGCTACTTTACAAACCAAACTTCTGAATACATGTTAGTTATTCTGATTAAGTCATACTACTGAACTCCCTCCAGGCGCTGTGCTGGAGATGATATTTATACAGCACTAATGGAGAAAACTTGGTGCGTTTCAAAAGATAATTCCCAAGAAAACCAAAGCTGTATTCACCAGATATAACAGGGAAATTTTCAGTGAACTCTGACTCCTTCTTCTTTTTTCCTTTCCCTAGGAAAAGTCAGTTCATTGCAAATCAAAACGTTTTGTGATTGCAGGTCAGCTTCAATTTAATTTTCAACCCCTAAAAATTGGAAGGCAAGAAGTTTTGAAAGCATTAAATGACCCTTTTCAATGTTTGTGCTACTAATCAAAACATACATATTTAATTTTAGCAGCTTGTAGGAGAAAAAAAAAAGACTGACACTGAAGTTTTAAATGGGCTGTTGATAACTGAGCATTTTATCTGTTTCAAATTTGAAAATTTTCTTGATTTCAAACTTTTATTTCACTTTGAGATGAAGACAATTTTTGACATTTCAAAACATTTACTATCAGGAAACCTTATTCTGTCTGACTCAACAGAAAGGGAGTGCTTGCTGTGGCTTGGAGTGAGCTTTGCAGTTGGTAACAGTAATGCCTAGAGTGTTCAGTTGAGATTAGAATTGTTTGTATTATAAAATATATTATATGTATGGGCAATGGATGAGAGGAGGGACACACGTTTATCTGAATGTTTATGTCTGTCTTAAATTGATCCATCCATCAGTTTTTAGTAAACTTTCTTAATGCTGTGATTTGGCGAGCCATCTGAAATAGTGATGCTATAAACAAGAAACTACGTGTGTAACTTTTTCATACACGCACTCATATATAGCTGTGTGTCAATATATAGTGGCTGACAAAACAAATACCTTTGTTTTTAGGAAAGGAGGATTTTCCTTGGGGACTTCAAATAGATTCAAGGGTATTCTGAGGTATCAGATTGCATTTCACTGTGATATTCATATTGTCAATAGTGAGACTTTTCTGAGAAAAGTGGGGCTTTTCCTGTAAACATAACAATATTTCTGGATTGCAAAATATACAGTAAATGTTAAACAAGAAAAGAACTAAATTGCAGACTATTCCCTGGTCAGCAAAACCTGCCCATTATTTTTCAGTTTGCTGAATCTGTAGGTTTTACCATTTTTTTTTAAACTGTGACTTTTCAGATTCATGAGAGTAGCATAGGTAATCTTCATATTTATAAGGACACACTGTCAACTTGCTTTTCATAATTTATAAACTCTTTTTTTATTATTCCCTTTCCCTGTTGGAAGCCTGAAACTGGCATGTTTCTTTAATAGAGCTGGGAAAAAACTCTGCAATTTTGCTTTGGGAGATGATTCTCAGAAATAAGCTATTTGTGCTTTGTGCAGAGGAGTAGTATCCTAGTTGGCTTAGCGGGGCTGGAATTAGGGTTGGAATTAGGGCTGTAGGGTCTGATTTTTGCAAGTGTTTGCATGTGCTAATTTCAAGTTCCAACTTGCATTTCAGTTTGGTGAAGGATTTGTCAATACGCTACGAGCCCTGAATGTCTTTTCGGACATGAGTGGGATGGTTCTTCTTTTTTATTTGGCTGGACTCATGCCTTGACCCATGCATCCTGGCTGACCTCCCATTGCCTTCTTCCCAGAGCAGCTCATAGTCCTGCCCCCCATCCTTTGCTCCAGGCATGATGAGAACAGGTCCTTCTACCCTGGCATTAAGGCACTTGAGCGGCTGGGCATCCCTTATTCCAAGATGAAATTAAAACTAGTTAGCCGTTTATTCTTTCCTTTTGTAATTTTACCCAACGATTTTTCAATTAAGTTTATACCACCTCTTCTGGCCCAATATGCCATGGGGCAGCATTTATATTATGCTCAGATTCCAGCATCTGGACCATCCTTGCTGCTCAAGTGATGTGAACAAACAGTAACATTTTTATGTTTTCAGAATTGGTCCCCAAATCTGCGAGAAGCCAAGACTGCTTTCAGAAGTAATTTGCAGCATCGGTACTGATTTATAAAGCATTAGGAAATTTAGCCCCTGGATACTTTAGGAATCATCTCTCCCTCTGCCTCTCTAGTCGCTCCAGTGGCAGAGAGAATCTGTTTGGAATTACTTTTAATGGTTGTTTGAATTTTAAAAGCTGGTAAGGATTGATTCAAATTGAAGGTCATGAACTCCTTTACCCATTTCCCCTCACTGGCTCAACAAGGGTCCTATTTCATGATCTTTTGCCCATGGTGCAACTCATCTGTTTACTTGAGAAGGTGCTGATATGAGTAATTAAGCTAAAGTGGCATTTGGGAAGAATCTGTTAATATTTAGTAACATGTACTTGACTCGCCGTCCATCCATCTGTCAGGCTCTCCTGTGTAAGTTTTGAACTCACAGGTTATTTTCAGCTGAATTTGCCACAGAAGGAGAAGGTTTTTTTTTAGCATTATGCTCCTAATAGCTCTTGGTTGCTGGTGGAGAGATTCCCCTTTTTTCCTTTTGTCAGAAAAAAGAGACAGTAATTTGGGCTTCTCCAGTTCTCAGGAAACCCAGGGAGGTGGCCGAGTTGTGCAGAGATGCAGCCCAGGCCATTCACAGGTAGCTCGGAGCCATGAGACATGACCTATTTTGGCCTTCAGTTGGCCAACATGGCAATGGTCCAGGGCAGATGCTAAGGAGAGGGAGATGGCATAGTAGGAAAAATGATCTGGAAGAGGAGTAATCTGAAGAGGAGTAATTCAAAAGGATTTTTTTTGCCTTCGTATACTCGGGCTCTCGGTGATCCCTCCTGCAGGATTATTGTTGATGCTGACCCCGTCGACCTGGCATCAGCCCTGTGCTGTAAGCAAAAGAGCAGAAGGAGGAGATACTGCACATGGCTTAGAGGCTTAGGTGCAGCAGCCTCTAAGCATCAGCACCAGTTCAAAGGATCAAAGGGTGCCTGTGACTCTCTAGCTGTGCTAATTAATGAAAGAAGTGGTATTTGGTCTTCATTATGGACTTTGAGAAAGGAAAAAAGAGCGGAGTCAAGTGTTTTATCCAGTGGCAGAGCACTGAGCAAGGCTGGTGGGAGTAACGGAGCTGTCTTTGAGAGTCTTTCAGCAGCGTTTCAAGAGCATGGAGCCACTTAGGATGTCCTGCTTAGGCAGCACTTTTTAAAAAGTTCAATGTCTGATAGATGCAGATGCTGCCTGACCTGAATGTTTAATGGGCTTCCCCAGAGAGCAGCCCTTGGTGGAGGTCTCCAGTGCTTGTGCCAGGAGGATGTGCCCACCAAAGAGCTCAGGGTGCTCTCCATTTCACATGAGGGCTCTGATCCAGTAGGGCTGGTTTGGTCTCTCCAAGACCAGCCGTCCCTCTGCAGTTTGCTTTATTGTGACATATGGTTGGGTCGCTGCAGAGGTTAATAGGAGGTCAGTGGTCAGGACTCAGAGCAGCAACTTTGGGACCAAGGCACTGAAGGGCAGAGGAAGCAATGAGGGTGTTTTGGGGACATTCCTGCATTATGTCTTACTAGCTCTCAGAAAGGGGCAATGTAAACCACTCTTCTAAAGCCTCTGACCTTTTCTTTGACATGCTCAAATACTACTTACATTTAAAATAAAATAGCTGGTCACAGAAGGCTTTGCATTTGTGCATTAAGACACACAAGCTTGTTGCCCATTTGTTTTTGCTCCTATCTCCATATGCATAATATATATTTATACCTGCATATTAAATGTATGAATGTATATGTCTGAACTCTACAGATTCTAAAACAGTGAGTGTGAATCTCTTGGAATTTGTGTGAATGTAAGTTTATATATCTAAGGAACATTATTTTTAAGTAAATCAAAAAACTTATGGAAGACATACACTTTCCATGCAAATATCTGCTTTTACTTGAAAATTAGATTTGTTTTTGTGCATTTTTTTTCCTTATGAATATGAGAGGTGTCTGAGAGAGAGATCTGATGCCGACACCAATTTCTGAATACCTTTTTCTTGAAATAGGTAATATATATGAAATCATGCATACTTGCATATATGTTTGTGTGTCTGAGGTGCTAGGTAGACTTATGTGTTGGTGTGAATATCTTCATTCTATACTTTGATGGTACAGACCAAAATTACTACTAGCATGATTTTTATCATGGCTTCTCTGTAGAACATGAGAGCATGTATGATCATTGGGTATTCAAACAGTGAAACAAGTAAAGCTATTTTTCTATAATTGGTCCCAGGGCAAGGGGTTGATCTCATGTATAAAAGCCTCCAGATATGCTCTTGGTACAGTTTCTAATTAGGGAACCAGGAAAGAACTGAACTTTGGAAACTGTTATGAGTCCATGCCTTCAAAAAAAGGAAATAATCACTTTGACCTTGAACTCCAAAAGGCCCTGAAATCAACTGATTTTACTCTTTAAGCTCCTTAACAAGCATGAGGATTAGAGGCGAGCTGTGTAGAACGGTTCATATTAGATATAAACGATAATGGACAATAGAAATTCATCTGTGAGCTCAGCACAGGCATCCTGTGCAAATTCCATTTCCCCAAGACACGGTGATACCTTGTTACGGTGTTATATAGACAGCTGATAACAACATGACTTCATCAGTTGGGAAGAGGGAAGAAAACTCAATAGCGGTGGAGCAAATACAATTGGGAGAAGTATCCAATCCTGTCCTAATCCAGGACCATTTAAATAATCACAACCATGTGTATCAAAAAAAAAAAAAAAAAAAAAAAAAAAAAAAAAAAAGTCAAATAAAATCACCATTCTACATCATATAATGGGTAAATCATCTGTTTAGCAATTTATTGCAAGTATAAAACTTATGAAAGGAATACACTGTCTCTGCACTGAGACTACACATTTTCTTGGCTTTCCATCTGTCTAGAGCTAAACAAGGAAGGATGTTACTGTCACGTCAGAAAAAAAACCCTTCTTTGGCAATTTCATTTTAGCTGTGGTCTTGCTCAGAATTTTTCCCCTTTCTTTGCTCTCTCTTCTCTTAGGAAAGGGGGAAGTAAGGTAACCCTTATCACCTACAGGAGGGAGATTCTCATCGTCTCTTGAGAAAGAAAAGTGCATCACATTTTCAGGAGGAAAGGAAATACTTATGTGTGGAAAAGAGCTAATATGACTGAAATAATTGGTGGCTTGGGTATTGGCCAATGTTATCTGTTCAACAAATAGTGTTGTCCCCCACAGAAAACACACAATTCTTATACTTACCCTTTTGAATATGAGGCCAGTTGAAAAAAATAGGAGTATACCTGCTTTTGTGTCTTCCTAAAGCCACCATTTGTTAATCATTCTGTTGATACAGTGGGATGATTGATGTGTTGCACAATTATTTCTGTCCTTCATTTCTCAAAAATTGTTATTTTATTTCACTTTTTCTTATTTCAGTCTGTGTGGCTTGACAGACCTACTGGAATAAAGCCTAGAATAACATTGTCTCAGTTAGCTGATAGGTGTGAGGGCACCTGCAGGCAGATAAAATGTGTTTGTGTTTGTATCAGAATTGGGTATGAAAAGTGCAAAATTGTCACGATTTCAGGACAATCTCCAATTTCCCCTGAAAGACTTGGAAAGCAGGAAGGTGAAATTAAAAGGAAAATCAACGTCTTGCTTTTTTTCCCCCATTAGTTCTGGCAGCTTCCCCAAGAAGCACACCCATGCTCAGCAGTATCCTGCTTTATTTAGCTCTGAACAGACTGGAGGACCTTAGTGAATTCTGCCTCCCTCCTCTTTTTCAGATAATAGGGATGATGCTGCCACATATTTTGCAAAGTGCTCTTTTCTGGAGCTGAGGATTGAGTTACATCCAACGCATGAGACCCACTGGCAGCCACGTGCTCTTAGTGGAGACATTCCTTCACCATACCAAGTTATTTTTAATTTTATCTGGACTTTTTTTTTTTTTTTTAAACCAGCACATGCAAGAAAGGTATCGAGTTGCTCAATCAATGTTAGTTTATTATTGCTTATCCAAGTGTTTAATAAACCTATCCCAACCCTGGACATAGCTTTAAATACTTCATTGACTGTAACAAAGCAGATTTTTCCTATCAGACCAAAGTGGCTCTATAAACTATAATTAAGCACTAATTATGAGCTCTACTGGTCAGATAACAGAAGGCAAGGTCCATTGTGTGACTGACAGAACCAGCAATTAAAGGGGATTATTGTTGTCAGAGATGGAATAAAACAAACAAAGAAGAAAAACTGGGAGGAGGGGAAGGTTTGCAGTCAAGCAGAGTAAACTTTGGGAGATGATGACATCATAAGCACAGAAAAACTATGGTATGATGATACAGAACTGATGTAATAAGATGTTCTGGGAAAATTCATGCCCTTTATCAGATAATGTGATCCAGAGTCAGATTCTGTTGGGCTCTGATGTTACAAATTGAAAGAAAATATGTTCAAGACCAATGCTGAAGTTTTCTCTTTAGAACAAAAATATTTTCAAGGGAAAAAAAGCTTTCAAAAGGGAGAGGATAACATCATTCATGAGGCAATGTTATCCATGGGCTTGAGAACTAGAAAAGGAAATTGAAATAGGGTGGGCATCTGTTTGTCTCCCTTGGATGGAGAGAAAGGGCCCTGAGCAACAGATGAAAAGGAAGCGCAGTTTTATAAATTCATTCCATTTTAACATGACTGCCTCCTCTTTTTGCTTACGCCGTTTTGCCTGATATGGCAAAAGTGTTACTAGCCTGCTTGGAAATTTCTCTTGAAGGTCTGAAACTGCTTCTGAGCGAACAATATATTTTCCCCCCTTCCTTTGGAACAAAACGTTCTGCCTGCGGAAACCCTTGATGTCCTGTCAAAGCAGAATGCTCAAACACCAAAATGATTTGACTTTTCCTGTACAAATTTCAAATTCCCATGAAAATGCAGTTCCAAATTACCTCGAGTGATTGGTATGCTAGTCGCAGTTCATATATTCCTAGGCCTGATACAGACATCGAAGGGAGCCAAAAGTCCCTTGCACGCTCCCGGGCGTGTTATAGCTTCCTGGAACAGTGTTTGGGCTTTCAGGTGACGTCTGGGAATGTGTCCAACATTAGAAGGTGGAGGGCAAACAAAGCCATGGAAATGACAATATTTCTTAGTCACAGGCAGGCGCTTCTGTCCCTGACTTGTGCTTGTGTCTGAAATGAACAGGATTGTGCTTTCCTCTTTTCTTTTCTTTTTTTAAAGCAATTTGCATCTTTTGGAGAAAAAAAAAGAAAAAAAGGATTAATAAATTTCAAATGTTCCTGGTGCTTCTGTGCCAACTGGCACTGGAGGGGGCCTCTAACCTTGCCCAACTGCACTATATATAATTATTAATTAGAAAGCAACCTGGGAAGCAATGATCCTCTCCCCTGTATAAACCAGAGAAACTCTACTGAATTTGCCGTAGGAAAGAAAATTGGTTTTCCTAGGTCACACTTGGGAGCAAACTTTATTTTACTTTGACTAGTGGTTCACTCCTCAGAGTGGAATTATAGGTATTAATTGGAATAACTTGGGTGCTCAATTTTATAAATCATCTGGCAAGACTCCTACAATAATTAATAGGTCTGACTGGCAATTTTCCACAAATATACACCCATTTCCCAGTGATTTCCAGTGTGCATACACACATTTTGCAGAAGCTCAGTTTGCAAAGGGACATATTTGAGAGTTTATAGCTGTCCCAATGACAGCAAGTTCTAATTTGAAACTCCTGTGTAATACTTGTTAGGAAGTTTTAATATCAAAAGGGCAGCCAAGGTCTTCCATGAGAAATTTCGAGACAGTGAAAGAAACTAATCCTTTTTAGTGATGTTTGGCTTCTCTTCTGCAGTAGCTGATCTCTGATTTCATATTTTATATCCATGGTTTGTTAATGAAATTTTCTCCTTTAAAGAGTAACCAGGCAGATAGAAAAAAATTAGCTGATACTTTGCAGTAAACGTTTGAAGTGAAATTCAAGTAGCAGCCTGAGGCTCACAGTATGTAAAACCAACTACCAAAGTTTTCAGAGGGGTTTAATCTATTTTTTCTTCTCAGGGGACCTCTGCTGTATTAAATTCTTTGGCTGAAGAGAAGCAGCCAAGTTGGCATTAGAACTGACTTAGCAGTTTGCATCTTTTGAAAAGGGATTAGCAAATTTCAAACGTTCCTGGTGCCCCTATGCCAGTTGGCACTGACAGGGGCCTGCATCCTCACTCCTCAACACTCTGGCCTGCTGTGAGTTTACCTGAAGAGTGTTATGGGGCTTGTTACTCTGACTTCAAAGGAAAACAGAGGAGGAGATTAAGCAGCAGCAGGATTTTAAGGTTTGTATACATTGGTATCATTGCTATTTATAGACCACATAGGGAAGACAGGTTTGCTTCAAGCTCATCCCTGGATGCGTTGCTCAGGCCCTTCTTTTCTGGTGCTCAGAATCATGGATTTTTAATGCACTAGTATTTAGAAAGGCCTTGCCATATGTGAAACCATGTCCTGGGCCTTGCCCTATGTGAAACCGTGTCCCGGGCCTCACAACTGAGCTCTAGAATGAAAGCGTGAAGCTAGAATGAAAGTGTGAAGTGTATCTCATTGGAGATTCAGAGTCACAACTGGGTTTTATCTCTGAATTTTCTTTTAATCCGAGTTAGACATCTGGCCTACAATACTTCTGGGTGCTGATTCTGTAGACCATGGAGAAAAGCAAACCCTTTGAAAGGACAATTTCCAAATAATTTGCTTCAGCTACATAGCTAATGTGTAGGTGGCTAACTTGAAGGCTACGAGCCATAGTCACCAAGGGACAGCTTCAGATGGCTCAGATTTCACTCGAGTCTCAGGAAGTCTGGTAATACCAAAGATTAGATGCAATTTCTCCTCTTCTACCCAAAAGAATGGGAATTTCAGGACAGAGCAGGCAGACTTCTTAAGACACCATTTGGAAGTAAAGGCTCGACTTCAAGTTTCCGTCATGAGCTTATGCTTTAAGGGAAAATTTGGTGTTTCCTTGTCTCCTCCCAGTATGCCTTTTTATTTTTTCATGGTATATAAACTGGTATTATGTGTCTATAAAGCTTCAAAATTTTGCTTAATGATATATACTTTCCTTTTGCTGCAGTTTTTGAAGCCTTATATGCTCTGTGGATACTTCTGTTGGAATATGTAAGATGAGCCAAATCCAGCCCATCCTGCTCACACTGTATCTCCTATATGAGCTGAAACTATGGTGGTGTGTGTGTACAATAACTGAGCCAAATAACTGCAGTATTTTTTTCCACCTCTGAGGCTTTCCCACACTGGACTGTACCACCTGCTCTCGGAGGTGCATGAGTTAGAGGAGATAAGGGAGGTTCCCTGTGCAGGTTAATCACAAAAAAGCTCTTTGTCTTCCTTTCTAAAATAAAAAATTCTGCCAAGAGCTTCATTCAGTCGCTCATTTGGGTAAAACTAGACACCCTGGTGTCAAGAGAATAGGAAGCAACGGGAGGTCAGTATGTCTCAGTGCCACAGGAGAAGGACGTGGCCAGAACTCCACAGCAATCAGACCACATACATCTACATATAAACTGTCTCTATCAATCACTAGCTGCAACGTGTGTATGACGTGCGTGCACACCTGCCACACTGTCAACACACAGCAAGGGAAGCAGCAGCCTGCTTTCCTCCAAATACATTTCCGCTCCCTCCAAACCACAGCAAAAGAAAGCAAAGATCCAAACTAAACCCCCCCAATTACTTGAAACTATGCTGAATTGTTAGGAAGGCAGAGCAAAAGCCTGGCAGGGAGTGGAAATTTTAATAACGACAAGTTTTGTGCCTAAAGGAAAGGCAGGAATGAAATCAGAAAGATCCGATGGGGCCAGGTGAGTAAAGAGTCAGCCAAGCACGGGAATGTTGGATACCTGGAGGCAGTGCAATATGCTGGCAAGGAGCCACGATGCTGGAGTGAGAGAGAGCGAGGGAGGATGGGGAAAGAAGGGAGAGGAGACAAGACACATAGCAGATATTTGGCGGCCTCTCTGATAGCCGTAGCATGCCCCCTTGCTCCCCACCCACCGCGGAGCCTGCAGACGACCAGTCAAGGCAAGAGCCGTTGCAGTTGTAATCACTTCCACCAGGCTTGCTTGAGCTCCGGTGGAAGCAGAAGGAGCCTGGTTCCCTGTAGGATCCGAAGGCTGCAAAACTGACAATATCAAAAGACCTTCAATGTGGAGAAAGCCAGAGCGAGCTCCGGTCGGGGCAGCTAGGGAGCAGACACTGAAAGGGCTGTGGTGATGCCATCGTCATTAGCCCGTGAAAGGCAACTTCAAAAGCAAGGTTTATATTTGCCATTGGCTGTTTAGTGGGGGATTAGTTAAAGGGAATAAACTGGCAGTAGGTTGAGATGGATGTGACTACAGGGACAAAGGCTTAACATGATGTGCTTGGAAATGACATTTGCCTGTTGCCACGCAGATGTGGCCTCCTTCTACCTGTTGTTTTGATCCAGGGGTGGTGGACAGTGAGAGGAACATGGAGACAGCGATGCCTGGGCAAGCCAGCAGCAGGTCAACTCCTGCACCGCAGCCACTCAACTGGAAATCAGTCCCAAGCAATCCCTTGCTCGAATGTGGCGAGATGAGATTTTTCTGACGAGTGCTATTAGTGGAAGACAGATCAGCATTTCTAGGTTGCCAGGGGTGAATACACGATGCAGAGTTTCTAGCTTTCTTGGCAGCGTACATGGAAGCACAGACATGTGGGCCGTGAAAACCTGACTGCTTTCCCTCTCTGACACTGTGTCACACCCTCTGTGACACTTGCTTCTCCCATGGAAGTGTCTGGCTGTGGGACCCCAGCCTCACGAGGAGTTACCATGTTCTGCACTTCACTATGTCCTTGGATGGACTGTGAGATGCACAAGGGGAGAGAGATCCATCTTTTAGGCCCTTTACAAGGTCCTGGCTTGTTAAAAAGCAATTATCTTCCTTACTTTTGTCCAAGTGCTTTTCCTTCTTACTGGAAAGCAGAAATGCCATTCAGAAGAAGGAACCAGACCTGTCCGGCCGAGCTGGACCCTCTTGGTAAAAAGACTGGGCTGCAAGGGGACAAACTGGCTTTGGGAGGCACTGCCTGAGATGCTGTTGTAGCTGCAAGTGTAGCCGCTTCCCGGGGTTGAGCAATAGGCCTTGATGGCATCTGGTGTCTCTGATCACAGCTAGCTACGGGAGCTGCAGAGCAGGTTGATTGAAGGCCTCAGGACATGTCAAGGAGAACAAGAACAGGACAGAGTGCCAGCTCCCTGGGCGAGTGGCAGGAAGCCTGGCTTTATCAGGATGCTGCAGGCAGGAAATGATTTGAAGTACACAGCCTTTTCTTGTAGTGATTGAGGGAAGGGAGGAGAGCAAGAGCAGGAGCAGCTGCAGCTATATTTCAAAGTTGGTCCCCATCTTTTCACTTGTGCTTTCTTTCCTAACAGACCACAGTTAGGCGTTTCTCACTGCAGTGATTCTCATTCTTCTTTCTCCTCTCTTTTAAGAGTATGTGCTCCAGTTCAGAAATATCTCAGGTACCTGGAAAGGGTTTTGAAGCCAGCCTCAGATCTCCAATTCTTACGGTCTGGTCTGCTGGTGGCAGAGTGGATTAGAGCTATTTAAAGTCATCTGTAAATGTCAGTGTGGTCTTGCAGGGACCATAAACTGACCAAAGATAGAATCAGGGTGGCTAAACTGGCATGTAAAGCACTGAGGGAAGGAGGTGATGGGGGCAGCCCAGGGCCAGCCAGGCCTTTGTTCCGTAGTGTCACCCTGAAAATGATGCAAACTGCCCTATAAATCCAGAGCTGCAGAACAGCCTGGGGGAGCACGAGGACCTGCACATTTACAGAAGCCAGGATATGGTTTGTGTGGCTGCCAAAGCTCTGCTGTTGTTGCTACCCAAAACTAGCCCGTTTAAAAGTTGACATGGATGTGTTAAGCTACCTGCAGATGTGCTCCTCATCAGAGATGGCAAAACCTGGATGTTCTTCATGTTGTCCTTCTAGCTGTTCTTCCCCCTTTTCTGATTATGTGAGGGGGTTTGGTTGGCTGTCTTCTTCCTTCCTGCAGATGAAATGCAGGCTCTGCAAGTGAATTTTCTGAATTTATGACGAGTACCAGCTTCTAGCCTCCGTTTCCATAAAAGCTTCTCAGAGGAGTTGCATTTTGAATCGTTTGTTTTGTCTTTTGGCACCAGCTGTTTTATGAATGAGGAAAGTAGCAAAGGGCAAATAATCAGAAAACCAGTGCAGTAGAGGTACATGTGTTTCACTGTTCCTTGCCTGATGGAAGAGTCTTTGTAGCCCTAAGGTCTGACATCAAAACTCACAAACTCCTACACTTGTAACTGTTGTGCAAAAAGCTGTTATTGCCCTTAAAACTAGTCATTGGAGTTGAAAGATAAATATTATTCCATATCTTATTGAATAAAATATATTATATCACAGGTGATGGAGACAGATTGTCTCAATAAATTCTGATACTGTATTCGGAGGAAAAGTGGCAATAAAAATGCTGATGACTTGACACGGGGAGAATATTGAATGTCATTAACATGTTATTTCCTCTGTTCTGATACCACTGTCATGTTCTTCCCACTGCTCTAATCTCTACCAGTTGGATTTTTTTGTTTTGTTTTGGGTTTTTTTTTTTTTTGCTTTGCTTGCTTGAATGAGAGAAATGACAATTTTTCAGTGCTTTAAATGAGTCAGTACTTGAGAAATGATTAGAGGTAGGAGGTCACATCCTCTCATATATAGAAATTAAAACAAGGTTTGATATTTAGCAGTATTGCGTAGAGGGGCTCAAGAGGGATGCTTAAGGCTGCCACTATTATCTGATTATGACAAAGGCATAGCCATCTGCATGGTAGCACTAACAATATCTTGATGTTATAGAATGCTAAGTGAAATATAAGTGAATATTATAGTGAAATATAATTCAATATAAGTGAACGCACTTAACAAAGATGGTTGCTCTTCAGGTGTAGATGGGGAAAGTGAGGGGTAAAGTGAGTTACCCAAGGTCGCTCAGTTGTTCAGTGGCAGAGTCAGATTCTTGAGATGTGTTCCAGCTCCAGCTGGTAAAGATGTATTGCTCTCCTATTGCTATGAAACTTGATTTATTGCCCATGGCAGCCCATTTTTCCCAATCCACATTAAACTGTACCTGCTGGGGCCACAGCCCAGCAACTTTTCAATTGCTGCTACTAGAGATACTTCTGATTTTAATTCCTGTCCCTGTCTACATGTGGACTCTCTCTCTAAATATACGTACTTCACAATGGAGTTTGCAAAGCTGGGAATGTATCTCTGTGTGTACTGTTATAAAATGAGCCCTGTAGGAAAAACAACCATAAGGCTGGTTTTCATCCCCTTTTCCCAATCTAGAATAAAACCACCACTTTTCAGAAAGCCTGAGTCTGCTCAGACATTGCCATTTTGTCACTCTGTGCCAGAAAGCCTGTTGTGATAGCCCTACGGGTAACTCGGATCAGCTTGTACCAAAGAGCATTTGGATCATGTGGATTGTTTGGCATCCTCATGAGAGAATATTTTGCTGGCCCTGAAAGATAGCAATTAAAGGTGCAAAGAAGTCATCTGTCTATTTGCTAGGGCCAGTATATAGCCTGGTTTCCCACTGTAATCCTGTGTTTTGTCCACAACTAATTCTAAATGACTCCACGAGTAGCCACCACTTCCATTACAGGCCTATTTCATGCACTGTTATAGCTTATTGTCAGATAGTTTTCAGCAATTAAATTCTAAATTGATTCCACAGTTGCACCTGCTGCTTATGTTATTTATTTTGGTCCTCACCTGTCCAAGGGATGGAGTGCTTATGTCTCTTCACAAGGAGAGGCTGCTGCCTAGCTGAATGGAATATTTTAGGTGCCTGAAAAATAGGTTTTTACTTAGGAGTAGTGTGCAAGACAGATATAACACAGTTTAATTCTCACAAAGCCTCTGCAATAATACTGATGGATTTTGAAAAGGGAAAAATACTATAGATCTTTTTCTAAGTGTCACAGTGCCTACATTTTTCTATTTGTTCTGGTGTCCTGTCGGAAGATGTGTTATTTTTCAATGTAGAACATAAGATGGTATTAGCTTCCTACTATGGCTGCATTACTACTCTGCTATTCATTTTTTTTTTTTTTTTGACTTCAGCTCAGGTACCTACAGGTCCTATTGAGTTAAGTTAATGGGAACCTTTCTGATAAGGCAGGTATGGGGCCAATAAGCTATAACAGCTTTAATGCCTCTATTTACCCGGGTGTAAAATGGGAATAAAATTCCTCATGTTTTGTAAAGCACTACTGAGAAGTTAAGAGGACTCAGCTGCTGAGTAAAGCTACAGAGTAAACCGCTGTGAGGATGGACTTTAACCATCATGTCCCACCTCTTTCGAAGAGGGGCTATTTGAGTCTGAAACAGAGCTCTAATAAAGTTTTCCTGCACTCACTTTTTCCCCTTTCACCTTGGGTGCACAGTGGAGTATTTGTGAGGTCTCTTTCTCTTCTCTCTTTTTTTTTTTTTTTTTTTTTTTATTAAAGTTATACTGGATCTTTTTGGAAATCGTTATGATTTTAGGTGACGTTGTACGTCCCCTTTCCAGCAGCAAGTGTACTCCAGGCCAAGATCTGCTCCAGGACAGTTAATTTACTGACAGGCAAAAAAGAGAAACTCGTACTGTCTTGGCACCACGTCATTATTAACATGCAAGCAATTCTTCTTTATTTTTTTTTTCCTTAACGTATAAAGAGAACAATTGAATTTTGCCAGGCAGGACTCTTAATCTCTAGGATCAGATTCTTCATGGCAAGGAGGGGGTGTAAAAGTTTCTCTCGTGCTCTGTCTCTTCATGGCGCATGGTCCCAGCTGTATGACTCCGTTCATGAATATGCATGAAATCAGATATGACATTGCCCTGCTCCCATTAATAATCTTGTCATCTGACTTGTGCAGCATTAAGCTTCAGCCTGTGGCTCCTCATAGCGAATGCAGCCTGAAGGAAAGGGAGGGAGGGAAGGGAAAAAAAAAAAAAAAAAAAAAAGGCCATGCCTTTTTTTATTGGGATTAAGTGCTTGAAAATTTTGGCAGGGGGTTGCCAGGAGAGTAAGGGGAGGGAGAGAAAAAAAAAGGGGAGACACAGAGGGGCAGAGAGACGAGAAATCCTCTATGAATGTGTTGGCTTGTTAGAAGCCCAAAGCGGTGGGTGTAATGGTATGCGAGCTGACCTTGAATATAGCCACTGTGGGTTGCCCCAGCTTTTTTGTAAAAGAAGCATTTGCAGCAGAGGTTTGGATTTCAGGCTTTGCAGTCATCAATCATCTCAGCCTATTCTCCTCTTTGACAGCTCTGTACAAGGCCTGACATTTGACACCCAGGACCCCAGGACTTGCACAGAGGCACAAGCTGAGGCCCTAGGGAGGAGCTAGGGAACTAGGGGAGAGGAAAAAAAAAATGAGAGAGATTTTTCTCTTTTTTTAAAGAAGACACCAAAAAAAAAAAAAAAAAGCTACAAAACAAATTGTAACTGTAATAGGAATTGATTTAACAGAAGAACATCACATTGAGTTCTGCTCTCTGCATTGCGCAGTTCATGCTGATAAGGCTGATCTGAAGAGCTCGGCGGAGAAAAGCAGCCTGGAAGCATTGGTAGAGGGAGGAGGAGGCTCCTCACCCCCATTTTAGCAAACCTTGGGGCTACCAGCCTCCCAAAGCTTTATGCAATTTTAACACGATTAACCTGGGCTTGAGTTCAGATTCAAGCCAAGTGGACTGACTAATTCCCTGAGACTCAGAGACCTGTTGGAGAGCACAGAGAGAGGCCAGGCTGGATCTGGGCCAGGATGCCTAGGCTGAATTTCAGCAAACCTGCTTGTGAAATCAAGTGGCCGGGTTAAATTTCTGCTTTCACTGGACTCCAAAAGGTACAAACAGAAAGCTTATATGATTGATAAAGCAGATAAATTATTTGGTGCAAACTTTTTTTTTTGTACAAGTAAGTGTTTACATGAGCTGGGACGTTTTGACCAGTTACGGTCTTTTTCTTTTTTTTTTTTTTTTTTTTTTTTTCCTTTATAATACAAATAAAGCATCATTATTTTACTCCCAGAAACTGATTTCCTTTGGTAGGCTGCCCTTTGTTTTGAGGTTAAAAAAAAAAAAAAAAAAAAAGTATGTCAAAGTATATCTAGTCCCATATTAGACTTTCTTGTTCCATCTACTGAGTCGCTGTCCCTCACACCTGCTTCTAGTTAATAAAAAGAAAGACAAGTCATCTAAAAAATTTATGCACTGTTAAATTAGGTATGCCACCAATTTCTTGGAAAACCATCCCTGGCTCACCGGTACCTCCTTAGTCATGGAGGGATCTTTAGGTTTGCCAAGTGGCTCTGTTGAGGGTGAATTTTAACACAGGGGAACTCTTTGTGAGCGAGGGTAACCAAAGACCCGAGTGCAAGTGGGCAGGAAAGGACACAGCAAAATGATTTTCTTTGAGATTAAACTTTTCAGTGGCACATGGCATATTTAAGTTGACCTAGAAACATGTGACTCAGATTCTCTTTTCTGCTAACATGCCCCAAAGCATGAACATGGCCTGTGGATTTTGCCTACACAGAAAGTCACATTAAATACTCTTGGTGATTTTTCAGAAACATTAGGCTGTCTTCTGTATCGAGTTTGGTTAGAGACGGCTTTATGTGGGGAAAAAGGAGCTTCTCTTTAGGAGTTCCTCCCACAGTGGTTTTGATCAGCGGTGTATTTCTGTGTCATTCACTTTGAGCATTTGCTCTTTGTAAGCCCTGACTTGCAGGGTCCGTTTTGACACACATGGCATACGTCACTGTCTCTGTGCAGATGACCAAGCGGCAGAGAAACAGATGGATAGTTTAGGGGTGTCATTTCTGAAACACACATTCAGAGCCACATTTCTCCACAATAGTATTTAAAAAATTTTTGCTTTCCATAAACAAAAGAGCTTGCTCATATGAACCTTCCTGGAAGAGGGTCGCGGATGATGTAGAAGTGAGTTAACTGGCTTGTACGTGAATGAATGTTTGCAAACATTGTTTTGCTATCCTGCTTCAAACTCCTAATTACGATTGTGGCTTTGAATAAGGAAAAACCTAAGTGCTCTCTCTAGGACACGCACTGATTTGATCGCCTGCAGGGGTTAGGAAGGCTGTTTTTCCCTCCTCTTATCTACAGAACTAGCCAAGTGCTCTGTGGCTTTTGAGGGTTGCCTTCCTCCAAAGGATTTAGTCACTGCTGGAGGCATGATACCCAACTTGATGGACCAATGGCCTGATTCAATATGGCAATTCCTCCACTCCTCCTATTTTTCAAACTGGCTTCCGTGTGCATATGCCCAAGTGGGTGATTTATCGGCGACTCCAAGATGCACTCTTGCATAGAAAAGAACAGGAGAAAATGCTGTGCAGTTTTCGTGTGTTTGTGTGTGTATATGTGCTGTGTGTCTGTAGATAGAGATAGCTCAGGGACAGCTGGTCAGTCTTGTATTCCTTCTCCACCCTGGATTTATCCAAGTGTGTGACCCTCTTCCTTTAGCCGATTGCACTTTCATTTCCAGCTTTTTCATTCATTGCTACATATATTTCCGGTCTTTCCTCTTTTTCGGCTGGTGTTCAGGGTAAGGGAAAGAGTTATGGGATAAGAATCTAAGTATCAGTGTTTTGGCTGTTTATTTCATTTACTTTCAGGCCTAAGGAAAATCCCAGCACACTTTTCCAGATTCCAGACCTAACACTTGCATCTCTTTTTTCCATGATCAGCACTCAAAATGAGGAATTTGCAATATTAGAAATGAATATTTCTATTGGGAAATCCTTTGATCCATAACATAAAAGATTTTTTTAAAAAACTCATCTGTAAGCTTTCCAAAAAGATTTAGTTTAGCTTATTTGAAAAGACCTGAAGGTAGAAGTTTGAAAATGTCACCCTGGTTGGAATCGATTATTTTTAAAGAAATGAGTGAGATACCATTGCAACCCCCTTTTCATCACTTTATTTTCATGGCCAAACTTCAGCCTCCTTTCTCCATTAATAAACGAATGGCTTGTTGTTAGCCTAATGCAATTCCAGTCAGCAGTCCAGTAGGTTCATCTGATTCCTGTGTTTTTATGCTCTCATCTGCAGGGCTATTGGACTATTGTATATATTTGCATTCTTAGCTGTGGGTTTTTTTTCTTTTTTTAAATTGGAGTTCTGGTAGCTAAGTCAAGAGTGTAGATCACTATCACATCCCTGGATAGCCATGGGAAAATCACAAAGAGGAAGAGGCTGATCTTGTCTTTGAGTCTATTTCACTTTTTTTTTTTTTTTTTAATAGCCAGCCCATGGGAAATTTATGGGTTTGCTTTGAGTTTCTATGTTTGTTTTGAAATCACAACTCTTGCTATAGATGTACAAACACACCTGAAAAGGAACAGAGGATGAGCAGTCCAGGCAGTGAACTGAACCTAGCATCAGATCTACTGCACACAAAGAACAGGTGAAAATCATAAATACAGCACAAATAAGGGAAAGTGAAGAAGAGTATTATGGTCTGGAGTGATACCACACAAAGATGCAAAACAAGTTTGTGTGCTTGATTCTAAAGAGACTGCTTGAGACCATTAATAAAAAGTTACAAGAATTGTCAATCATTTAAATCCTTTAACTGAGGCCCAGCAGCTCAGGCAAAGCACAAATCAAAGTTTAACTTCTTGCCTTCAACAGAATACAATGAGAACCAATATGTTTTTGTGTAGTACATCATAAATATCTAGGGATAAACACTGGAGACCAGAAGAAGAAAGGATAGATCATTTTTATTTTAGCTTTTATTTTGTTGCCTTTTTTACTATTTCAGTTACGTTTTGCTCTATAAAAGTGATTATTATTCTTCTCATACTACCACTTTTGATGTGAAATCATTGCATAAGTGAAGACTAAGGGATCTATTTCAATGAAGAGGCAGACTTGTTCTAGGGGTGATAGAGGCTGGTGGAGAGTCTTCATGCTGGTGATGGGCACAGAAACAAGTATGTGTGAAATCACACCAATTATTCCTTTGTAAACACACCGGGGTGACTTTCCCCCTCACACCCCCCAAATGTAATAGCCACAACTGGGTTTAGCTTCATTCAGAACATCGCATCCATCCCCTCGTGCATGGGTGGGCACTTCATGATGCTGAAGAAGACATGTTCACTGCTCATATCTATACCTTGGGGCCTAGGAGATCTGAGGGCAGAGCAGTGCCTGCTCATCTGATTTGTGCAGCTGTGAAGCTTCCAGCACAAACGCTACTGCGTGGGGGTCGGATAGGATGGCACATTGCACGGCTGAAGAGGGAAAATAGAGAGGCAATAAACTCCCAAACCTTAGTGGCAAGAGTCACCCTCCCCAAGCCTATGAGATTAAAGCAATGGATTTTCAAGTAGTTCTTCAGAGCAACTAATTTATATGGATATCAAGGATTCAGTTGGAGAATTAAAAAAAAAGAAACTAGCTAGGGGAAAATATGATGCTCTCTAAGTCCCAGTGGTATGCCACATTCATTTTACTAGAGAGTTTATTCTTTAGTACTTTCATGGATTGACATGAGGGAGGAATTCGCATGTCAGGACAGATAAAATCTCCCTCCTGCCAAAGGAGTCTATTCAGACATGCATGTTAGTAGGTTGATAACTTATTCTGTATTGCAGAAGACTCAAAGATAGACATTTCTCCTTTTATCTCCATCTCTGTGCTCCCTGCATACTAAAGATATGGGGAAATAGCAAGATACATCTTAACTAGCCCTCTCAGAGAGGAGAGAGTTTTCCTAGTCCGTGCCAAGAGATGCAAACTTAAAGGAATAAGGTGTCACACAGACTAATAGCAAATACATTAGCAATGTTTATGCGCATAATTTGAGCCCAGTGTGAATATTGTTTAAAAAAATACAATCCCTGGTCTTTGTGGTTAATTTTTTTGCCAAGAAAAATGTGCAATATTTCAATGCTCTTGTTTCATGTTACTCTTCTAGAGGAATGGGGAATAAGTTGAGAAAAAATGGGGGAACCACAAGAAGTAAAACACATTGAAAAATCTATCTTTGATATGCTTTCCAAATACTAGCAGAACCTCAGTGATTCTTTGGGAGATAGGTGCCCTCTCCTAAAGAGTGGGAACTGGAAACAAGTAACCTCATTCTGTGCCCAGGGCCGTAGAAGAATATTTCCTCTTCAAACCACAATTAAAATTCAGGAACTATTAGTCTTCTACTTAAACTGGCAATCTCCATTGCATGTATCTTTGATATTCTGAGGATATTTAAATGGCCTAATTTTAAGAAAACTGATTAGTTGAGAGTATTAAATTATATGAGTGTTCTTCCTAGGAGCCCTGTTTAGAAAGTGGAGGATGAAGATCCTCCAGGGTGTAATTCTGAACACCTCTGAACTGCCCTCTGGCAGAAACTCTTCCTTTCTCCCTCCTTCTCCTTCCAGTGATGGCTCTGGGAGACCAACCTTCATTAAGCAGCATGGGGCTAGACTCATGGGTATGAAACAAATCAGATATACTAGGAACTTCTCTCAACTTTCTTTCATCCTTTCAACGAAGTTCCCCAAAGAGGCTTCTTCCTATTTATAAACAGCTCATATAAGTAGACTGATATTAAAGTGGTTTAAAAAGTGTTATATATAGATGTGTATACATACCTAAAATATTTGTCTAGATGTATCTTATCTAAACTTCTGCGTGCATCTAAATTTCCCAGGCTCAAACTATGGTTTGTGTAAATTGGTGTTGTCTCACTGTCTTTGAGTAAAACTTATTTACGTCAGCTCTGGAATTAGTCCTCTCTATTCTCACCAGTGCTTAGACTGCAAAAGTTGAAATAACATGGATAAGTACCCGTTTTCCTGTTATCTCTAACCTCACTAGAAACAGACATATTAGAAATTTTGTGAGAAAACTATTTTCTTGCTATATTTGCTCTTGGGCACCCAAGAGCTTTAGATTGGTATCAGGTAAGAATGTGCAGTTATAAAAATTCCTAAGTTAAGCATAGTTTTCCTTGACTTAGTTTTAATTCATTTTGATTTGCATACCTTAGCTTTGAGATCATGTCATTGCAGAGATTTTCAGACAACAAATTTATCCTTTGCCTCACGATTTTCATGGATTTCCAAGGTACTTGAATAAAGAAATATAACATAAGATAAAACCTCATGAAAAGCTGATTTGTTTTTTCCTTCTCCGCACCAGAAAATGCAGTCTGTATTAGGATCCTTCTAGAGAAAGTTTTAATTCCACCTAAGATGTGATTCAAGATGTTTCCCTTTTAAACTACTAAGACATTCTCAGACAAGACTTAGTGAAGTAATGATGCACAGATATAGACAGACAAATGGACTATTTGTTTCATCTTAATTATTAACGTGGTGTTATCACCACAGATAATATATAATGACATATCTTCCAGAGAATTTCCCCCTATTTGTATATCACTTAATATGAGATTGAGTCTTTAGAGACAATAAAAGATGGCATCTAAGCATGGAAAATTATACATAAAGAATGAGAAACTGGATACAGTGAAAGACAGCATAACTGACCGATTCAGATTTCATTATGCCTCATATAAAATCTATATTTTTTCCCACATTCTGTATAGAACTTTTTTTTTCCTGTTGTTGTTGAGCACCAAGTCCCTTCTATGGAGTTTTAAGAATATTTTAGACAAAGAGATTTCAGCAAGATGAGCTCAAAAGATGTGATTTCACTTCACATTTCACTTCGCTTTGAATCGTTCTTTTCTATTGATCTTCCTGTGATTTACAACCATTTCCTATCGGAAAGTTTTCTCCTGCTTTATGTCAAGCAAATTTGGGGCACAGTTTCACCTTTGCTAAGCACACCTGCTTTGTGTCCCTTGTGAAAGGAGATTAGTTTCTAGCTATGAGGATTTGTTGCCTATTGGCTACGTCCACCATAAAACTATCCAAAATGTTCTGTGTGTTTCTGGGTGGAAGAGCTAGGAGATTTGTAAAATGATTTTGATCTTGGATCTGAGCCTTGCATTAAAGTGCTTGACTTCCCTTGACCACTGTAATTTTAGAAGGCTGACCCTTCTCCCCTGCAATTTACACAGTGTTTTTAGCCTAATGCAGAATTTCCCTCTTCTGCAGCTGGGAGGAGAATATCCATCATTTCCAGATGTGGACATATGATCCAGGAGGCAGTGGAAGGTATTTCAAAATCACGTGGTTTGTCTTATGAATTTGGATTGGTCAAGAAAGATCTGCCGGAAACTCTTGAGAGAGTGTGGCACCTTACTGTCTCAAGTGGCATTTTAAAACAAAATCCAAAGTTAAATGCAGTTTACAAAGAGGATTAAAACTTCTGAAATATAAATCTAAAATATTTATATGTGGGCTGCAATGGAACAGAAGTTATGACCTCATATGTGACTGTCTAGGATTTTTTTCCTTCTACCAGCCCACCTGGAATGACTTTAGCTTTCAGCTTTACTTCAGGCTGTACCCAGGTTAGCTTCCAGTGACTTATGGCTCCATCAATCTGCACAGATATGTGCTGTGCTCCTTCAAGGGAAGTAGTTCATCTTCTATATGACTGCATCTCCACCTCTTCTAGAGTTCAAAGAACACAGGACAATTGCTTATTCGAACTGGCTTCTGCTAAGTATAGGAGATGTTCCCTCTGCCTTCCCCTGTGAATCAGGACTCTGTGGTGAACTTTGATAGAGACAAAAACTTTCAGAGTAATCCATCCCCTGTTGAACCTGAGAGACATGTGATGATGGTGATGAAATATCAGGTGAGATGGCTTAGTTTGTTTTAAGGAGCTTTGAACTGGAAATGGATCAATTTAGAGCTCTTTTCTAAAGTCAAAGGAGCACATTTTTTATGATCCATTTCCCATGAACTAACAACTGTTCCACATCCAGCAGACAGTTTACTTGTAGCTATTTTGACTTGCATTATTCCACTTAATGAAGATAAACATAAGTCAGACACAGGAAAGCCACAGAATGAGTATGAACGGGAAATGTTCCAAGTATTCAGCATTTACTAGACAAAATTGGCCAGTAATTCTTTTTGCTTTTCACTGAGGATAAAAATCCCTGGAAGATAATCATCATTATCGTTTGAACTAATATAGCACTTTTATCCAGCGATCTGAGAACACTTCCCAAATATTAACTGGACTGAGAAGAACCTTGTGATTAGACCCATATTATTTAAAATACTTGTTTTACAGACAAACTCACAGGTCACCTGGAGGTACCATGACTTGTTGAGGATCACAAAGTAGGAAGCATACAGTGAATTTCTTTCTTCCATTTCTATAGCTTAGGTGACATTGCAAAGGATGCCTAAATGTTGCTTATTCAATCTGCTTAAATTATTTATATTACAAAGGCATTTTTGATTAGTGTTTTTTTGTTTTTCTTTGTTCTGTTTTAGTTTTTTGCTCACATGCAGCTTTTTAAAATTGTCTCTTTGAGTAATTATTTGAATGATTGTTCATTGGTACCTTTCATCCCATGAACAGTTAAACATTTTAATACTCGAGATTTGTAATTGGTTCATCATCACATGATATTATTGCTTCCCTTTGAATTGAGGAGTATTACTTTTTTGTAATTTGGGAAGAAAAGAATATAAAATATTTAATTCATACAAGAGTGGGCAAATAACTGCTTTCCAAGTAGGATTATCTATTCCATAAACATTCATCTGAACAAAACCTGTTTGCCCGTATGTTTTCATAAAACAAACAGAAAGATGGCAGGAGCATGGATGAAACAAATATTCTAAGATAAGATGTTCTAAAATGTCACGGGTGAAGTAGTGCCCCCAGTTCCAGTGACGGTGCAGTTAATAGATGATAGTTAATGGACTTAGGCAGAGTAATGCAATCACTGCCATTGGAAACAAAGCAGTGCACCCATAAATCCTCCTCACTCTTTTTATATGTTGCAGTCAGCAGTGATTTTGGGAAAGGCCAGATGACGTAGAACAATTTCATTTCTTCACTTGTAGGTCCATGGTTTGAAAAGTTACCTAATCCTCCCCTGCTCTTGTTTCACTGATGACCAAAAGTAGACTGTGATGTTAGCACCGAAATTATTTGGCCCTGAGAAGCCAAATAGATCACACCCTGCCTCAGTCTTGAATCTATATCTTAGAAACAGCACCATATGTTATTTTTTAAGCCAACTGATCAAGTGTTTAATAAAGCAGAGGCAGTAGGGATGAGGAGGAGAAATGCTGTCTATAAAAGTTATTGTTCTAGTGGGCTTCATCTCTTAAGCCTTTCCAGCATGGCAGGTCTCAGTGTTACAATTAATTGAAAACTCTCTATTTTTTCTTATCAAGCTAGATGTAAAGCAGATGATCAAAATTTATTTATGCGTGAATTCAAACAAGACAACATAGTAACTGAGAAAGCTTAAAGTTTTGTGTTAAAAAAAAAAAAAAAAGGAAAAACAGTCTTTGGGAAATGAAGTCATCCGTAATAAAAATACTGACTTAAACAAAGCAGTCTTCCAGTTCCTGTATCTTCTGGGCTACAAAGTGTCATCTCCAGTATTTCCCTATGAGCTTGCCTTTTTTTAACAGAAGTACACTCTACTTTCATTGATATTTATTTAAAAGCCTGCCAATATATCTGAAATCAGCACACAGTGAATGTTGATGCACCACCTTGCCTAATTGACTTATCCAGAAAATAAACAGTAAAGAGCTATTTTAGCAGCAAGCTGGTTGATACAGCTACTTATTCCTTACCTTTATCTAAGTACCACACAGGCAGACAAGTAGTATTGCCCAAAAGGATGGACACAAGGTTGCTCTATACCTTGTCTGCAATTTTTAGCCTTTTGCAGACTAATCTGGTATTGGTGCCACTGTTACTCTTTGAATCAGAAGAATAAGATTTTTTCTCTCTGCAGCCCTGAAATCATCATAATGTCTTAAAAATGACATCTGGATCGTAAGAGCTTATCCAAAATTATTATTTTAAAAAACAATAGGTTCCTGAAATATTCACTGTAAATAAGGATTATAAGGCTATTCATGCAATTTGAATAATTTGCTGCTAGTAATATTGGCACTCAATCTGTCTCCAAAATGTCTCTGTTAGCAGGGAACAATCACACTGGGAGGTGTTAAGACTTCGCAGTGAAGTAGCAGAGTAAAGCAATTAAAAATGGTTGGAAAAATTATTTGAAATTTGAACAAAATAATTTACTGTCTTTTTTATGTTATAAACTGAAACTGAATACTAATGTTTTACTCGTGAAAGACAATTTGTTTTCTGTTAGCTTGTCTCGTTCTATTTTTTCCTAGAAAAAAAATCTATTTTTTCACCAAGAAAGATCCAACTTAAACATATTGACAGGAAAGAGAAATAGTGTTTTTCTAGTGCTCCAATGAATAGTGTAATTTTTGACCACCCAGTGCTACTGATCACTGAACCAGGGCAGGAGGAAGCTGGATGTAGTTTTTGAAGCAGAATAGAGGAGGAAGGGATTTGGCAGAAGGGCGTAGAGGAGACTTAATGTAATTGATATTTCAGTCTCACGTAGGATATGGTCTTTCTATACAAATCTCAGTTCTGGCATGATCTTTTGTTCAACTTTTCACAAAATGCAATGATTATTCCTGGGAAAATATTTAGCAGATGAAAATGAACATTTTCATTTGAGTCATATTAGGAGCTGATACATCTTTTTGAATGAATACTTTGAGGGTTTTACATTAAAGATTTTCTATCACATATTTCAGAAGTTAATATTTATTTTTGTTAATTTAGCACAAAGGTTACAGCTCTGAATCTATTTTTGAGCTCTTATCTATCATAGTAGGGTATTAAATAACTACAGATTTTGCCATTGATATAAAAGTGTCTTAGTGTATTTATGCTACAGGTGTTCTTTATTGAAATAAGATTTTTATACTATGTCATTAAAAGGAATATAAAAATAGTGCAATGACAAAATATAGATTTTTCATATGTCTCTGGTCAGGAGGAATTTTTAACATAAAAATAGTAAAAAGTAGAAGAGAAAAGAAGAGCCATCAGATTAGACTCTGCTTAAAAGAATCTGGTCATGATAGGATATAATGAGTATTAAACAGAATTAAACAGTATTAAACAGAAAATATTTCTGTGTTACAGTTTATGGTAGTAGGTTATTGTGAGAATTTTCTTTCGATGTCCTTTATTTTTTACTTATTTCCCTTAATTGAGCCATTTTCATTATCAAAATGGCTATTAGATGTGCATTTTTTTTTTCTTTTCTTCTCTTTTTCTTTTAAATGTATATAATACTTCATTTTGGCATATCCTGATTTTGCTGACTAACTGCTCACTAGTATTATTCCTTCTATGCTCTTACTACAATGAATTAGGAGATTTTTAATGGTCTTTCATGTTAGATACTCTGAGAAAACATGGATTGTCAGGCAAGATAAAATCTTCATGTCTAAGAGGGTCATTTCTAAGTCGTAATGGTATTAGGTCCCCAAACAGCAAGTCTTATTATGTATATTACAAGCATTTTAAATAGGAAAGGAGTAATCAGAGCGAAAAGAAAAAAAATCTAGAGAAGAATGCTGCATTCTCAATGTTGATTTTGTAGAGCTAGAATTTAAAATAGAGCAGACAAGGCTTAGAAATCTGGTCTAACTCTCTTCACTCTTCCATTAGTTAAAAGATGAGATGATGGTTCAGCCAACAAGATGACTAGGAAGCTTTGTTAAGTGGATTGAGTCTTGAAAGACTCAAAATTATTAGCCACATGTCATAGAAATAATTTATGAAATTAAGTCTCTATCTTCACAAGAGTGATGTCCCATTGATTGCCATGTGGGGTCTACCTGTACTGAAGGGGACTGCGAATTCAGTTTTACCTGAATTCCAACTTGCTTTTTAGCACATGGACATGCTTCAGCCAGATAGAAGAAAATTGGATCCCATCAGGAAATGACCAATGCAAAATGAGGTTTCCAGGGATTAATCTAATGAGTAAAAAGATAAATAGTTCGTATAAAGCCTGTCAAAGATAACAGTTATAGAACTTCTGATTCAACTGTTTCCTCCTCCAGCAGTCAGAATATGTCTGGGATAAGTTCACATAACATCATGTCACAAGACACCATGTTTTTGGTGACTTAAAGAATATTTTATAGTGAGTTTTATCCTCTCTCATCAACTACTTTATCTACAGCCTACATTTTTGTCTGTAGGCTGCCCTTTCAACTGTTTATTTCCATAGCTATCATCTTTGCTCTGCGTTTTCAAAAAGCTATAAAAATGCCTGGTTTTTTTCTTTCTAAGACAGTAACAACCTGATGGACTGAGTGCCACATGGATAATTACTGAAGGATTTAGGGAATGAGTAGTAGGCAGTAGGCAGTAAGGGAACTGTGATCCTTATAACAATTTCAACTGAAGGAGGCAATGGATAGAAAAGTAGAGCGAAGGAACATACCAGCAATAAATTGTTCCCTCTCCTCCCCCTTTTCTGCCATCACTTAAGTTAAATGACAACATTTTATTATCAAAATTGTAAATATTGGACAACATTTTTTTTCAGCAAAATTTTTAGTACTGAGGAAGAAAAGAAATATTTGGAGATTTTCTTTTAAACAAAGTATATTAAATGGTTCTGTAGTCTCTCCCTTTCTCTCACTAACTCTTTGCCCTCCAGACGAAGAAGGATTTATCTCATACATTTCAAAAAAAGTCACCTCTCTGTAACCTACAGTTCATTCAATCAAGGCTTAGCGTAAATAATCAGTATGGAAAACACCAATCGGCTTTCAAGAGCTCTTGGATTTAGGACGAATACACTGCTCATGCCTGTGGAACTCCTCTGGGAAAGCAAGAAAGGAGAATGTGTCTTGATTTACACTGCCCTATTTCTCAGATCTGCCAGCTCTCTGACTGTCCACTTCACTACCGTCAGATGCTGTGAGACAAGCATATGGTGTTTACTTCTATGACCGACATCTCTCTGGTTTTCCTCGCTCCTCGAGAGAATCCTCTCTTGCCAAGTCAATTTGCAAGGGCTTGGACGGAGCCATGGCCCTCTGGTCTGGATCCAAAACATCCCTCGTTTTCCCTTGGCAAATATCAGCAGAGGACAACCCATTTCTCCCTCCTCCTCCACAAAATCAATTTTGCGCTGGAGAAAGCTCCAATCCAAAGGATGGTCCAACCGTACAAGTCCCTTCTGTACCTCAGTCACCTGGGGCTTGTGAAGACGCCACCGTTGCCCCTGTGAGTGCTGATCTGGGGGCTGGAGGGCAGCAGAGCAGCCCGGATCCCAACGGGGACCACGAGCAAAGCCTTGCCAGAGGGCTCCAGACAGGCCCTGGCATCACTGCTGCAGCTGATGAAGACTGAAATGCAGAAGATGTGCCAAGCAAAGGATTTGTGTTTGCTGTAGGCTGCACATCTTAAATAGAGCTTGACCTGAGAGTGATTAGTATTGTCCAGGGAATCCTTTCAGTGACACAAGCTGGTCACATTTTAGGGTAAAAATTGTGAAAAGAAACTCCAGTCTGTTTCAATATTCGACTTGCTTCTGCTTTATTCCTTTTCCTCCATTCTTCCCTTCCCTTCCTCCTTTTGTACATTCTCTCCCTCTGTAACTTTATTCTGCTGACAAGGACATCACTCTTATCAGGTCCTGTGTTCTTGGCTGTCCTTTTGAAGTGTGATTTCCTGCATCTAAAGGTCAAGAAAGTGTACTGGGCACTGCAGATTTCCTGTTGCTTTTCCTCTGTTTTCTATCTAGAAGTTTTCTTTGGTTTCCTTCCTGTTTTTCTGTTTCATTTGTTTGTGCTTCCCTTTGCTGTCCCAACCTACCTCTCCTCCTCAGACAGGTTTCCCCTGAAATCACAGATCATTATCACTCTTCTGTTAATCAGCATCTCAGAATGATCTTCCTCTTTCTTCTATTTTGCCTCATCCTTTCTATCTTTCCTTTGATCTTCTTTCATCTTTTTCTTAAGCTATATTCAACTCCTTAGTTTTGACTCGTGTTTTCTGATCTTCCTAAGGAAAATTCTTTAGAGTTTTGTTTTTTTCTGAGCTTTAAATGGATTCTTTGTATTTCTACCATATTCCCTGTATGGTGAATAGGACTTTCTGTAGTTACATTTGTAAGTATACAATACGCTAAGTATCCTGATCAATAAGATTTTTCCCCTATGTAGCCTCCAAAGATTTTTATGGAGTGTGATTCAAAGTAGGTAGGAAACTCTTCTTTGTCAGTGTTCTGCAACATGTTCTACTCAATATTTTCTTTAAAACTGGTATAATGAAGTCATTAGCAAGAACAGAGAGTGTGCTTACAAAATATGCATATAGCAACACACCAGAGCATGTTGAAAAGACTTTGGAGGACGTGATCAATACTTGACACTGTGGAAAAGCCCCCAAATTACCAGCATGATATTCTGTAAAGAGAATGTAAACTTTCTTAAGGGGGAAATCATTCAAAGAAAGCTGATAGAGGGACTCTTTGAAAGGCAGTAGTGTTGCAGAAATATCTCTGGTAGCTCTATGGGAGTGCAGGCAGAGTCAGGTCTAGGTGATCTCCTCCAGCAAAAAGAGAAGCAACATCTTGGGATGCATTAGGTAAAGGAGCTTATGCCCCACACAACTGTAATTGTACAGAAGAAACTTTACAATTGAGAAAAAACTCAATTGATGGGAATTTTGGAAGCATGTCCTTTAAGGAGAGGCTTGAGGATTTTTCTGTGTTTAGGATTGGAAGAGAAAAAAAAATGAGGAGAGCCATTAAAAACTTGCAGTAACACACAAAAGCTCTGTATGAAACAGAGTTTTCCATATCCTTTACAAGTAGGATAGTAAAAATCTGAATATAGGTTTTCTGTTGGGGAAAAAATTCTAACTTAGCCCCTTTGTAAGTTACAGGAGTTGTTCAGTAACCATAATTTGAGGTTAGAAGAGGTCAGACAACCATTGGCCAAGAACAGCCACTCTCTCGCTGAGGGGACACCTTTGACCACATTCCTCGGTCTTTCACCGAGGTGTTGTGGTCAGACAAACTCCCTAGCCTCTCACAGGCAGCTTTCAGGCAGAGGAAAAACAGCTGATTTAGGTCAAAGACGTTAGGCACTCAGCTGGGGCCATTTTGGCCAGTGCCTCCTAGACTTGGAAGAAACACTCTAATCCTCTCAAAGGGATTTAGGGCAAACCGAGTGTTCTTGTAGCTTCTGCATGTTTGCCAGTCTTTCCTCTGATGGCTGTTTGCAGTCTTCGACATGTACTTAGTTTGAAGGAAGATCATCGTAGAAAGCTTATTTATTTATTTTATATTAAGAAAAAGAAGACTCTAAAGAGATATTCAGCTTTCATGGCTGGTAAATGCAATCCCATATTTCACTACAGGCTCTGGGTATATGTTGGGATTTTCCAAACCTGTGATGTATGAAATAATTCAGAGGGTAAAACATTATTCAGGGGCTTCCCAATTATTCCCATAGTACCCGTTTGGGAGGCTGAATAGCGCTGGGGCTGCTTTCTGTGCTTTTAAGCAGATTTTTACTTTCCACAGGGATGTGGCGGTTCAGTTAAGAGACACACAGCCGTGAGCGTCGGCTTTCACATGCACCAGCACTATCTGAGTGCATCCAGACACAGGAGGAGTTAGGAAAACTTAATTTCAGCCACAATGCTGATATTTGGCAAACGAGTGGTTTTACGGTGCTTCATGCCGCTCTGTTATTTATTTATTTATTCTTACAGTTCTAGCACAGCGACTTAATGGGCGAGCCGGGCTACCGCATTAACTTCTCTCTCCAGCTGGGCACAGATTCGTGTCCTGCTGCCACTGGGCAGGGTGGGATCTGAGCCTGCTCGCTGAGTGCGGCGCCGTTGCCGTCCCCAGCTGAGCTGGGGCTCGCCAGGGGACACTGCCCCGCTTGGAGCTGCAGACGGCAGCTGCTTTGGGCGATAGGAGACGGCCTCGGCGTGTCCCCGCTCCGTCGGGGAATACGCGGCACTGTGCTCTCTCCAGATGCTTGGGGTGCCTTAGCATCCCATCTTCACTCTAGGAATCGCTGGCTGAAAAAGCGCTAGTGAGGCTGGGGGTGAAGGGAATACATATTCTCATGGCAGGCTTTAAAAGCTCATCTGAATCCATAGCCTCCTGTTTGAAGGGGACTTTGTTCGGAACTTTTCTGGGGTATTTTGTCCTGATAAATTGGTGTGCTTAATATTTGGAATATATCAAGTCTGCCTTCTCCTTTAGGTTCACAAAGGAAAAGAGAGATTGGTATTAATACTATAAGGGCTTTTTCTTCGTTTAGTAATTATTAAACTCTAAGAAAACCAGCGCAAGTATGGAAAGGGGAGAAGATTTCTAGGAGCAGACAAAACGAAATCAAAACTTGGGCTTGCGGCTCAAATTTCTTCCTTCTTTTGACAGCAAGCAGAGCCCCTGAGGAGTCCCTGGGCGAGACAGCCCAGAGCGGAGGAGAGCCCAGGCGCCCCTGGAGCGAGGAGGTGGGTCACGAGGGGATCCGCACGGCGAGTCCTTGCGGCGGCACAAGACAAAAGGGGACGTGGCAGCTCGCGAGCGCTCAGGACTGGGGGCCGGGGAGGAGAGGAGAGAGGAGCATGATTGATGGAGTTCTGGTTGGCTTATAAAGGGCAGCCGGGAGTGCAGGGAAATAATCAGGGAAAAGGGCGTCCCGCGCCGGCTCGCTCAGAGGGGAGAAATGAATCCTGCACCTCTGCATTATTAAGTTGTCAGGCGGGCTGATGATGAAAATCTGAAGGTCAGGCATAACAAGAAGCACCTTATGGGGGGATCACGACCTTTCTGGAAGTGCTACACTCATGTTTATCTGCACCTAACCCTTATCCACAATTCTTCATTTGATAAGAGCGCTGGGTGCAGGAAGGGCGAGGGAAGTCCTCATCATATGTAGAAGCGGCGTGTGAAATTAGGCTTCCTGTGAAACTGATTGTGGATGCTCAATTCGCAGTGAAAGATAATAAACCAAAAGGACACACGAGGGATGCAGGCAGAAATTGTTCACTACAGTGGAACTCAATAAAGGGAACGAGAGCTTTCCTAAATGACAAATTTGGTACAGCGGTGCTAAAATCAGGATTCTCCCTGGCACCACTGCAGCAATTTGCTCTCAGCTCTACCACTTTTTATTTACTTTGGAAGTCCTAATAATGTTAGAGAGTGGCTTTTTCATCTCTTTATTTATTTATTTCTCTTTGGCAATGTTTATTCTTTAACTGCTTACTTTAAACAAAAGAGTCAAGGTGAAGGACAATGAAACGTTGGATTCCAATTGATTTTTCCCCTTTAGTTTCCATATCTGAAATGAGTATAAATATAAATATATTCCAGAGTTAGATGCTTGTCCTATGTGTGCCTTATTGACTGCTTTAATAAATGTCACGACCCCTTTCTGCGTGTGCGTGCACACACGAGCTCGCACACGCTTGCAATCAAATAGGTAGAGGCAATGCTCAAATGTAAATGTTGTAATGATGACAATCACAATGAAAATATTCCAGACCTAAACCTTCTCTTAAAATATACTATTAAGCTTTTTATTTCCCCCGATTTACAGCATCTTGATTTTGCTTTTAAAATCCGTGATGTATTTAAAGTATGACAAAGTACACTTGTGGAAAAGTGAAGTCAAACAAGACTTCATAATTATTGCAATATATTCACTTTTCATGCATAATCCTTTAAATTAGCAATACAATATATCACCTCTACTGCCACTAGAGGCTAATGCACCTCTATTGAAAGCTATGTTAAGGAAAATTATGTCCCATCTTGAAAAGACACATAACCTTCCAAAATATTAAATGACAGTAGGTTCCGATCCTGTAATTCTTGCATACTCAAGTGGTCTCATTAGCCTTGATTTTCTTACACCGATGGACAATAACCTATTAACTTTAATGGATTTACTAATATACACTGATGTGAGATCAGAATCAGTCCCACTGGGACACCATATTTAAGGATTACCAGACCAGCAGGAAAAGAAAGATAATATACAAATTAATGAATACCTATATTAGATGAAAACTATGATACTGAAACTCATCAACTGCCTTTAAAATGACTCTTTAATGAAGAGGTGACACTGAAAAATACTATGTTGTCGATACAGCACATAATGAACCTTCTGTAGCACATAAAAATGAAAGAGAGCTTTTCTATTTCCATTGTGTAAGCGATCCAATTTATCTAATTTTATTCTTTTGGTATCCCATGTGTTTCCTATCACAGTGGTCTACAGACCACTTCTGGTATGCTATTAAAAAGCAAGAACAACAAGCTTTGTGATATTTTTGCAGCTAGGGAAACTGAGGCATGAGAAAATAATTGACTTACCCAGAGACACTGCAAAGTCTGCTGACAAACGCAACACAAGGTCATCCAGAATAAAATTTGGTCCCTTTTTTTTTTTTTTCTTTTTAAGCAAGATGGAGCTAGCCATGTCTTCTGTAGCATCCTGGAATAGATTATCTGGTGCAATTTGGTCTATATCCTCTATGTTTTGTAATGGGAGTACTAATTTCAAGCCCCCTTTTTTTAATCAGTCCTCTTTTGCATGCAGCCTCCTCATTTGCGAGGCCTATGGGAAAATTTATTATATTTTGAGATTTCTTTCCTCCTCCTCCTCCTCCTCCTGTCATCAGAATTGAAACTAGCTGATAGAAGAGACAGACAGATATGAGTTTTGTTCAGTTCTGCTGAACTGAACAGTTCTGAGTTTTCTTCAGTTTTGTTTAAAAACAAGGAAAATAATCTGTAACAAATAATCTGCATAAAATCTGTTGGCCAAATTAGATTTTCTCACAGATGTGAGCACATGGATTGTTTTTTTATATTTATACTATGCAACATATGCCTGTTTTTGCTTGCTTTAAAATTTCCAGTTAGTTATTACCAAAAAATAGTTGCTGTTGTTCCTTTTATTTTACACTTTTTTGGTGTGTGTGTGTGTGTGTGTGTGTGATATTAGAGTGAGCTTTGGCTGTCAGGATCCCATACTGGCAACGCTATTTCAAGCAACTGTGAGCAAATACATGTAAAATGCTGATGTGAACAAGACTTATACCAAACCAATCACCGAACACAAAGAATTTGATTTTGTGCAACGCAGGGGACAAAAGTCCTAAAAGAGGAAGGTTACTTAGTAGTTGCTAGTCAAATATGGTAAGATCTTATGGTAGGTCTTAAACCTAGTGGGTCTGAGCTAAGCAATAAAGAAGCCTTTTTTTGCACTGCAACCAGAAGAATGACTGATGATTTCCAATTGAACTCTTTTAAATTAGAGCTGGCTAGAACTCAGTGGGCAAGTTTTCCTCGCATAATGGATCATTTGTAGGCCAAATCCAGCTTTCACTGAAGTCAATGGAAATATTTTCATTGACTTCAATAGGTTTTGATTCAGGTCTCTCTCTATCTAGGAAATTATGTAAAGTTCTGGAGAATCAAAGAAAGGGCATTTATGTAATCATCTATAGTGGCTTTAAAGCTCTTTCAGGGATCTCAAAACTGAGTGCTTTTCTTTTTTTGCCTTTTTTTTTTTTTTTTTTTTTTTGTTCAACCTGAGATTTTAGAGCCTCTTCGTCAATAACATGGTCTGACACTTTCATACTGTCCAAAAATATATGTTTAAAAATAGCTCTTGGGGAAGGAGTGCCACCTACCATTTCCACTGTTGTTTTTCAGCTGCACAGAGTGTTACTATACTGCTTTAGCACTGACTATTTTTAGTCTTCATTTACAAAGGCTGCATTTCATGCTGCGATAATCCCTGCAACAGTGCAAATCTCAGTGGGCCAAAGGCTGGCATGGACGATGCCAATCCAGGTGTGGGGCTCTCTTCAAAGCACGACGCAAGTCATGGCTGAGTTATAGAGTGGCAGAAGCACACACTTTGCTTGGCCAAGTTGCAGCTCAAAATGACTTAATCTCAAAAACTGCCATTTTACAAGCAGGCAGTTAATCCTTCATGTGGGCCAGGTGCCTGTTGTGAATAAGGGAAAAATCTGTAGGGAGAGACTTTCATTTCCCCTCTTTCTCATCCACCCATTTCTTGCACAAAACAAACAAACAAACAAAAAAAAAATCACTTGTTTCCTCTTCTAACCCCTTAAGTCTCTTCATCTCCAGGCTTCCTATTATTCTTGCATATCCAGCCCTATCTCCCTCATAATGTCTTCTCTTGTTAATGGGTGATGTCTCTACCCATGTGGTTGTTGGAAGTTTCAGGTTCTCCACAAGTGCTGTTCGTGTTGTACTGTCCAGAGTTTCCTTATTCACTGTGATCTCACACTTGGAAACTCTGCATCTTGATTTTCTTTTTGGTCTTAGTTAATGAATTATATGAACCCCTTCAAACTGAGAACACTGTAGCTATTAGTGCATAGGGTGAATTTCTATGTATTTCAGACAGGAAAGTGAGCATCAAAAAGAGGAAGAATACATAAGCAAAAATACCTTTGTCTATGCTATCTTTTCAGTTTCAATGATATATAGCTTCCACTGTGCTATTCTGAATAAACAAAGTTTTTTGCCATGGACTTTTTGTTTTCAGTTGTCTAGAGAGAATTTTAGAGAGCTTAGCAAATGAAAAGAGTACTATTTTTATGGATTTTTTTTTGTGTGTGTGTATGTATCTGCAAAGTATACATAAGTGACAGTGATCACAGATTGTGAATTAATGCCAGGTATGTAGTTAGGCCAGACACTTGTACAGCAGGTGAAAGACCCTGATTTTTCCTTTAGGGAGTAGCTATTAACCTTAGAATATGATTTGATTGTTTCACTGTGCTGTAGTAACATTCTCTTCCAACCTGTGAAATGAGGACAACACTTTTGTAATGAAAACCCACAGGAAGTATTCATTGAAGGTAACTTTCATTAACATCACAAGTGTCTTGGAAAACATGATGTGAATATTGGAATTGCTTGGGACAATTTAAGGGATTTCAAAGGAAAATTGGTGTCTCAGTTCAATAGTGATAGTCGGCTTCCAGGAACCCTAAGTAGTTTGAATGAGAATAAGTTCTTAAGTTGGAAGCTCCTTGCCTTGGAGACCAATCTTGAGATTTTTGGGAAGCTACTTGTGGACAGAATTATAAAGTAATGCTAATAAAATTCTAATTAAAAAGATTGGTATCATGTCCCTAATGGTAAACCTTTACCTGGATCTTCCAAAGCATTTATCGCTTGGATGATGAAATCCAAGTGATATACAAATAAATGTGTAAGTAATTATAAGTGCTATAATTTGTTTTCCTAAATTCTGTATACAATGCTAATTGCATTGCTTTTTCAGTATGCCATCTCCTAGCTGAGGATTTACTCATGGCTATGGCTCCAGTTACTGGCAGTGCTGGGATTAGGCTGATGTCATGCAGAGATTGGTAGTAACGCCAAAGAGAGTGAATTTGGGTTAGACGTTGGCCGACACAGATAAACATTATAGCACAAACTACATCAAACCACACTGCTTCAGAGCGTACCTTAGAAACTTATCTGACTTTAGCCTCTATAGAGGAAGTGAACACTGCAATTTGTGCGTCATCTATGAAAGAAAATTAGTTACTGGCCGTTCTTAGAGGAGTGGAGTAGTTTAGGCAGCAGTTCCATTATAGTGCTTTTACTGGGCATTATTTTTACTATGGAAAGTCCTTTAAAATTAATGGGAATTGATTTCAGTGGCCTTTGACATATTACTGAAAATAATACCGCAAAATACAGCCTTTTCCTCTTACCGCTACGTAAAGGCTTTAACTGGGAAAGCAGTTTACAATGGTGCCCCCATGTAAGGCTTTAGTCAAAAGATTTTACGCTTGATAACATCTGAGCCATAGGAGCTGCATGTGGGGTTTAGCATCTTAGCAGCTGCAATTCTTAATCCCGATTCCGGTGCCTCCATATTAAAGGCTCCATGGTCACAGAGCACCAGCTTTGGCCGTAAAGACATTGTCATTCATTCCTCCCCCCACACGCGTGCCTGGCCATATAGGAAAATGAGTTTACAACCGACTACGCCTACGGGACTCCCGGAGGGATACAATGGGAGAGCCTTTACTAGTGGTGCATGGTCCTCGAAAGGTCTGAAAGTTTGATAAGTACATCCTTAACCCAACTCTTTTGACCTTTATTCAGGTTTGTTTTTGGAGAAGGGCAAAGGTTTGGGCCAATTCTTGTTTCACCCAACTGGCTTGTCCATCCGTAGTCCGTAATTGATCACTAAATCACTGCCATACTTGCCTTTGGAGGCAAGGCCCCGGTACAGCGGGGCACTAAAGTGAATACTTAACTTTAAGCACATGAGTAATTCTTTAAAGTCAAGAGGATTATTCATGCACTTAAAGTTTAGCTGCATATTTAAGTACTTTGCTAGATCACGCCTCAAGGAATTAGGCACTTATTGTACAGCAGTGCCAAGTGGCATGATCTGCCTTTGCATCGTTGGGGTCCTCCCTGTTGCCTGGGAAGTTTCTTTACACCAGCTCAGCTTGGAGCAGGACTTAAGCCACCCCCAAGCTGGGAGATCAAGAACTTAGGGTGTTTGGGTTTGCAAATTTTTGGTAAAAAGTTTGCTTCAGAATCTGACCACTCTCAAAATTAGCAAAGGGGATAGAAGTCCCATAGAAAGT